>NC_091822.1:172104149-172404149 GCF_038994185.2 Dermacentor albipictus
TTGACATTCGGTAAGTCCAGCTTGATACCTAAGTATAGGGACACATATCAGTGCTGCCAACGTTCCAGCCGTTGCTTTCACGAACACACGTCGTTTATAAGGAGGAATTCAGCAGCATCCCGATCGGATAGCGCACGCTCTGTAGCCTCCGCTGCGCTGCACGCATCTACTGAGACGTCGCACGGAAGAAAGGTGGTCCTGCGTCCGCTTTCTTTTCCGCCCCACTGATTCAGCGTTAATTACACTCATCGATCGGTACGACCTCGCTCATTAATCGGCGTCGCGGTGGGACCACACGAGTAAGTCCTGCGCCTGCGCAAGCGATGCAGCTCGGGCAGGAAGCGCCAGCGTGAATCTTGCCCGAGCAGACTGTTGTATGCGCTTGACGTCCGCCAAAGTTTTCTAGTAGCTTCTCGAAGTTCGTGTCAATGTGCAAGGTGCGTGGCACGAAGTGCGCCGGAATGCAGATTCCGTGCAATAGTTGGCTCACATTCTTCGCCTCTCTCAACGGGGCCGTAGCAACGGTACGCATTCACAGCGAGATGGCCTAGCTTTGAACGCGCAGCTTTCCCGGTATGTCCATCGTCACTGCCAGTGCACGTAATGGCAAAGTGGCGGCCGGACGGGCTACCAGCCCCATACTCGGACATGGAACGTGCCCAACCGTGTGCTGCACCCTTCTTGAATTTACTTTACGGCCCTTGTGAATGGGCGGACAAACGCTTCCAGCTTTATATATTGCTTGAACGTTTCCTTTTTTTTTTTCGCTAGGACAGGACGGAAAACAGGAAATGGGATTCACCCCAAGCCACCTATGGTTTCCTTCGGAATTCGTACAGACAGTTCTCGGCAAGTGTGAACCACAGATACGTAATTCATTGGCTTTAAGGCCAGAATACATGGAGCGAATATGCGACGAATAGTCGGCGTTCGACGCCCGGCGGCGTACGCGCGACGCGCGGCGGCGGAGAAATCGTCGTTCGCCGCCGATCCAGCTGGCGTAGAAAAGTTCGTCGGGCGGCGACGATACCGAAAGCGGCAAACGAGCGGCGCCCCAAAGCGAGCCAATCAGGTCTCACTATCCGCCCCGACTTCCGGCTAGGCTTCCCCGCTTGTCCGTGTATCCCGATGCCGCTCTATCGTTCACGCCGGTCTCCTGCTTTTCGTACTCATGGCATCCAAAGCGGTTAATAAGTTAATAACAGCCATGGTTAGACAAGCTCACGTGCGCTACTTTCGGGTCTGCTTGCTTCGGCCGCGCGCGCGTTGAGCCACAGTACAGAGCCGCGGAGTTGGAGGTGCCGAAAGTTGTTTACCCGCCAAGTGTTGCCACAACGCATAGCATCGCCGCTTTCTTTAAACTATATCGGCACATGAATCTCTCAAACACATAAAAAAACACTAGAAATCATTTCCAAACAAAATTTTACGCGTTTTTAGAGTGTTCCGCAATTCAAAAGCGATAATAGTTGTCGTTAAAGTTCTTTTTTGGTGTCATGTGTTTCACTACAGCGCATTTGCCTCGTCTATATTTGAAGTAGTGGCTTAGCGCGAATCAAACTGCCTAGCCACACCGATAACAACGCAGCGACTCACCGGCGGCGGCCGCCGTGTCTTCGTTCTATGTAGCGCAGCACGACGAACATACGGCGTCGCGGAGCGGCAGATTTTCTGCCGCCCGAACTTCGTCGTGAAAGTTCGCTCCATGTATTCTGGCCTTAAGGGCTACATCACGTCTGTGGCACTACTGTAGCCGGAGATCTTGCATCGGTCTGTCTCCTCTGAGCGCGCTTTCAAAAGAAAGCGAGTAGCTTGCCAAAGTTCTCCTTTCTTGTCCCGTGTTCTGGCTCAAAACCAACAAATCGTGATTGCTGCCTGTCATTCAGCGTTGGCCGAAGACATTTAGCTAGCAAGTTCGTACTCGAGGCCAAAACTCAGCAAGAAAATATATATACATGTATTTTTTACAGCGACGCTGTCTGTGACTAGAATCCCGAGATTTTTTTTTTTTTTGCGTTTGTCACATGGACAGAAAACCTAGTGGGCCGATCCCGGGATAGTGTGCCAGGAGCAATAGCTCATGCCTCCGTAAGGCAGAGGCGTTAAGCGAACATACAGCGCAACCTTCCTTTCAATATGAAACGCGCAAATAAACATAAATTAACTGGCAATTACGGTACTTCTTTATGCGATATTTGAGCGCAGCTGCGTACGTGTCTTCATTTCGCGATATATTCGCTGGCGCGGACAATCTGTCTCTCGTGCGGCAGGCTGCGGAGCCCGCTTCGTGGAAGAATTTGGCCTCTCTTACCTGAACGATCCGATTCCACCAACTTTACCGCACACGGGTCATGCATTGATTTAACTTTGACCAAAAACATTTCTCAAATAAGATCGGAAAGCATCTGCATGTAACATAGCGACCACAAAGCAGTTATAGCAGTAACTTCAAGGTAATAAATAAAATAAACGTTCTGTAAACTACACTGAACCGTGTGCTTGTGCAATACATCACTTTGAAGAGCAATATGCGTAATGGGCGCACATCGTGGGTTCAGTGTTGGACAAGTTGCCCTCCGTTAGGCGCAACACACCTACAGCTTCACTTACCACCACCTTCCTATAAATGCATTGGCGGTGATAATATTTTTGGTACGTTTTCTATAGGCAATACTCATCAATAAAAGGTCAAGTATGGAAGCCACTCTACTTACCCTCTATTACATACTGCCGCGACGTTCAGCTTTTCACGCGGTTTCGCGAAAGCGTCACCGAAGAAAGCCCTTGTAGGAGCAAGCATACAGTACAGGTACGAAGGTGTAGCGTCACTTTGACAGCACATGTGAAGGCACGAGTGGCTGTATGGCGCGCCGTTGCTGAGCACGAGGTCGCGGGTTGGAATCCCGGCTCAGATTGAGGTCTAACCCGGCCGCGGCGGTTGCATTTTGATGAGAGAGAAATGCAGAAATGTTCGTGTACGTAGATTCGGGCGCACGTGAAAGAACCACAGATGCTAGAAATTGGTACGGAGTCCCTCACATACGACATGCTCCATAATGAGATCCTAGTTTTGACCCGTAAAACTCCAGTATTTATTTTAGATAACTTAAGAAGCAATCAGAAGTTCTCCGCCACGGCCTCTCTCGTAGTCCACGCGTCGATTTGAGGTGTTAACATTCGGAATTTCTTTTCGATATTTTATGCAGACTGCCTTTTCGAAAAATTCTTTCTCCTGCCGGTTGTTGTGCGGAGTGATAGCCGCTTCTATAAAAAAATATTAGTTTCGCAACCGAAAGAAAGAAAAAGAAAATGACTAGACTTCGAGCAATTAGGTCGCTCTGATCTCGAAGTAAAACGAGAAATTCACCATTCCGTTCACCACCGCTCATCATTACCACCTCAACTAATGGACATTTTTTCCACTGAAGCGTACAGAGAAGAGATTAACGAAAAAAAAAAAAACTTAGAAGTGCCGCTAAGGGGAGTGAGGTGTTGAGTTTTGTAATTTGGTTCCGTTGATGAAGACAAATTGAGAGCGTTCGGTCAACTGCCAAACCCGATTACGATCGCATGAGCACATCAGCTGGTGCAAGCGTGTCGCAAATGCAATAACTGCGGACGTAGTTGAAGGCATACGCGTACGAGAAACGAGTGGTCAAATGGAATTGAAGCTAGGCTGACCTCGATATTTTTTTTCTTTTTCTTTTACACCCAGGCCTGAAAAAAACGCATGCCGTAAAGATTCCAAACTATACTTACGTTGTACTGCTCTGACGCCTGAGCCACGATGTCGCTACATTGGGGCATTGCGACATGAGCCCCCTACCTAAAGTTGTAAAGAAAAAAAGAAAGAAAAACATACTTTCATTATTTATTTTAAAGCTGCAATTTGACATAGTCTCGTTGCAAAATGAAAATTATCGAGGTTTACAGTAAAGAAAGTCGCTGCTGATGACTTCGCGAGGCGAAATTGTGGAGTGCTGCAGCTACGATCAACTTTCACCGTTTATTGCGTCGATAAAATTGAGGGCTTATTTTGTGGCAGTGACTGAGCAGAACTGTTGACACCACGGCCGGTAAAAGTAAACCAAACTTGTCTGGTACGCTGTGTGCGCGACGTATACACGACATAAACGTATGCTCCCCTGAGCAACACCATACGGACCTGGAATTCCGCGATAAAAACGGTTTTCTCCTCCGCATAAAGCTTGGACTTGAACAGCGCTGAAAGCCTTCCAGTGCACTCGTCAGTTTCAGTTTGCGCGCCTGAATTACGAATAAACTCAGTCTTTTACGGCCAGCCACTGGTTCGTATACTTTTGTTCATGGGTATGCGTGTACTATATTGGTAATCAGCTAGTTTAAAGAAAAGAAAAAAAGAAAATTAGTTTGCATGAAAGACAGCTTATCTATAGTTACCAGCCTAATGTGGTGACTACTTGTAAAAAAAAAAATGTGATCACTCGAAATCTCAGCATGAAGCAACTCTACCGACGCGAAAGTAGGCGTCCTTTCTCGCGGTGACCCTGCATTGGTACTTTCCTTATACGAACTACTCGGCCAAACTCTATACCTTTCCAAATCCTCACGGGCTTTTCTTCGCGCTAAGCTCCTTTGACGGCTATAGATGCGTTGATCCTCGAGGGAGTGCTTTATCCGCGACGGCCGATTCTTTTTCTTGACACGCCCGGACTTTCGCAGCGAGAGCGGCGTCGCTCGTCTTGGTGTCAAAGCAGTGAAAACGAAACTACCCCCACAGGGTTTACTATGCAAAGCTCTAGATCTTGGTTCCATGGTATTCGAACGGTAAGAAGGTCCGCAGATAATGCTGTCCTCTTGACCTCTCCGGTCTAGCTTCGTTTTATCGGAGCTTAAGCGGAGCAAACGGAGACATGCGCCACGAAATAGGGGCGCACCCGCAGTTCGGCGTGCCTGTCCTTATTTTGTGTGTGCGCCCCGTGTCGTGTTTTCTAGCACTTTGTTGTTTCTGCCGTTGCTATGTTTTTTTTTTCTAAATGCGTGAAGCAGTAATGTCCCACGCAACGGGATTTTAGCGTAACACTCTAGCGTAATAACGTTGTGTAGAGGCTAAAGTGCAGCGCTCTCTATAAATCGTTCTCACAGGCAGGCTAAAATAGATACAGAAATAATGCTTATGAATTTCGCAACGAACCTTCGTGGTTATTGTTATCATTATCGCGCCGTTGTCTTCCTTGTGGTTGTTGTGCCGTTAAGTGCTTTGCAATGTAAATCACATAGTCTGCCACTTTTATTTAGTACACGGCTTTAAATAACATATTGGTTCTCTGTTTAAGCCATCGTAACTGCTACGTAGTTTACTCCAAGGGCATGAAAGAGTCTCATCGCATGGAATTAAGATAGCTGTCTCCGTTCCTTTGCCCGTTCCAACATCGACGGCGGTTACAGGGTTTGTCGAAACTGACCTATCTTCACCAGCGCCAGCATGTTTACGCGCAAAGACTTAATTTTTCAAAGTTTCTTGTTTTTGTTCCGCAAATACAAGGGAGCATCCTAGCGGTGCCAGATGTTATCGGTCACTGAATAAAGACTTCTAGAGGACACTTGCAATTCATTCCAACTAATACCCCTGTCACACGGCACGTGTAATGTCATTGGCAGCGAATGATATAACGTCTTAAAGTCATTATTGTTGCTCATACGCGGGCATAGTGAATGAAAATCACGGCTAATGGCATTCGCCCATTGAATTAGTTCCCTGAACTCATAGAGTTTCTCACTATAACACCTAGAGGGTAACCTGGCGCCACCGTCTAGGGAGTTTCTTAAGGGGACACCGTGCCGTCATGGGAATGACGGTATATGTGTCTGCGAGGCTCGTGTTGGCTGGTGTTGTAAGAGGCTTCGTCTAAAACGTGGATATGGCTACGCAAATAACGCGTTCTCAAAGTAAAATCTTCATAAAATGTTTCCATTCACGCATATTACATCTTTACTCACCCACGATGCATGACCAAGCGAAGAAAAGCAAGAACAGACGACCAACTGTTTCAAAGCGAGCGCGAACCTTGTCGTCAGTCCTCCAACTTTAGCGGCCCGCTGATACTTTTTACGTAACATGTAGTCGTACACACAATAACAAGTTATCATAGTTAACAAAGCATGTTTTCGCGTAATAATAAAGCTAAAACAGCTTTTCACGTGCTGTTCTAGTAGAAAATGAATCATTATGACAGACGGAACGGTACTTGCCAAGCGCGTCTTCAAGGTGTCCTGTCTCTACGAGAACGATGCCAATCCGAATCCACAATATACCGGCATTCCCATGCATACCACAGCGCAGCAGCGCCAGATTTCCCTCTAGGTAATGTAGTGAGAAATTCTATGCCTGAACTCATGCAAGCGCGACTTATGTAATCTCGACGACAGGGGCTTGGCAAAAAATTACGAAATCGATAATTTAAAACGAAATATAATCAAAGTAAAGGTTGTCATAGTTGCTGTTATGAGCTTTTTAAACCTCCTTATGACGTAGAATGCGATAGTTGAAGTGGTTTGTGCAGCTATATTCTTGTTCCCAGTCGCCGAATCGACGCTAGCACTTGTTGTCGGCCATGTTTACAAACGCTCGTCCGCTTTTTTTTTTTCATTTCTGCATATTGTTTTCTAAGTTGTGCCACGCTAAAGCCTATCCGCCAACCCACGGAAGCCAACTCTGCAGCTTCGTCAGCGGAGAATGAGAAGCGAAAAGTGCACTGGACCGACGGCGAGGCGCGCGCGCTGCAAAAAGTGTGGGAAGATCACCTCACCGATTTGCGCAGGGCGAAGCGCAACCTGAAATTATACATGTCGATTGCCGACTACTACCTGCGTGCTGATAAACATCGCCATCATTTGCGAATGGTATTCAGTATACCCGCGTAGACAGAGAGCGCGAGACCGCAGAGACATTCGCTATGGATGTCATTTACTGTGAATGACATTGCACGTGCCGTGTGACAGAGGTATTAATTTCAGCTCACGGCTATATTTCAGTTTCAAAGACACAAGAAAAGGTGCTTGTTGATTGCACCTCACATTCATGACTCGCGACCATGTTACTGCTCACAAACAGTCATACGCTGTTTTTCTTCTCTGTGGCCCTTGTAACTTTCCCTATGCGCATTGGCCATAAGAATGGAATGACAAATCTATACATGGGTGTAAGGAATTTAGAAAATGTAGAAACGGATTCGTGACTCGGGTAAAAGAAAAAGAAAAAAAAATCACCGACGATCACTGTACTCCTAATACGAAATCTGAGTGCAGTTCTATGGGTGTTTTCATTTAGTGATGTATTGACTGGTGCGGACAATCTGTTTCGTGCGGCACGTTGAAAACGGAGCGCAATGTGGCGCGGCTGCCTCGCTAAAGATCGCGAGAAGCAGCGCGTGGGTGACGCGTGGGTGCGACTCGCAGCAGCCGTCGCAGACAGACCTCCGCTCATGCAGCGCTTTGTTTGCATACATGCGACGCGCGCTACTCTGGCGCCATCTCGTAACCATCGTCGCCGCAGTGCACACCTTGCGCGGCACTACACTCTTCTTCTCGTGCTTTCGCCCTAGCTTCCTCCTCCGCTCTCTTCTTCATGCTTCCGCTGCACCCTCCTCCTCTGCTTTCGCCTTCCCGCTCTAGTCGCTCTCGCCGCATTTTTCATCTCGCGTTGCGCTCCGCGTTCGCTCTTTCATTCGCTGCTCTCGTTCGCTCTGTTACGCCGGGAACGGCGACTCTCTACGCAGGAACGGTTGCCCAGGAGCGGCGCTTTAATATAGTTTCTTATCGCCGGTTCACATTGACATAGAGTACCGAACCAGTGCACCTCTGGAGGCGTGTTTGATCTAACCGGACATCTTTTTTCTACCTCATGGCACTTTCATTTCGTTATTTTGTATGGTTCAGAAATCGATTGAGGACGCCATAACTGTCTTAAATCGAGTTTTCCTGTTTGCCATCAACAAAAAACGTAAAAAATAAAACCTAACTAGCGCGCCGATGTAAGCTTCACATTTAGAAACGCTCGTGAAAATTATTGTCTTCTTTACTCGCTCTGTTGTTTCAGAGCGTCCCAACTACCGCTATTTCAACTCACCGCCAGCACTAAGGTTTTGTTAGTTACATTTTTTGTTTTCTTTGATTTTTTTTTTCGCTATGATAGAGCAGCAAAGGCGAGCTATGTTGGGTTCGCTAGCCCCTCGGGTATTTCAACTTCTGTAACTAAAGAAACTGAGAGTAACGAACGAAAAGAACTGAGACGGAATACAATGGAAAGAACCACCAAGGGAGTCATTCTAGAGCTTGGAGCATAAACACACATCGCCGAGCTCAGTAGCCCCCCCCCCCCCCCCATCCCCCCGCTCCCCTCCCTTCCTGTTTTTGGTTGTGTGCTTGTTTCCCAAGTCTTCAATGTTTTCATCTCTGGGGCTTCTTCGTGCCGCGTAGTAATAGTCTAGTCCAGCCTCATGGGGGCGCTCAGGAGCGCTTGGATGCAGCAGAATCACCGGGTACAGGCTCCAAGCCCGGGACGAAGGGAGGCCACGGTCTACTTACGCCCAATTTGCAGCGTTCAGCGACGCGCCCTTGCCCAACACTGGCGAGAAGCCAAGTACACGCACTCGTTCGTCACGTTTCATCGGCTTCAGCAAACTACACGCACCCTCGGCCTTGGAAAAAAACTGTAGGCGTTGGCATGACCCCCCTTGAAATGAAAATATAAGAGAAACTACTACGGAATGCCTCTAGAGTACGCTTTATCTTCGCGGAAAGTGTCTATGCTATTCGTAAGTGAACCTGTATTTGTACCATGCTCCTTTTTTTTTTTTACTCCAGGTGCATTCATCTCGAATGCTTCCGCTTCTAATGCGACGCTCTAGTAGTCAGCTACAATGTCGATTTGGTACGACGGCCATAGGTCTGCCTGACAAGCTTGTTTAATTCGAAAGCAATGTATTCATTTGTGTCTAAGCTGTGACTTTTCTTTCAGTCGTCTTACTTCAACACAAGCATTATTAAAGGAATTCGTTGGCATTCACTCAAACACATCATCCAGACAAAGAATCACACCTCGCTCATGCGATGTTTTCGTGCGTGACGAAGAAACAGATTGTGCTACTCGTATAACTGATGCTAGCCGCTACTGTAGCCATCGTAAGCCCAGATAACGCCACCAAGAGTGCTTCTCTGCCATGTGAACTCCAGCATTGTGGACAGACGAGGAAGTTGGTTGACATTCTTTGCTTACGGCGAAAAAGAGACGTCTGCAGACGCGACAGAAACACACAGCGCGCGCGTTAACAACTGACATATTATTAAGTAAAACAGAGCGTAACTACAAAAGGCCAACCCGCAAGAGCATACACTCAACGGAAGGAACGTTCCAGTAAATATATTTCACCCTCAAGAAGAGAAAGAAAAGGGACTGAGCCGAAATCACCAAAGTTACAGTTATGCAAGTCTTCTTTATCGCGTGCTCTCTGACTTTATGTCTTGTTGTATGCCCCCTCAAAGGAAGGCTTGAAGCCCAGCCACGTGACCTGAGATGAGTAGACAGATGCAAGCAGCTTGAACCTTGAAAATTGCCACGGTTTGTCGCAACGTTTCATTGCAAAAAGAAAATAAATAAATAAAAGGTATCGCGTACGAGACGTATAGTCAAAGTGTTTTACAGTCACAAAGGTGTAAAAAGTTACGACGTCAATCGACAAGGTTTCGTTTGAGGCGTGACAAAGCAAAATGACAAAAAAGTAAGAAACATAGATAAGAGCCCCCGGAAACGCCATCAAAAACGCGGAATTCACGTACCGCAGAAGCAAAGATCAAATGGAACGACTCAAAGGGAATGTTTGCGTTAATGTTGCGACTGAAGCCGCTTAAGCGGTTATCGTAACGCTGGAACGTCGCAGTCGAGAGCAAAAATCTCCTGACCGTCATATTCACTGAACGTTCCCATCTCGAGGACCGCGCCGCGCACCAGCGCTTAATGGTCGAGGAGAGTGGTGCACTTCAGGCTTTGCGTGTCCACGCTGACGAGCTTTGACTTTCCTTTTTTCGGACGCATGCTGATACAGACGTTTCCGTTCACAGCTCAGAACCACTCAAACGCCCAATGATTGCTTGCGAATATAGAAACACAAATCGCAGAGTAGACTTTCGCTTGCTTCGCAGTTTGGGCATGTTAATTTTTGCTTATTTGGTTTTCTTCTTTTCTTTATATATTCTCCGCGGCAAACCCAAATTGCTTGCTTCGGGCGGGGAAATGGCGGCGCTCAGCAGGCTTTTTCTTTTTTTTTTCTGCAATTCATTTCTCTAGATGCTTCTATATACGGTTTCATAAGTCATACTCATGTAGTGTTCATTTTAGCTTTTCGTTTAACCGTTCAACATTACGGCCCGTATGTGGCGTAATGTTAACTACACACTTGTTGAAGGGACACTAAATAGAAACACCAAATCAATTTAGACGGGTAAAATATTCTGTCAGAATTTTAGTTTCGTCAATTAGGCGACAAAAAGTTGATTGCTTGTAGAGGAAAAAAATCACACATTTACACTTTATTTTTTTTTTAAATTCTGCTTGCGTCACTGGTACATCAGTGTGACACCACATATTTCGCTGCCTTGTCCCATATTTGTACAATTGTGGTGCAATAAAATTCTGTAAACTTGTTAAATGCAGTTTTTGACTCCTTTACTATGCAATTCGTATTTACGGAAAAAAAAAAAAATCAGGCGTGAAATCCATGACGTCGCCGTTTATTGGGGCGGCAACTTCGGGCGTGCGTGTGTAGGTGTTTGCGCGCTTGTGCGTGTGCGCGCTTGTGCGTGTGCGCGCTTGTGCACGTATGCCCGTGTTCATGTGCGTGCGTGTGTCTAATCATAGGTTCCATATATTCGCTCTTCTCGCAAAATAACATGTAACTACATACGCTAGCATAACCCACCTTAAATAATAATAATTAAAAAAGCATTCGGTACGTCCTATCAGGGTCGTTACAAGGGTTTTCGCCTTCTTGCATGTGATGCCAACGGACGGTGTGAAATGTAAAATGAATCATGGTCATACAGACGCCGTCAGACTAAGAAAAAAAACAAGGAAAAAAATAAACAAGAGCGATGAGTGTTGCGCATTGATGCATTTGAGGGAGAGAATATTGGCAATTGAGTTAAAGGCGCCACGAAAACCGATCTCCGCTATCTGCCTTCGGTTGAAAACTAGGTGTAGCAACTCGGTTGAAAGCAAATCGATGTAGCCAGTTAGAGATGGCAAAAATATACTATAAACTACACGAATTGCCAAAGTGCGCTAAGTATGAGTCGCACACGTGGCGTTGATGAGTAAACAAACGTCGGGCTGCAGGACGCGTCTGCAAAACGACACATTTGCTGACCTCGTTCGGTCTGCTCCGTTCGCGACGCAATGGCGCGGACGAAAAAGCTGCATCGCGGGCAATGAACGTCGACGCTGTCGCCGAAAGGAAAAAAAAAGCAAACGGAAATGGGTTCGCTACTAACCATAACAACAACTCCGTACATATCGGAGAAGAAGAAAGCAGAAGGAAGTTTCAGGGACAAGCAGTAGGAATAACGCAAGAAAGAAACAGGGGAACGGGGCCATTTCAGGAAATGAGAAAGGTCACCGAGAAGTGCTTGGCTTGGCTTCACGGGGCTGTAGCCTCGGGGGAACCAGAGAAAGAAGATCGTGACGGTAGAACAGACGGCGCCGTGTGGCGACGCACTTGAGCTGAAGCCAAAGCCACTGAGGGTGGACACAAAGCTCGGATTTTCTCCCTGCACTTGAAATAGAGAAACAAATGTCTTCTGGAACACCCTCCTTCGCTCCGTAAGGCCGACGCAAACGTAAACAGAAGACCACTGGCCGTCTCGCTAGCAGACGTGCGAGTCCGTATTTCTCGTTAAAGAGGGAACTCTACTCCAGACGAAAAGAAAACAAAACCCTCGGTAAACACGAAAGTGTGAAGGACATCTAGAACAACGAAAAAGGATAAAGTAAATGAGACGTGGCTATAGAAGGCGTGGAAGCCCCTGTGTCCGGGCTTAGGTCATAAATCGCCAGACGAGGTGAAAAGTAGGGGTGATATGTTCTGACGCCACGGCAAGAAGCAAGAGGCACAGCAAGAAGCCCTTACGGCAGCACTCCCTGAATCACCATAGGGACCTCTTTTTCTTCACGTAAGAGTGAGTGCTTCTTGAGATCTGTGAATGCGATTACAAGTAGGTTGCGCCAGACAAATAAACGAAATTTCACCAAAGCGAAAGCTAATGCCAATTACGAAAGGTAATTGGCCGTAATCTAGGGCAATTCAATAGAAAGCTACGCTGTTTGTACGAGGTTTCCCCACGTGGAAGAAATATGTATACGGTATGCTGTTAGTAACGTAATTGCAGTGTTTATTTTTTAGAATGGATGTTAGAACAGATGGTGGAGCCTTCTGAGGACGAGATCGCTGATTGGTCGCGGCAAGTTATTTGTGTAACCCTCTGCAAGGACCCATGATATATTGCAACAAATAATTGCATCTGAGATTCCGCTGCCATTTATGAGCTCGCCATCTTTGTAATGTACACTTTGTAAATGAGCGCGTTAATATCAGATTGTGCTGACATATTCTGTTTCACGTCTGGGAATTTGATGGTGCTTTTGCCTGACGTTACAATGGACAGCTGCGGATTAGCGTTGACCATCTATAGAGATCCTGAGCGCGCAGAAAAGTCCCGAATGCTTGGACGTCTTTTTTTTTTGTGTGTGTGTGTGTGTGTCTTTGTCTTTGCATTCCTATGCCGTCAGACTGCGGCCTTCGTGGCTTTGGATCGAATGCGCGACCATATGCTCAGCTGTGGGCAGTTTTAACGCATGACACATGGCAATGTTACAATAATAAGACCATAAATCAATGTTTTGAATGTCAAGACGTCAGTATAGAAAATGATATTCACCTTATTGCGATTCTATTTTCCGTTTGATGTCGATGGTTTATAAAGGTAAAAAAATACTAGGCTGAGAGACTTGGGAAAATTTGTACAAGTTCACCGGCGTCGTACTGCGCCACACGTGGCGTTATAGCAACGCAAGAATTCAGTTATTAGCCGGTTATATTATAAGTGACACTAACAGTTGTACGCTGGTGTCCCTCCCTTAAGGTCACAATAACGCCGTAACGTATGCCGGTTAGTGGCTATTCCGAGTTAACGTGTTGAAGCACTGCGTAATACCGTGATAAAGTTTTGAAATGCACGAACGGCTGTTGATCTGAGGCTGTAGTGTTCCGTTGAGGCAAGGAAAGGAACTTGTCTTAAGAGAAGTAGTACAATCTAATAAGGAAGCTCTCGTCTCAAAGGCATATAAAAGCAAGGCGCAGGAGGACCTCGCTTGTGAAAACAAACTCGCTGGCTTCTCTTCTTGCATTCCCAGCGGACATGCACCCTTCGACGGGAAACTCCTTCGTTGCCATGGAATCCTCTCCCCCTCTCCCTGTCCCCCTCTCTCTATTTCCCATCGGCGTCTCTGCGCACACGTTGGGTTCGGCATCAAAACACACGGTGATGAGGGAGGCTGCGGCAAAGAGGCTACAAAGCTGGGGCAGATAAATTCAGATGCAGAAAAGAAGCCCTTACGCGATGTTTTGGTAGCGGCAAACGTGATCAACGTGCCCGCGAAAACTGTTTCGGGAGAATGGTTTTTCGTGTGGGGGATGAAGCCGGAAGCACGGGCTTTGTGCACGATGCGTTGCGGCGGGCTTCCCTCGCTCGCCAGGATGTGCCCTAAACGCCCACTTTCTTAAAGGGACAGACATCCGCTCAGAATATGAATCGAGCTGACTCCGCTGATGGAAAGGTTGCCTGTAGTGCTGGCTAAAACGAGCGCTGTTTGCTTTGCATTAAACGTTTATACGTTCCTTAAACTTTTAATGAAGAATTTTATATATATATATATATATATATATATATATATATATATATATATATATATATATATATATATATATATATATATATATATATTTCAGTCTTCATTAAAAGACCTCCTGCTAATTTACGCGGTTTCTGGTCCTTTTGTTAGAATTGCGATGCAGTAAACTCTTTTCAATTATAAGCTTTCTTTTTCTAATTTACAATGCGCGGATAAGCCTTCGTTTGTAGTGAGTAGAAAAGTGGCGCTCCTTTCGCTTTCGTTCTCGGTGAGTTGGCTCGGCTCGTCTATCGACATTATAACGAGGCCGGCGACCAGCCAGCCATGACGTAGGCGTTTACTTCGGGAAATACGTTGTACAAATATAGGAAAGGTCTCTACAACAACGGAAAGTTACTGTACCAGCTTTATTTTACGTATCTTCGAAAGTGGTTGAAAAGGTGAACATGTAGGTAGTTTACCACAGCCGCACTCACTCGTGTTGTGAAAGCAGAACGTTGGGCGGCTTCCCCATTAGCGAGGCGGGCTATTGGCGTCGCTGTAACTTCTCAGCGTTGCTGAAGAAGGGTCTCTCTCTCTCTTGTTTTATTTTCAGAGGCTGCCCACATCGAAAAATTCTTCTTACAAGATATCCACGCGCTTTTGGAAGTAACCGCTGGAGGTGTAAACACTACTGAGTGTCAGGATTTCGTTGTGAATTGAAAAAAAAATGGCTGTGGCTTAGGTATGGTTAAGCCCAGGATGCGAAGCATACTAGCCTTTATTTTAGTTGTTGAACCACTGTTTAGCCTGGTGAACTGCTGTTGCTTGGCTATATTTGGTTCGGCTAGACGAAGAAACAACTCATGCATTACTGCTTCGCCTTCAAGAGTGGAACGCGACAGCGTTCCCGTCGACCCGTCAAGGGGTGTAAGACAATGGGCTACAGGGCAGCGACTACGCGCCCCGCATTGGACGCGGTGAGCGTCGAGCAAAGCAGCGTTCGGCGCGGCAACGAAATGTGCGCCTGAGCAAGAGACGCACGCCTTAGAAACAGCTCGTTTCTAAGGCAACACCGCATTCACTAGAGGCGCTTTTGTACCGCTTTGAAGCATCGTACTCGTGGCTCAGTGGTAGCGTCTCCGTCCCACACTCCGGAGACCCTGGTTCGATTCCCACCCAGCCCGTCTTGCAAGAGTTGAGCCAAAGCCACTTCTCCTCTGTCGTGACGTCACGGTGTCACGTGGTTTCATGGCGACACCGCCGCGCCTGAGGAGCTGGGTTGAGCTCTCGTAATATGCTTCGCATAAAAAAAACTTGGCCCCCCAAAATCGCTCGTCAGTTTCTTTGAGAAAGCGTGCGAGAAGACGACGTCTAGTATCAACACCCTCTGAATATTCTTCAAGGCCTCTCCACCGGTCGCATGACGTCACGCCAAGTGACCGTGCCGGCGCTGCGCTTCGCTATCTCAGAGTTGCGCCCGTTTGCACTGCAGTTAGGGTACTGCCGCGCTTAGCTGCCATGAAGTTCCAAACTGTCTGATACAGTGATTTGTTCATTTTTCTTTCATGGTTAGCGCAAAAAAAAAAATGAAGCGGAGTAGTTTGTGCATGCCTAATACTGGTTTTTATCTGCTTTATTTATAATTGGTTTCATTATTACAGGACACCTTATATACTGAAAAATATTCCCGCTTTGAGCTCCTAATCAAGCTTTTTCCTTATTAATTTAAACATTTTCACATACTCTGCGACGATAGTATATTGAGCATTCTGGAAGTTTATAAAAAGTCTTCTGCTTCGCTGGTAATATTTTACATTCAGGTATAATAGCGTGCACTCACAGGAACGTTGAGCTGTCAGAGTTCAACCATATGTGTTAATGGGGGCAAAATACTATTACGGCACGCCATATAAGTTGTCTTCGCGTGCACAAGGGAAGCATTGTGTAGCTAGTCCAACCACTGTAATAAGAAACCGTGAGACGCCAGCAGTGAAGTGTTCGCAAAACTATTTTTATTGCGTTAGAAAGAACTTGCATTCACTTTTATTGCATTCACTTTTTCTTCAGCGTTGCTGCTTTGCGGGCTGCCGCCTTCTGCTGCGCATTGTCTTGTATAGTGTCATTTCTTACTTTGCAAAAGTTGCTTAAAACTACATTGGTTGCAACACGAACTACCAAACGCAAGAGAGTTTGTGCACTATGACCATTCTCGCATGTCTCAGTGTCTGGTTCTTCCAGGAGAGAAATCGTCTGCGAACTCACAACACCACGCTGATTACCACAGGAGCGAAAATCTTTCGCATTGGCTCTGAAAGACAATTTCTCTGCAACTAATTTAGTCATCAGTACCATATGCACTGTGCATGGCTGCGGAAATTTCAGCCCTCCTCTCGATAGGTTAACTATCATGGCTGTGTTTTCCGCTTCAATCTCACGGTTTTGAATAACCAGTGTACTGAAGCAAATGGAGCATGAAAGCTTCTTTAAAGCAGCATGAGCAGAGTATCCTGCAATGTAAGCAATGGCATCCATATGGGAGTGGGCAATGTGCAATATCGTCGTCACTGACAGCCGCGGAAAAGTTCCATCCTACAAGTTCTTCACTGATGCCTTCACACTCTGTTTCATCGCGTGGAAATGTCAAAAGTTTTTGAAGACGAAGCTTTTTCTCACATTCATAGAGTTGACGCACCGAAGTATGGTACTGTGCTCCTGCTAGTTGGCGGTAACGGCCAAACCGGTCTTCTAGCGCGTCCGTCTGAAACTTTCCCAACAAGATGTACTTAAAGTGAAGTTCCTCCAAGCAGTACCGCGAGAGTTCAACCAGGCAATAGCACGTCAGTCGCAAAGCACTGTGCGTCTCTTTCGTCAGCGAACCACTGCTGGCGCCAATTCGTATCCAAGCGTCCAGCCAGTCGACAACTGCACTCAGGAAAGTTAACTGTGTGTGGCCAACAGACGTTACAGGATTTTGCATGCTGTCCCTAAGCCTGTGGCCTTTGCAAGGGTCTTTAACGTTGACTATTCGCCACCATGTGAGGATAATGTCAATGAAAAGAGCGGTCGACTCAGCTTGAGCAATCTTCAATGCGGAACCATGTGTTCTAAGCGCATTTGACATGAACTCATTCATGAGATCCAGGACGAGTTTCACATTTTGGCGCTCCAAAGAGGTGGGATTCACGGCTTTTGCGTTCAGTCTATAGCCAGCCTTCACAAGCGATGATTTCTCTACAGAATAAAGCTGCCGCACCGCTGCAAAAGAAGCAGCTTTCATACGTCATACGTCATACCATTCAAGTCCATTTCAGGGAAATAGAGACATGTTCCGTGATTTTTTTGGTTGAGCCAATTGTTCCGGACGCACTTCAGCAGATGCACAGGATCTACAACGTAGAAAAGAGGACGAGCGTTGTCTGCTGGATGGGGATAAACAATGCTCAGTTGAGGGCTTGCAGCAAATAAGGACATCATCTTGCGGTTCAGAGCATTGTTGTCTGTTACTACAGCGATAACTTTAAGGCCCATTTTCTCAACATTTAAGATTATGTTCTTGGCATGCTCGTGCAAAATTTCTGCGCTCATTTTGCTCACAGGCAGTATGTGAATGACATCCTTATTTGCAGAAAGGAGCGAGTGTACCACGAACACATGAGCTGTTGTGGCGGGTTCTGTGGAATTAACCGATGATCCTACTATTGTGCCCCCTTTGTAGTCAAAGTACGATTTTATGTGGATCTCATCAATCATCAGGGTGACGGTCTTTTCATGCTCTTGCATTGACTTCACTCGTTCTCGAATGTAGGAAAGGTAGTGCGTTTGCTTTTGCTCTAGAAGAGGGTCACCTTTGTAATTTGAGCAAACACGCCGGAGTGTGGAAGGATGGGGCAAGATAATTCTTGATGCAGCTCTTGTGAAGTGATAAGCATGAGGAGAAATTGAATTCATAATACTTGCGAATACCAATAGTTCTGGACTATACACACGCTGCTTCGCAAGAAGAAGTGTTATCTGCTCAACCAGAAATTTCAACAAAGCAGAGTGTTCTTTCGGCGTATCACTGTCCTCAATGACGTCTGCAAGAAGTGAACTGACTAAGTGCAATACTTTAGTTTCCTTCGACTCTTTTGTCACTCCAGGTATATCATGGGAGTGCTTCTCGATCTCCTCTAGCAACAAGGACAGACTGGAGGTGTCACATACTTGAATTGGCGCAGTGCTACCCCAAGGAAGCGACTGAAGCTTCACTCCGTTCAGGAAAACGGAAAGTGATAGATCTGGGAGAACTAGCAAGGCGCATTTCACATTAGGTGAAGGATCTTTCTCAATGAGAAGAAACATAATTCGCACTTTTCATCAACAGAAATAGTCCAAAACGTTGTGTGGCAAATCCCAGACAGCTTAGCTTTCAGTTCCTCGTGTGATGAAATTTTGTTTCTTTTGTGTTCTAGTTCATTAGATTCAAGGGATCTTCTCATAGCCTCCTGCAGCGCAGAATTTTCCCTTCTTGCTTTTTTGGTGTCTGGCGATTCACTGCGTGCTGGCGTTGAGGAAAAATATTTTGGACAGTTTGGGAACAGAGAAGGCACAAGATCCTTCTTCAACTGCAGTCTATCACGCTTCATCTCTATTGTTCTGTCTGTTCATCTTGATGAGACAACGTCATGATGAAGTCATCTGTGTGGAAGTGCAGTTCGCATACCTGCGTGAGAAAATGAAATGAGGGAAGGCCATTCGTCAGAACTGTCTATTGCATAAAACGCTCAGTAAAAAGCATCTTAAGAGCGTGGACATTTTCCACATTTTCCACGCAAACAGACAAAAATTGTAGCACGCAGAAGTGACGCAATTTATACTAAGTGCGATAATCTAGGTATACGAGCTAAAATGTGAGAATGAAGTTCGTTCGAGCGTCCGTAAAGATGTTATTATTCCTGTACAGATGTACGCACAGTCTAGCGCTCATTCGCGGAAATAAATGCCTGCTGTCCAATGCGTACTTTATTTAAAATGCCCTCACTGCCTACAAAGGGTACTTTCCATTCTAGGAGTCACAGTCCATACAATAGCAAAAGCTCATCACTAAAAAAAATTACCTGAAGCAAAGCTTCAGTGCCTTACCCTCGAATGCGCTGTAGGTGTGAAATCCTTCCGTGGAATGGCTCGCAACCATGCTTTCTTCAGTGCTTCGTCTCTTGGAAAGCAGTAAACACGCACTTTTGGGCCATTGTCATAGTTTCCACGGCACCCGGGAACACATCACCGGCCCATATTTCACAAAGTTACACTCGCCGCAACAAGGCAGGCATTCAGTGATGAACTCCGGGTGAACATTCCATTCCTACGATAGTACGCGTATACAGGCCACAAAGGAACAGCTACACGGAAAAGATACTGCTGACGTTGCAGAGGTTGTCTACGTAAACACAAGTAAACACAACAAAACACTTGTATTGCATTAGGACCGTTGCACGGCGAAGAGGTGGCAGCGACTGACTGACGCCGCTGACGCTGCAAGCGAGTCGACTGAACTAGACGCTGGATGAGACGCCGGCTGCGCTCAAGTTCACTTGCGCGCGGTCCACGCGCGTTTGTGGCGAACGCGGGAACAGGGATGGCGTCGGCATTGGCGTTTGTGCTGTCTCTTGCGGGAATGGCCATGCCGGTCGAGCAGCCGGACACATGGTGTGACGTAGCACGTGTGGAAAGGAGGGTCAGGAGAGGCCTGAAGAATATTGAGAGGGTGTTGCTAGTATTCGCTTGCAGCAAAATTTGAAATTTCAACGAGAGACGCTGTCCGGTTGGCTCTACATGCCAGCGTTGTGGGTGCATGCACGAAATTTGGCTGAACGCTGGCGAACCATAAACTCGTGATATTTTTTTTTTCGAATGAGTGTAAAGGAAAGAAATTTGTTCGCCTTCCCTTTCACGACGAAGACATAGCAATATGAGATAGAAAACAAACAGAATAATATAACACAGGTTGGAAAGCAAAGGCAAGAAACACGCAAGGGCAAAAGAACCATGAGATCCCTATGTGAATAAAGATGTTCCTTTCTTGACGTTGCTGATACTTCGGGCAAACCTCTAATGCCGATTGTTGGATTAGGCATAGCTGTAGAAGTAGCTGTGCGCGAAAGAAATAAATAAAACAGCAACCATGCCCTGCCTCTTTTCTTTTTATTTTTTTCCATAAAAGTAAGGAGGGAGAATGCATTAGTTTTGATTTGCCTGCATAGGATGAGCGTTTATTTCTCACTCTCCCAATTACAACGCGCACCTCCACCAAAATGTTGCGGGAAGAAAGCAGGCCCACGAGTGTAAAATAACTTATATTTACAAATGATGGATATGGCGTTCAGGCAACCGCCAGACTTCGTCTTTCTCTAGTCCAATTCAACGTCTTCCTTCACTTCACCGTAACAATATAATGCTTGTTTCTTGTTCGTAGGTGGTTGCCAAGCTTCTCGAGTGCTAATACATTGTTTGCGTGGCAGTAAACATTTGCATGTTTAAGTTGGCGGGTCGTGTTCGTACTCTTCCGCACGCGTACTTTGCTAGTTTCCCCCCCGAAAAGTAGCATTTTCTGGCGCTGAAATTTGTTTATCGTGCGTGGCCTTTCTCTCCCTCCCTTTATACTTTCTTCTGATCCTCCTAGCTTCCTCCGCGCCCCTGTGCAGGGTAGTTAACCAAGCTTTCGGTTGGGGTATGTCAGCCTGCGGTGTCTTTCTTTTTTGTTTTATTATTTACATGAAAATAAAAGAAAGGTATTTATGCACCTCTAATGGCGACAGCTTCTCCTTTTCACCTAATAGCAACATGAATAGAAAAAAAAGAATAAATTGTAAAATGAGAACTAGCGTCACAGGTTTAGAGAGTTTAGGGTGGAGTTAGATGAGAGGGTAACTGAAGTCCACATATAGTTGCAGACATACCGGGACACGCAGAGGCAAATGGCGAGCACACGTATGTTGCACAACCCACTACATACCGAGTCCAGACAGATACTCCGTATAATGAGTCCCGAACGCACAAATAAGGCCCCGATGCGGTCTTTGATGAGCAGGAGCACAGATGAAGAAAATATACAGACGACATAATACGCAACCGGAGACACAGTAGTCAGAAGTCAGAACCAGGCGTCATATCACATACGGCTCTCTCTCTCTCTTACTGTCTTTGTTCTCTCTCTCTTTCTGTTTTTGTTCTCTCTCTCTCTCACTTCCTCTTGCTTATTGTGAACAGGGTAAAGTATATACCTCTTCTCAGCAAACCCAATCTAACGAAAAGCGTGTCGTCTGTTTCTCTCTGTGTGCAGGCGAGGTCCCCGAGTGGCTGAGCGGCAAGCTCTTCCGATTGGGTCCCGGCAAGTGGGAGCTGGGCGGGGGCTTCTGCCTTCGCCATTGGTTCGACGGTGCCGCTATTCTGTCCGCGTTCGACATACACAAGGGAAAGGTGCGCACCGCGGGTCGACGCATGCCCGCACGTTCACTCCGTTCACGAAACGGAGTTGTAACTTCACCGTAAACTTTATTTTACCGTTTACGGATTACCGCCTCTCCGGAGCCGTGGACGGTAGTAGCAAAGCTGGTAGCGACACCTCGTGGCGCTTTGTGCATCTACAATGCGTTTGCAAAATTGCGGTTGAGCGGGAATGATCTCGTCGAATGAAAATTATTGCAAGACTGCTTGTTAACGGTTATATCGCTATCAACGCGCTACACCAGCATTTAAGCGGGATGTGCTAGGTCGCTACAATATTAGGGTTGTGTGCTTTCTGATTAAACTCTTCGTCATCAGAAGTCGCTGCTAGCATTGCTGCTGCCACACACCTTCTTGGTAATCCGGTATACTTCAACCTCTAATAAATTTACGGAGAAGCTACGAATAAATTTGCCTTGAAGTCATCGTAGCATTTTTGAAGTCTTTTTTGAGCAGAAAGGGGCAACTTGACTCACATCCGCAGCTGCATGTGGCCTGGGTTTTTGGGATTGATTCAATGACCTGAAATCAAGCAACACCTACCGGTCGCAGCGTTAAGATGTACACAAGGTTTCGTTTGGCGTGCAGGCACACCGTATGGTACTGCATCTACAATTTGCCTAACCTTGGATATGTAAGGTTATGGAGTGCATATTTTATACATGTGCAGTCTTCAGTAAAGTATCATTCTGAGGTACAAGTTAGGACCTTCTAACTTAAGTAACAGGCCGTAAAAAAAATGCCATGGGTGATAATAATGCGTACATGCATTCATCCGAACACAAACTAACGAAACTTCTTTTTGCCGTCATATACTCTAACAGCGCACAAACTTCAAAACGCATACAGCTTTGTTTGTCGTCAGTTTCTTTTCGGCTAGCTGTTTCGGTGCTGTCTCCGTGTAAGCTAAAAACAGGCTATCTTATACGTACACTTCTTAATATATTGTTTTAGAGACATAAATAAGAGAGCAACAGTCCTATAACACCTGCCTAGAATTATTTCAGAGAGTAGGGTCACAATACTTCACCACTCTCTATAAAAGTTAAACTCGAAGAAATGTTCATCAGATCGATCATATCTTAATGGCGGTCCGCCACACAAACATCTCAAACTGTAATTAGCTGTCTCATTTTCTTTCTCTCTCATATCCTAAAAGAATTTGCTTGTGAAGCGTTTAGAATTTGAAACAGTGTGTTGTGATCAGCTGTATGCGGATCCGGCATCACCGACATGTATCTCCTATAGTGGGACACTGACTTGCCTTCTTGTGAAGGGATGGGTGCAAGACGGAGTTACTGAAAGATAAAATACATGCACTCGACTACATTAGACAAATTTATTTAGACCTTAATCGATATCCTGATATAATGTTTGATGATGTGAATAATTTGCGATCTGTGAATCGAATTTTCCCGAATCACTCACCTCCATCGATTCTTTCGCAGGTGCGGTATAGTTCGCGGTATCTACAATCTGAGGCTTACAAAAAGATGAACAGCGCCAGTCGCCCCGTCGTGACTGAGTTTGGCACGAGGTGTTACCCGGACCCCTGCAAGAACATATTCTCTAGGTGAGACCTGTCAGCTGGGAGGTCTTTATCTTTGTGAAAACTATCTTCAGAATCACACGTTTTTATTTATTTAATCTTCTATTACCTGTTTCTCTATCGTTTTGTTGTGCAACAGAGAGAGCTGAATGGAGTAGCCGAGGGGCTTCCAGCCCCAAACTCCTCACAGCTACGGGTTTATTACCGAACATATCTGAAGCAGAGCGTCCTACTCCTTCAATTTGTGTATTTCGTGCATGTTACAGCAAGCTCTGGCAACGATTGAACATATGTATATGTGCGACGGGCATGAATCTCTTCACGAGTTGCCGCGCGATTAGGCTTTACAGTGGGCTGAATAACGCGAGGCGAAGCTAAATTTGACGCCACAAACCGCGCAGGTTTTTCGCGGCCCTGGTCCCCAGCGACTTGACGGACAACAACTTCGGCAACGTGTACTCTCTAGGCGATGAGTTATTCTGCACTTCCGAGACGTGTTTTATGTGGAAGGTCGACCAAGACTCTTTAGAAGCCGTCCAGAGGGTGAGTGCAGCCAACTATTACTCAAAGAAAAAGTTCACGGGGCAGAAAAAGCTAGAAAAGACGCAAAAACGTCATCCCAAGACAACATTACCGTGAACTTCCGACGATGCCTTTCTGTGAGGTCATACATTTTATCAGCGCTTTCTTATGACAGGTTGGTAGTTTGTCCAACAAACAAGGATCACATTGTATTCTGGAGGAACCAAAGATTCAATCGAGCGAGCTCTGTGAGCCTTCTTGTGAGCGAAAGCAGCCCAAACCGATGGAAAAAAACGACAAAAATTGTTTCAGTACACAGGCCGGCAATGTAGTTGGAGGAAAAGTTAAAAAGAAGAACTTTGCTTTTGTCTTTTCTGCAATGATAACTTACACTTCAGTGTAACGTAAATGAATATATAGCCATGAGAGATTAATTACTACACCAGTGCAGACTCGTTTAGGGTTGTTTCTTATCCACATAATAACTATGAGCTGGCCAGCAAGCTTATGACAACAGGTCTAATCTTAAAAACAACAATAAACAAAAAGAACATCATGTGGTAATAACTCTAGTGAGTATGGTTTGAATTTATCAACATGTCGCTCCTATAAACTATTTCTCGCCGGGCCACTGAGCAGCACGCCATTTTTCTAATGTCCGGCATTCGTGCTGTAATGCTATAAGTGGGTTGAAAATGGTAGCCGCTTGAAGTTTGAATAAATATTGGACACCTCGGAGCTCCAGAAGCGTGTGTTCCTACCATGCCCCACATGCGCTGATAAGTTATACCATGTTGCGCTTGGTTGCTGCTGTATACTGCGCGAATGCCATTGTGTCCGCGGTGCCATATCTGAGATGTGCATGTGTCACATGTGTTCATTTGCACGAGCGCAGTTCGACGTGAACAAGTTGGTATCGGTGAACCTCGCCAGCGCCCACCCCATAACCCAAGAGGACGGGACCAGCTACAACCTGGGCGCCAGCTTTATATCGGGCCTCAAGTACCACATCATAAAGATACCGCCACCAGGAAAAGGTAGAGAACTCGTCACATGCACACTTATTCAGTACGAACAATGCAATGCGGAGGGACCGGATTCTCGATAGATGAAGAATTGAGCTATCTGCATGAAACTTTTGTTACGTAAGCACCGTCCAGAGTTAGCCATCACCAGCGATCGTCTGGTGAGTCGTAACCAAGAGAAACGATCGCTGTCATGAGGAGCAGGTGCCCGAATACCGGTCAGAGAGGAAACGCAGAAAGAGTTTCGCAAAAGCTGAAGATGCCAGCCCTGCTATTGCCTGGATTGCTACCTGAAATGGGGCGTCTGAACTGACATTAGACGAGCACATAAACAGAAGCAGAAAGAAATACTAGAACTAGACAAACAAGCCAAGTTCAGCTGACGCAGTAACAATACAGAACCTTCGTGAATATAATCCCGGTTTGGGGACGACTATTTCACTAATCCCGACGTTGTAATGGCTAACTGAAGATAACGTTATTTCGTGAATTTCAGGATTTCGCCTCTATTTCCTTGTGGATCACCCTGTGGACATTGCCGCCTTCTGCTCTGATAGAGGTGTCACGGTCACATGGTTTAGAGAAAGAAAACTGGTGTAGTTGATGTCACACTTCAGATTAAGTGGAATAAGTGAAGTTGGGTCGGGCAGTTCATGTGCCTAATGTGTGGAGAATATAACCGGAGGTTTATTACGGTCACAAAATTGATGCTAAGCAAAGCGATACGTAATTAATGGGGGTAGGGAAATTATCTTTTATGGTGAGACTGTGAAGGTGGTTGACATAAGGTGGAGAAAACTGACACAAGACCGCAACAATTACACATCGCTGAGAGAAGCGTTGTTCCTGCTCTGGACATGACATGTATGTAGGGGTGCCGACAACAATGATGATGATGATGAAAATGACGGGCTCAGTAAAATTACAAAACGTGAACGCGGACTGTAGGGTGGAACTCGTACCGTAGTTGGTAAACATAAGTGAAAATATAGAATATTCGTTGCAGTATTGTGCACTGTGTGGAAATCTTCGTAGTCAGCTATACCGAGATTCAGTTACGTTATACTACGGCGCAAAACTGCGATGTTGGCGATTAAACGCCCTAAAGAATACAAGCAAAGTGAGTACGGTCAGTGTACATCAAATTTACGGCCGACAGCAGTTCTACCACGCGCACTGGGCTTTAGCTGTAATTTGTTACCTATTATAGCGGCTTACGATTTAGATTAACTCTAAGGTAGCGCTAGAAGACTATAAGTTTTCGAGCAGCGCGTACTGAATTGAAGTGAACAATATAAAAAAAACGCGTGCTGACATGCGTAGGCTGTTCGGGTCTGAAGCGGGCGTCGGTGGCGTACCAGATACCATCGAGCTGGAAGACGACGTTCAGCTACTACCACAGCTTCGGCATGACGCGCAACTACGTGGTATTCGTCGAGCAGCCGCTCCTGGTGAACGCCATGCGCCTGGTGGGATCGCGCATCAAGGGCTACTCCTTCAAAGACTGCCTCGACTGGGCGCCCAAGGAGAAGGTGAACACGGTTTATTCAAGATGCTGAACTGCTCCGAGATGAAGCATTGCGTAAGGGAGATAAAGAGGTTGAACATATATAATGAAAATGAGCGAAGCTGTCAACTCGTTCCATAAAATTAGTAGTACGAAGTTGAACGTTATGACAATAACAGGAAATAGAATTCAGAAGTTGCATATACGTCGTTAGGCGGAAACAGCCTGCTCAACAGAGACTACTCGGTTTACTCAGTTAACTTTCACCTTTCCTTAATAATTATTGTCTTACTTTAGCCATTCAGTTTCTTCCCCGTGTTCGTTCTCCTGTGTAAAACAGCAAGTTTGAGAGGGCAACCTCCCTTCCTTTTCCATTTTAAATTATTTCTGTCGTTTTTTTGACCCCCCCCCCTCCTTGCCCCCACCTTCAACAAATCGACAGTGGTTGCCTCCCACCATCGCAGTGTGCTACGAAGTTCGTTGCTACAGACTTGCATGGTAACAAAGTGTCCACGAGATGTGAACTTGAAATACGCGCATTATCGGCAGTGCACTGACATGAGCGCTATAAAGAGCAATAAATTTTGCCATTTGCAATCACAGCGTAACGCTCAGTGGTATATTAGCACGACCAAGTCTAAGTGCAGAGCAGTTATGATTATTTCTGTTGGAGAAACTAGGTGCTGTTTGTTTTTTTTACGTGGGGGTGCTGCGCGAGCTGCTTATCCAGAATTTTATTTACAAGCCACTGATAAAAGGGGTATTGATATTCTAAATACTCTTCTTTCGCGTCACACGCTTCTACGGAGGCTAGTTGTGTGGCATGACCAGAGCGAATCTATGAGCGCCTCAAACGTAAAGCAACAACATCGCACCCCCGAAATAGCCGGAACTCAACGGACATGATGGGACAACAATGCGCGACTTCCTGTAAATTGAGTTTAAGGCATAGTGCGAGCCGAGTGAGGTGTCACAGACGTTTTTTTTTTTTCGCCCTGTTCTTTTCTTGTCACCACTCTCCCTACTTTATACGTGGATCTCCATGACCTCTGTGCCCGACCTGTCTTGCATGGGACTGACATCTGTTCGTGGCCATCGACGCAACTAGACCAAATTTGTGGTGGTGGACAGATCATCGGGCGCCGTCTTGAGGACGCGGTTCGTCACGGACCCCCTGTTTTTCTTCCACGTGGTGAACACTTACGAAGACGACGGCCACATCGTGTTCGACATGATCGCCTACGAAGACGCCACCATATTGGACAGGTATGTGACCCCAGTCAGGGGTTTGACTCGAGAGGGAAGCAGTCTGTATACGTGAACAGCTCCAATATCGCCGGAACCGATTGCGCGCTGTAAGCAGCAGCCTTGGTGTGTGGTCGTGTTTGGTGTCAAGTGTGAAAGAGAGAGAGAGAGAGAAGGGAAGACGGAAAGGCAGGGAGGTTAACCAGACTGAGTCCAGTTTGCTACCCTACACGTGGGGAGGGGAATTGGGAGCGAAAGAGGGAGAGAGAGAACTTAGGTGTAGGATGTCTAAAGTCGGGCACTCAAGTCTGTTGCCCTCAGGTAGCGAAAAAGCGCTCGAACTGCTTTCTGGGCCAATGAACTGTGAGGCCAGGCTCCCAAGATCTTCGCTTCCATAAACGGCCTGTCATCCAGTCTATTTAAGGCACACTGGAGAGTCTCACGTTGATTATCGAAGCGAGAACAGTGGCACAGAAGGTGACTGATGGTCTCTTCACACTCGCACTTAGCGCACATTGGTGAATCCACCATTCCAATAAAGGTTTCATGCACATCTGCGCCGGTAATGTTGCGGAATGTTGTGTACACGAGTATGAAACTATTCATTGCACTTTTTCACTTATGCCGCAACCAGGAATGTCAATGTCTAATGAAACAATTTTTATGGCAATCGCCAACCCCGATCCGTCTAAACAGAAGCTTTCGGGAAAGAAACTGCTACGTTTAGGTGTCTCTACTAAATTTATTGTAAGGCTTTATTTCTGATGCCCTGTCAGTTAAAAATCGTAAAGACACAGCGAGAGTAATGTGAGCCGAGCGGAATAGAGGTTTATAAGAATAGTGTTCGCTCGACGGCTCTGCGCTTGCAGCAGGAAGAAGTGCAGCAAAAGGAAGCCGGAAGGGAACAAATATGTGGAAAGGAACTTTCTGCTGTAGTACAGGCCACTAAATTAACGGGAAGCAAGGACTCACGTTACGTTTTCTTCGCAACCCTTGGCCAATCCGCCTTCGTGGGTACGTGCCATATGTTAAAGGGAACAACACCACCTCCACTAACAACAACAGTTGCAACTACGACGATGACTACGACGACAACGACGACATCAACGACATGCGTTGAGGCGCCTGACAACAAGCGGTATTCCCTGTAGTGTTTTTTTTTTTTGAAATACTGTCTTTTTTGGACAAGGCATAAGACGTAGTGTACACTCGTCATAGAAATGACACTTTTAAATTGGAGCTTTCTTTGCATTCCCTACATTTACTCATATTTTTCTTCAATTTTGTGACTGCGCACAATTCTGTTTGCTTCTTACAGGTATTACCTGGACAGGATTAGGAACTCCGCGGCCGAAGATTTCGATCCGGACTGCCAGGGTCATTTCCGGCGCTTTGTGATTCCCGTTTCTAAGGTGCGCAGTCGGTGAAATTAAACCTTTTTCTATTTCTGAGGGAAACAAAACAAAACAAAAAAAGCTTTTCTTGAATTTTTTTCATTAGTCTAAACAGGCTTACAAGGCACTACAAAAAATGTGAGCCTTTATGTAGCAGACTATTCGAGTTAGAGAAACTGCTGACCGTCGCGAAAAGAAAAGAGGCTGGCCGCTGATCGAGCACTTCGACAGTATGGGAGAGAGGGAGAAAAAAAAACGCGCGCTTCTTCCAACTTTTCTGAAAGGTCACGAAAGAAAATTGAAAGCAGACTTGCTCGTCTTACCACGTTCGAAATAAAATGAAAAGGAAATGAATTAGGTGAGTCTCCTCAATTCACAATAAACAGTGAGGCTTGAGAAGATCATCACGATGAATTACTGTGTTTCATTTAGAACTTGCATTTATTCAGTTCCCTCGCTTCTTCACAGTCGTAATTAGTTTCATGTTGTAAAAGGGCCGCTTCTGCCTATGTTTTTGTTTGCCTGCGTTTTTACCCGACAACACATTTGAGTCAGAAAATTGTTAGCTGATCTTAGGTGCAGTGAAGCAGCACTTCTAGACAGATTATGCAGTTGTATCGTACGCGCAA
Organism: Dermacentor albipictus; assembly: GCF_038994185.2. Classification (NCBI taxonomy): domain Eukaryota; kingdom Metazoa; phylum Arthropoda; class Arachnida; order Ixodida; family Ixodidae; genus Dermacentor; species Dermacentor albipictus. Next base: position 172,133,427 of record NC_091822.1, read on the forward strand.
GTTTTGCATAGTTGCGATGGACATACAGGGGAGCATCCGACAATACTCAAGGCCGCCAATTCCAGTTCAAGGGTGTAGTTCTAGCCTTTGCCAGCTTGATTTCCGCATCACGCTTTTGCAAGCCTACCATAATAAAACCTGAAATTGCGAAGAAAAAGGAAAGAAAGAAAGAAAGAAAACGAGCCTCCTAAAAAGAGGTTGGTGTCCCCGAAATTTTTGTGTTAGTATGCGGCCTACCCAACCCCCATCTGCCCCTTCCCCTTACGTTCCCCGAACAAATGTTGCCCCCTTCCTACAGAAAAAAACATTGCTGGCTATGCGCTGCCTAGACGGATGCATGGTTAACGGCACAGAAATCTAGAGATGTTTAAAACCCGCATGTGCTAGTCTAGTGGTCACGTGACCACGTGTTATTATTATTTATTGATTTTTCCCGTCTATAGGGCTCTGTTGTTACGACATATATATCGGCATAAAAATTTTAAACAGCCAAACTCCCCCTTTTATCACCCTTTTGTCATAGGAACGTCTATGCCTCGTTTTCGCTTGGAAAATAATAAGAGTTATATATAAATATGTTTCTCTCTCCCCCTGCTCCTTTCCCACAACAAAAAAATGCAGGTGAACAGCACGAAGGAGGGAAACCTGGTGAGCCTCAAATACACCGAGGCTCGCGCCTATCGCCAGGACAACAGCACCCTCTGGCTCACCCACGAGGAGATGGGATGTAAAGGTAGGCACATAGTCCCGCTCTCCACGCGTGTGCAAAGGCCTTGCGTACTGTAATCTTTTCCAGCATACGACGCGAAATCTGCCCGAAATATCAAACACACGAGGGACAAGAAAAAATAACGTTGTTTGCGCTTTACTTCTTTACATCCGGGAGCCTGTTGCAGGCGACAAGCACTATTTATGTCAAGAAGGAAAAAAGTGCCATCCACCTGACAATAACACGACGCTATAAAAGAAACCCATGCGGGTTTTAAACAGAAAGCAAGCTTCGCAGTTTTATAAAAATCGTCCTGGTCTGGAGATTCGATCCCGGCACCAATGCCATTCCAGGACAGCCGCTCTACCATCTGAGCTAAACAGCTGGGTATACCAGATTGTACGGTCAGACCTTATTGATCGAAAGCTCAGAATGCAGGAATACTGAATATGGCAATATATGTCAATATTTATGTTTGTTTAACTGAGAAGGTTGCACTTATGGCACGCAATGTTTTTAGTAAATTGCTGTAAATATCGGCGGTGCATAGTCAACGACTGAACTAAGGCCCTCTTTATTCACATTCTAGTTTACATATACGTAGAAGCAATTGCGAGCCTGCAATTAAATTAAAATAGTTTATGGAACACCGTTCTGCTTGGACCTTTAGAGCATTGAGAAGAATTAAAAAAGACAGTGCAGAGCTCTAACATTCGGGAAAAAAGATTGCTACAAGCAGAAACACGAATAATAAACCATGTATTCTCGTGCTTATGTGCAGCTGATACTATCAGCCGCTCAGCAGTGAAGCTCAGTGCAAGAAGTTGAACAAACTTGAGAACGAGGTAGGGCAGTAATATACGGTGTGTCCCGGATAACATTAGCCAAGCTGCGCAACGCAGAAGATGATGTAAAAAAAAACATGGTGCAAGATACAATTACAAGATCCATGGTGTTCAGTCGTCAAAGGTCAAACGACGGAACGCCGTACGTGTCAAATTTGCACCTAGAACTGCGCTATTTAAAAGCACTTTCTTTGTTCTTTGAACAGCTTGGCTAACTTTAGCTGGGACAGCATCTGTGCTGCGGCCAAATATTTTAGATGAATGCGTTGGGTTACAAGGATTGGCAGACAGACCATTAGCACTCGCAGTTATGCGCTATCTTCTTGGTTCTCATGCTTGTTGAATTTCTTGTACTGCGCAACAACGGTTGAGTGATAAATGAATGAACAAAGGAACAGATATATCAATCAATCAATCAATCAATCAATCAATCAATCAATCAATCAATCAATCAATCAATCAATCAATCAATCAATCAATCAATCAATCAATCAATCGAATAAGTCTTTCGGCACGTGGGCCCAACTCCATGCGTTCCCAATTGCTAAAGAAAAATGTTCTACTTCTTACAACCCACACGATTGCACTGAAGAATATGCACCGTGCCCTGAATTCTAAGATGAGTGCACTGAAGCGTATTCTACCGATTTGCAGGGTACGACTTACCGACCATAAACCCGGAATACCAAGGGAAACCCTACCGCTACACCTACGGCAGTGGAAACTTCGAGCGGCTAGGCGAGTGCCGGAATGCGGTAAGCTCAACAAATCGATGCGCTCTCTTTCCGTTCGACGGAACCAGCGGTTTCGTTATATTCTGGCCACCGATCGGTTTCCAAAATAAAAATTGGTTCAATGCCGCCTCCGGCAGTGGCAAAATATACACGTCCTTCGTCATTTCTCTGAAAGAGTTTTTTTTTCTCGTTTCAACTGGCGTAATGTGGCTGAAGGTAATTATATTCTACGTTTGCAATTACACCATGACACATTGCAGATGATAGATCTTACATCGAGGCGCAATTACTCGAAGCATAGCCGTCGCGGTAGCTCACTGGCTTTCGCGTTCTGCTGTTGAGCAAAAGGTCGTGGGTTCAATTACTGTTCGCGGCAGCTGAATTTTGATGACGGCAATACAAAGCTCGCGGCCATGTAGATTTAGGTGCACGTTAAAGAAACTCAGTTCGCCGAAATTCGGAGCTTCCCAATCGTCTCCCGTAACCTACCATGCTGTATCGGAAGTTGACTCCCAGAATGTTTTATTGTCCCCCTAATTTTTCTCTTATTAAAGCGAAGTCTTATTTGCAAGTCCTACCGGAATTCTGTGACCGTAGCTGCCGGGGCTGGCTAGCCGAATAACTCAAACACAGAGAGAGAAAAAAAAAGAATGACGTGTCCGACGGTAGCATCGAACCTCGGTCTCCCAGAACAGCAGCCTTATACTGTAAACATTAGGCTGCAGTGGTACGTGTACTTTTCTCGTACCAACATCAAGTAGCTCGTTGACACAATTAGCGCTTGTGTCACGTCGCACATCGCGTGCCGACTCCAGTCTCCATTAGGCCTCGGACGCAGGAAGGAAACAAGCGAAGAGCAGTCATCTCCTTACTACTGTCATTCGAGTAATACTTCTTTCTGCGTATACTTTTCTCACTTCCCTCTCCTCGACAAACATCCAACATCAACTTCGTTCTCATGACACCACTGCGTCGTCGTATCACAGGGTGCATTCTCATCAACGGCTGTCTGCATTAGGGCAAAGCTCGTGAATGGTGCAATGCATGAACATAAACGTTGCGTGACATTGAGGTCGGTACCTGTGCTGCACGTGCATAAACACAAACATTGCAAGAGATTACATATCACATAGGATGTATATAAAGACCGCCGTACGGATCCCAGTTAGCTTTGGAGCAGTTAATTAACCGCTTGATATAAGCTTTGCTTCAAATAGATTCCAACATGGTGGTGCTCGTGGTGGTGTTGCTTAAGGCGGGCTAGCCTGGCATACTTGGCAGGCCAACATATGCATCGGATCGCACAATTATTTGCTCACGCAGGCAAATATACATGGCACTCATGTACACACGGAAACAGAAGCAGGCTAGCAATTGTGTCCTTCCCAAAGCATGTGAGGTTTGAAAATTCAGTACTGCAATGGCAGCTCCTGTAGCTATCAGCAAAGGCAAAAGTACGCCGGAATGCTGATAACCAAAGATACCATAGTTCTCAATAGTTGTCAGTAGACGCAAAAAGGTACAGCGATTAAACATATTTCGTAGTGTGTAACGCCTCGACGACAAAATCAGAATATTGCACTTTATAAGTAGTTGTGTTCACTACTTCAGCGCATTACACTCAGAATCTAGATTGTTCGTGTTTTCCCGCACGTACTTGTCCTTCTATACCACCTCTTATCGGCTGTCTGAACGATGCCTATACAGATCTGCAAGCTTGACATCGAGAGGCGGGAAATGCAACTCTGGCGAGAGTCGGATACGCAGTTCCCCAGCGAAGCCGTCTTCATCGCGAACCCCGAAGGAGTGGACGAAGATGACGGTAAGCACACTTGTGTCCATCACATGAGCAGCGTTGCAACACCAGAACCTACAGTGCCAAAAGACCCCTAGCAAATGCCACGCCCTTTTTGCGGGCTTACAGATAATTTTACGTAGGTTAAAGTGGGTGGCTTGTTCGAATTAAGCAAAGAAAAAAAGAAAGGAAACTGAATCCGGCGAATATCAACCTGTTTAACAAGGAGCTAAAAAAATTTGGTTCAGTGTGTGGTCTTCCAAAAACCTTGTGTGTCATTTTTAGAGCGAAAGTTCTCCTACGCCATGTCTCGCAAGGTCATTCATCGTGTCGCAATGACCTTGAGCCACCGGAGCACCGGTGTGGCAGGTGTGACGTCGCAGCTGCGGCACAAAGTTGCGGTGCGTGACAAAGTCGCAGCTGCGCCCTCTCGGTTTCGCCTCTGCGGCACCACGTGACTAGGCGAGGGTTTAACGGCTGCTTCGCCAGCGCTTGCTCACTCAGTCTCGCCGTGTATGGTGCGCCGGCTGGGCCATGCGTGCGTGCGCTTCAGCGCAAGCGACAGGCTGAATCCAATTCTTCAGTAGATGTATCTAGAAGGCAGGCCAGGAAATCTCAAGTGAAGGCAAATTTGCCTGCTGGCACACAGGAGCAAAGGGAGGCCAGGTTAGCACGTTACAGAGAAGCATACCAAACGCGGAAGCGTGCCAATATTGAAGCTAGTGCAACTGCTGCCGTCGTTCAGCAACACGAACAGATTGGCGAAGCCGTGGGTACAAGCAACGGCACCCACAACGAACGTTTGACGAACCACCTCCTTCGGCTGGCGACCAGCTCGACTGCGATGGTTAGGCTTCACTGCGATATCGCGGACAACCCATTCGGCAGCGTGCTTAACGTCTGGGAAAGACTGTGGCCTAACTTTAGTGAAACACTGCGCATAGTGTTTGCAAAACCAAGCCAAACAAACCTTTCGCTCGTGATACTAGCTTTGCAAGAGTTAAAACTCAGCGAATTTGTTTTATTGTCAACAGTATAAAAACTATTTTTGATTATTTACTTACGAGCTTTTTATATTTTTTTATTTTTATATTTGGTATATTTCGTGCCGACGATATTCTTTTGAGTCACCTTTGACAAGTGAGTGAATAAATGTATGCATGTGCGCATGTGTCCATGATTGACGTGTTTGCCACTGCTTACATGGATTAGAAATAGGTAAAGGAGGACGCAGACTAAGTAGCCTCGAGTGAATGGCTGTGCTAAGCAGCTTGATTGCAATGTGCCCTTTCGCGTGACCGAGCAACTTCACTCATACATGCAGGATGAGCGCTTACTTAGCGTCACCGCGCGCTGCTCAGTAAATATTCTCTCCTTGTGCCCCTGCAAGCGAACCATTTAGTCCTAAGTGGCAGTTTGAGGTATCGCCGACATGGTGAAAATTTCAGTTCTCTGTTCCATCAGATGCGTGAGTCAGGAGAAATACCACTAAATATATTCATGACCTTAACAACGGAACATCCATTATACGGCGCGACGGCTGCTGAAGGAAACAAAAATCTACAGTGACCATCGGGGGACGGTTGTCCATGTCAAGTGATAGATAGCTGGTGTAAAGCTGGTGCGATGTCTAGTTGTGTGTGATGCGAGTGTGTGTGTAACTAACCACAGGACGACGGTGGTGACGATGTATAGAGGACGTCGTCTAGACTAAGACGACACTATGACGATGGAATGGAGCCAAAGCAGCGAAGGCGCTGCGATGCTGGTGTGAAGACGACATCGCGACGACCCTGGAATGATAACGACGGCAAAGGGTGACGACGACCGTGTGATGGCGGTGGCATGATGAAGACGGCCTAGCGACAGCAGAATGACGAGTGCGTGACAGAGGGGGAGGCCGCGCAACGATGATGGCATAAAGAAGATGGAATGACGATGGCGGAAATGGCGGTAAAACGACGACCGTACGATGACGGCATCATGACGATGATGGCGTGTATTCAATGGAGTGACACTACCGTGATGACGATGATGGAGCGGTGACGACGGTTTCACAGTTCAGCGCAATGCGTTGGCGGGCTAGTTGGTGCGAATCCATGAATACTTTTTTTTGCGCAAAACAACAGACACTCAACAGGCACTCATTCTTGGATTCTGTCGTATGAGTGCGCTCTTGTGATCGGACGTTGGTGGCTCCACCACATGGTGCTCACTGCGCATGTTCCCCTAGTTTCAGCTGTCTATAAAGGAGTGACGCAATAAAATTATGTCAGTTGAGAGTAGCGCCTTGTCCTGGTCGTCTTTCTTGTGCCTGTTGTTTTGCGCTAAAGAAAAAGTATTCATGGTTTCACAGTGACCATGTGACGACGAAGGAATGAAGACAACGGTATATCGCCGATTGTTTGACAGAGCAGCATGATGAAGATGGCAGAATGGTCACTACAGAGACACGGTGACGCAGGTGGCGCGAAGACGAACGGCTCGAACTTAATGGTTTAACAAAAATGGCAAAACGGCAACAGAATGACGGCAACGACAATGACGGCACGACAAAGACTGCGTGGTGATGACGTCATGACTAAGACGGCAAAACTGCTAACACCAGCTTAACGCAGTAGAGGGCGCATTTATAGCGGGACACGAGTATATTACAGGACAGTGGTGGCTGCTCGATTGGACCACTCGAGGCCTTGCCGCGATCTCCTCCTACTCTTGTATGCGAGAAGGCTCGCGCTGTAAGGAACGATACTAGGCCTGATCAACATTTTCATCCTACGCACGTGTCTATATATATACATATATATATATATATATATATATATATATATATATATATATATATATATATATATATATGTGTGTGTGTGTGTGTGTGTGTGTGTGTGTGTGTGTGTGTGTGTGTGTGTGTGTGTGTGTGTACATACAAATGTAGGACAGGCTCCAACGGTAACTGTCCCACGGGTCTTCTAGAAACGCTTTCGATTGCAGGTTCTTCCTCTGTCTGGTTCTTTGACTAATGCTTGTCTTTCGTTTTTTTTTTCTTTTTCACCCGCTTCTATTCCCTATAACCCGCCCCGCAGGCGTCCTTCTGTCGGTCGTGAACGACACAGACTACAGCAAGCCGGACTTCCTCTTGGTGCTGGATGCCAAGACGCTGACTGAACTTGCGCGGGCCCAAGTGCCCCCTCACGTGCGCGCCTGTACCTCGATCCACGGTTGCTTCGTCAGGAGCTGAGGGGGCCTACGCAGCCTCTCTCCTCGGGGAGCACCACACGAACCGCCTTTGTATTCGCGCAGCCCTGGTCCAATCCATTGCATGTACGCGTCTTTCATTTCGGTGTGGTGCAAAGTATCGTTCGGCGCCGCCAAGTGAGGTCGCTTTTTAGTGGTGAGCTTCCGCCTGTCCGTGAAACGTGTCGCAGCTCACGGAATGTCGGAACACCGTGGATGCCGACGGCAGCAGCAGCAGCAGCGCCGGTAGCGCCACCTCCTGAGGCTTTCTTCAGCCACAACGCGCTAGAAAGAAAGGTGTCTGGGCTTATTTATATGTCTAATCTTTTTTCAAGGACGTGATTTTATAGAAAATGTTAGCGCCTTTACTCAGCACCGGTAACTCGTCGTCGCACGGCAAGCAAAATGAGGTGACAAAAAGCACCGCTAAACACCGAACGAATGCAGCACAAGAGCACGTTTACTTCCCAAAATCTTAACACGCGTCCGGGAAGCCACGGAAGACAGTACGAATTCTATCTTATTAAATTCTAGTACGGATAATATTAAACATGTATCGTTACACAAATAAGTAACTGTACTTGAAGCTTTACGAGAAAACGTACAGAACTTCAGTTACTTCGTTGCGTCATTGCTCTCGCAGAAGGGAGTAAAACAAAAATACTCCTAATTACCTCCAGACACATACACTAGCCCAGACACTAGACACACCAGACACTAGCTCATCAACGGCTAGTGTCCGGTGCTGCGTGTACACCTTTGCAGTAGCTGCAGTTATAGATCTGCGCGCTCTAATTCACCTAAGCTTGGCAAGATTTCGCCACCAGCGCTGCGGCACACGTCTGCAGTGCACCTCGAGTTCCAGCTGCATTTCGTAAACTGTGATACGTCGACGGACAGGTTTTAAAACTTTGTATACTTTGTGTAGTGAGTCGCCGTCAAGGTACGACGTGTGTGAGGTGAACCGTCGTCGATCTCATGTTGACCGTTGTGAAGAGACTTGTTGCTTACCGATCCGCGTAGATGAATGACAGAGTTGTAAGTGTTGTGAAGTCAAGTTCAAACAAAAATGCAGGTGTGTATACCTTGCCGTCGTGTCACAGCCATTTGCCTAACTGTTACCTGCGTCTTATTACTGTTCTTTTTTTTCTCCAGGAGTCTCGCTAGCATAGCTTTCAAAAGAAATTTCAAGAGCGCGCAGATTTCTTGGTACAGTCATTGTTGAATGTCTCCCTTCGATAACATTAAATTTAAGGTATATTCTTGCTTTCTCGTTCATTTGAGGAAGCGTACGATCCTTGGAATCCAGAAACAGAGATCTCGTGCTCACAGTTGTGTAGCTAAAACATAGAAATAGCACTCTAAATTAGCAGAGCACACCAAAAGCTCAGATAAGCAACCTGTAGTAAAGTCGTTAAAGCCTGCCATTCTCGGCACCCAACACCCTATGCTTGCATTAGCAGGCAACGCGCAGATAGTGTGGTTCTACGAAATACTTTATCGTTATACAAAAAGCAGTCAAACCATTTGCGTCCATTTGTGTAGTTTTCCTGCAATTTGCCTTTTCCGACGGAACATTGCGGGGGTATGACTTGCGTGAATAGCGTTCTTTGGTCATACGTTGCGGCGTTGTGCGTAGCGGCTTCAAGTGAAGCTGAATATAATGCGTGCGCAAGAACTTTTTTGTTCTTGCGCTCAGGAACGGTGAATAACCGTTATTTTGTAAACATCAAGGCAGTGCCATTCCGCCAGATTCCTGGGGTGTTGACGTGTTGTTTCTATGTATCTACGTACGCGTTCACTGCGATGTTTTGCAGCTTCGGTTTTTTCAATTAACGCACTAAGCTACTTAACCTTTTCTCTGGATACCTCGTAGTTATATGTGGACTAAAAGAAGAAACACCCGGCTCCGTAATTTCAACATTGTGGTCCAGTTAGGCATGCTCTGAGCTTTACAGATAAAGCAATAACATGACACAATCAAGGACCGTCGTATAAATGTGTACTTAAAGTCAACCCAGTCATGTCAGTTGGAAATTTTCAAATTGTTCAACCAAGAGCTCCTAGAACCTGACTTTTTTCTATTAATTGCAGTAAGCTTCAACAAATGTGAGCATAATTAGAACATTCCTCCTTTCGCCACGTATTTAAAGAGGGAACACACAAGATATTTTCCTGAACAAGCGTTCATGCTGTGTGTATCAGCAATCACTCTATGCCTTTCTTCACATCTTAACAGCGCTCTTGATTTGTACATAAACAATTGTAAATATACGCTTGATATCGGGCAACTACGTCACCACTTGACTCACCTATTTCATTTGGAGTTCGTCATTACGTGGTTTCCTGGTTGTTCGATCGTGTAAAAATATCAGCTGTTTCCTCCATCAATTTCTTTTCTTGTTTTTTTGTTTTTTGACTTTGGTTTAGCCGGCACGAACGGGCGTGCCGGCTAAACCAAAGCGTTTGCTAAAATATGCACGTTTCCCGCATGTCGAAAATTGCGAGGGCGTCGCGGCCGACTTAATATTGCAGCCTTGGTTCTAAGCTGCATCACGAAAATGGGAATAAATACAGCACGCACTTTTTTTCTTTAACGTAGCTCACTGTAAATGAGGAGCTGCCTGACAGCATGCGCACCCTTGTTGACGACAAAGCCCAGAAAATATACTTCCGCCAACGGGCCACTTCGACAACTATTGGACAAATGGCAACCATTGCTCTATGACTGGTGCACAGTATGGGGACAAACGTTTATTTGAGGTACAGTTACACCCTCAGTGAATCAGTGAATAACGTCGGCACGTCATCTTTGTGTCCGCTTCAGAGGCAACTTGTGTGCAACAGGCCAGAGCAGACGCAAACACGACACCTCGCCTGTTAGGATTTGGTGCCCGTTCTACTACTGAGGTTGTTATTAAATAATTACTGTAGACAAGTTAGGGGATAGATTACATTAGAGCCGCCTATTCTGCGGCGCATATGAAACGCAACGCGGTCCCCTTTCCCGCGTAACATACCCACACACCCCGAAGACAAATATACCCATCCTACACACAAAAAGCAAAATCAGAACAGAGAAATAATGTTTTAAAGTCATCTCTGCCGAGGATGACCTTGCCCTTGCCCGTTCGGTGCCTAGTCGTAAAAGCGCGGTTATGGGCACACAGCTGGCTCATTTTGGAAGAATATACCGAAACTTGCCCTTCCGGATTCATAGGTGAACATCTTCAAAAGAAGTCGGCCTCGCTGGATAAACCTTGCACCTCAGACACACTCGGAATTTCACGGACCATTGAAATGAAAGATCATTCAAATTTGTGAGTTCGAAGGGCTTCCTTGCATGAGCGCGCACAATGGAGCCACTTAAGCGCTCACGTTTCCATGGCCTTTGCTTTTTTAATGGTCATTGGAAGCGCGCGTCGAACTGTGCTACTAAAGGGCTCTTGAAATTTTCCAATCAGGTTAGGAAGTGTGAGTGCTGAAGGTTGGAGGCCTGACAACTTCAGTGAATATCGTAAAGTTCCTGGGAATACTATAACCCGCCCTAACGGTAACCCCTGAATAAGAGGCTGAGTCGGGCTTCGAGATGTACACACTTTTGATTGCGAAAATGGATAGAGAAAATTTTCACACCGTTCTCCAGATCGTTTTTTAGGCTTCACAGACGACATCAGACAAACTGGAAAGCCATGGATACGATTTGTCCGCGTAAATCAAGCAATAGCTTGCACAGAAACTAACGCTCGGTTTAACCTTGAGCGCGCCGTTGTTCAGTATAATATTCTTGTTCGCCTAAAGTCGGGTTGTGTAAAGGTACTTTCTGTCGGGATAGTTGGCACCAGTCATCAGACATTCCGAACATAACCGTTACATCACCTGCTCTCTAGCATTGTTTTCGCCATCCATCTTACCGTGTTTTTTTTTGTTCTTTCTTTGACGCGAGATGTGGGACCACTTCCTTTTCTGGCAATTCAGGGTGTTGACGATGACGTAGCTGCTCGTAATGCATCTTTGTTTTTGTACCTTTTGTTGAAGCACATTACCATGAGTGGAGTGATGTTAGAAGTACAGTCGACCAAAAAAGTTTACGGACCAAGAGATCTGACGACAGTCTGAATATCTCCGCGGCCTCAAAACGCAGCCTGGTATTCCTATTTGCAGCCTTTACTGGTATATGTGGACAACATTGTGATGTATGGTTTTACTGGCTGTTCTTAAAGGCTGCTCGTATATTTCGCATTTTCTGAGACCCTATGGTCCGTAAACTTTTTTGGTCGACTGTACATCTAAGCTGCCAGTCTTACGCCAAAATGACATCTCTGAAAAACTAGTCATGCTCCTTATAACTTATTGTTTAGCAGCCTTGGAAGATTGCTGTTCAGAGAAAGACGAGTCTTAAATTTCAATCGGCATAATTGAGGCATTAATTAGGTCGGGAATGCTGACTACGTGAAAGTTGAGATGAACTCGTTTGATAGCTTGACCTACCAAAAAATGCATGCGAGTTTATTATACAAAATGAGGCAACGAGGATAAAGAGAGAGACAGCTGTCCAGCACTTGTGTTCGCTACTTGACACATTCCATGCATTCTTCATTAATGAACAATGGTCTGGCAAGTCCGAGTATAAACGCACTCATGTTTTTGTAAGTGATTTCAGTGACCACCAATGTCCTTTAAGGTGAACTTTGTGGGAGGCAGCACGGAAAAAATAAACGACGTCCTTAATCTCAACGGTGTCGAATGTTAATCATCATGCATGCATTCCCAAACTGTGATAAACCGATTTGTTCCACATTCCTTCATTTCCATACTGCGTGTGTCCTGTGCAACTGCATCTCTTCATTGCCATTATTTTACACATTGTATACTGTCCCTAAGTTTATGATCATTGTGATATGCTTTTTGTGTCAGAAGTCTGTTCGTACTTGGATACTACTGCTGTATTTTGTTTGCCTGTACAACCGAAGCCTGCAAGAGTCTGGCATCCAGGCTGGCAGTATCCAATAAAAAAAAGTTGAAACTTGGCCTTGTCAGTTTTTTTAACCATTAGTAAACAACCCGAAAGGGAAAGAAATACTCATAAACAACAATCAATCTCTTGTCTTGGTCTTTCTACTATCATTTGTGTTGTCATGTCACAGAAAGTCATCCTCCTCTTTTGCAGCATTGTACGTCGCGGGTCCCGAAATTGATGCACAAACGCCACATCTCTCAGATTATGTTTGCGGCGCATGACGCCGCACAATCTAGCAAGCACTAGAACTGCTCATTAACGCAGTGGTTAGCGCGTCCGCTTCCTAACTGCCCTGCTCTAAGTGACCGGAAGAGTGCCCGCAAACTATTGTGTTCACTAAATATGCCATGACATTTACTTTACTGGGCAGCTAGAAAACGATCCCATTTACAGTTACATTGCAGTCATTATTATTATTATTATTTGTTTTGCACACATATACACATATACACAGGTAACAGGAAAGGGAAAACGAGGAGCAGGCTGGCAACTGCCACCGGAAGGGGCACAACGCCTGCCTACTCTTCTGAAGGGAGGCGACAGCAACACAGAAATGGAAGATAGGAAGGAAAGGAGGAAAAAGGAAAAAGGAAAGGAGAGCAACAGGACAAATCTAAAGACCAAAGTAGAACACTGCAACAGGACAAATCTAAAGACTAGAGTAGAACTCTGCAGCCGGAATTAAAGTGACGCCGCGTCGAACAGCCTCCACAATTATCAACCACGTCCATGGCTAGTTCGCTATGCGGCTGATTGTGTCCTCCACGATGAGACGCCAAGTGAAGCTGCACGTAATCACCGTTTCACGTAATCACCTGCACGTAATCACCGGTTCACAATATACACTACAAGGTGTTTGAACGTGCCACCTCCCATCTTCGAAGGAAGAAGCGTTAGGGTACAGTACTGACCACACACAGTAGGGCCGGTCACTAAAGGTCACGCTACAACAGAATGTCGAAGGTTCATGCTACAAACGTGAACCTAAATTAGTTAGGTCTATAAAGGTTAGTAGGGCGCGATGGGCCTGATCACGTTTAGATGCACAGCCACTGGGGTATAAACATTCCTCGAGTGTCGCACACCGCAGACCAAGGAGATGATAGTTTCTCACTAGTGACATGCGCTGGGCACTGAAAGCGGGACACTCAAGTATAAGGTGCTGAAGTGTCTCGTAACAGCCACAAGACGTACACAATGGACTTTCCGCACGCGATTGTTTGTATAAACGTTCGTGCACGTTCACGCAACCAACCCTCAGCTTGAGCAGTTGTGCTCTAGCGCGACGAGGCAAGCCTCGACCACGAACACGGGGCGGGAACGTTCCATTTGCGACGCGCTGATCTGGATGCTGCTTGAGTAGGTGGCGACGAATCAACAGACGAGCGTCATCAAGCTTGCACGAAATTTCTGGGCAGTCACAGTTGTTATGAACGCAACTTGAAGCGAGCCGATCAGCCTCTTCACTTCCGGCGATTCCTACGTGTGAAGGTATCCATTGAGCAACGAGACATACCCCACGTGATGTAATTTTGCTCGCAGAGTCATTAATGCTGCGCACAAGTGGACAATCAAGCTCACTGCGTTGTAACCTGCTAAGGGCAGCACGGGAGTCCGTAAAGATGACAACCTTCGATGTAATTAACTCCTCTTGCACGTATTTCAGTGCAACATTAATCGCTGCTAGTTCCGCAGTTGTTGACGAAGTTGGATGAGGTATTTGAAATATACGTCGTACTTCTGTTGAAGGGCAGTAAAAAGCTGCAGAGGCGCCTTGACCGTCGTTGTGTACAGATGCATCCGTGAAAACTTGAAGATAGTCTGGAAACTTTTCGAACAAGTGAGACTGAGCCAATTGAAATATTGCCAAACAGCCATATCAGACTTTTTGTGCATGTCAGGGATTGTGAGAAAAATGGGGAATACGTGTTTCGTGATACCTTTTGGAGGTGGAGACGTATCTGAAGCAGCATGTTCAGAAATTGCAGTCAATTTAAGTTAGGTTTAAGGCACTGGATAAAATCTCATAACTGTTAGAGTTATCAACTCATTTTGCCTAGACGCAAAAGCATATTTTGACAGAGACGACCGTGTAATTATGTATACCACTGTTGATAGCTACATAAAGTAACTGCAAGGCTGCTAGAACCGTGGTACTGTGAAGGTCGCGTGCGACTTGTCTATGAAACAAACTAACACAATTACGCAAGCAAGCACGCAAACAAGCAAGTAAGCAAAGAAACAAGCTAGATCAGATAAGATGTGAATATTGGCGTGTTTTCCCGTAAAAGTAATAGGTCGGGAGAAGAAAACGAAGTATCACACTGGATGTCTTTCGCGAAACGTTCTTTTAGATTGGGTATACGCGAAACCCTTTCAAAACAGGGTTATAGGTATGTAGCCTAACGCTAAGGCAGAGGTTGGATTCTGCGGGACAATGTTTCGTGCCTTCGTGCCTCTTGTATACGGCATTCAGACCCCGGTGCGAGCGCCTCCACAGAGCCTCTTTCTACTGATCATTTCCTTCTTTCCTTTTATTGCGCATTCAATCGACGCCATGAGCAACGGGAAAGGCTTTGGCGAGGAGGGTTTCCACCGAGTACGGGTGCATACAAGATAGGCCGCGCGCACAAATATTACGGAAAGAGTTTCCGTGCCACGCACCTGGTATAGACACTCGGCCGAAATGATTGCACGCGACTGCAGTCTGCACAATTGATGAAGTCCACTATACCAAAGGAAGCCAAGGAACTCCCCTATTCTATTGCGTTCCATGGCTTGCGTGGTATGGGCGTTCAGGCAAGCGATTGCGCAGTCACGTACGTTTCCCTAGACGTCGTTAGGAGCAAAGCAAAATGAGCTTTCGTGTTTCGAGACTCCTCGTCTGGCCGCAGAAAAAGCCCCCATTGAGTGCACGGTCAAGTATAGACTCTGATGTGGCCCAGGTTCGGTATTGTTGCCGACGCCGGTCGATAGCCGCGCGACCTTGCGCGGCCTTCGCTATACGTGCTCCCCGAAATCACTAAACGTGAAAAGCTCGCGTGAGTACTGGTTCGCCGCGCTCAACATCATCGTCTGCGGATTCTAGCAGCGTTGTCATGTTTATCCCGAGAGAATTACTAAAGGCTGCAGCTCCTACTGTTGAGGTTTCCTCAATTCTTTTTCTGGGTGGATGAGAGGTCTGGTGTGGCTCAACATCCGTGGGCTTGTTAGGAGAACGGTACCTTGGCCCTGTTCTTTTGCGATAGTTAGTTCTTTTTATGTTCTTATGTTAACAGCATACTTAAAGTTCCGGTCGGCTGAAGTTTCGTCACGAAACCTACGGATTATTCTTCTCCAGCAACGATCATTTTTTTTTTGTTGGGGTCAAAGACGTTCACGGTGAAATGTTTTTTTTTTGCTACCTTTAGAATGCTGGCTTGGCCCATGGCTGACACCCTTACGCATATAAAGCAGGATCGAATGAGGCTAATGAGGTTTTATTCTTTGACGACTTTTCCGTGGCAAGTATACCCGATGATGGTTGCGGCAAACGACAGGAAAGCTTCTTGAAATTAATTTCGCAAGCTATCACTGTCAGGATTTCGTGTCAGATATTTTGGTGCCGACCCGGTGGTCATAATTATTACACAGTTCTCAAACTATAGCTTCTGTCATCACATGTACATTTAGAGCTGGCTGTGGCGCACAGTAATTTATCTTATTAGCGAATGGTAGGGGTTGTAGCTATGGGACACACGAGCATTCTTAAATGTGTAAAATGTTTTACTGTGCTGTAGCAGGAACGGACGGGATGAAGTCGCTATCAAAAGATGAAAAGTACGTTGATTGAAATTTTGAAACCATTACGGGGCTCGTGATAGTAGGGGCTCGAGGTGCCCTAAAGGTTGCTGACAAAAATAACAACCTGCTCAGTGGGAGTGAACACATTGTGGTCATACTTTGCATGCCATTTCACTCGTTCCTTTCTGATGTACACTTGCAACTCATTCCCAAAAGGTTCCTCCAAAAATGAGCTTCGAAAAAAAAAAAACAGGTGAGCAGTACTGCGCATTCCCAGCTTTTCACTGCCTGCACATAACTTGCGCCGCTCCGAGTCGCATGTGTTCGTCAACCCTGCGAAGCCGGCACAATTAGGTCAGGAGACGCCGGCCAACAACATGTACAATAAATGTAGAAGCGCTAATGGAGTTTTCTATTCGCGTGTATTGTACACACCTACGTGGAAACGCCGGCCACGTGCCGAAGATGAACGGAGGGTATTTTTTGGCGGATCCAGTCATTTGAATTTCTCGCTGACGAGCGCCGTTATTCTGAGTGCCACAGGACGACCACCTATTGTTCCTAAACCACCATCATTCCGAAACCGAGAAAGAATGGTTCTGGCAAAATACAATGACTCGGACACTATCCACGACTGTCTAGGAAAGTTGACTAGGATCGCACGGCTCTCGCTGATGCAGAGTCGGGGCGGTTTCCGACTTTCGTGGTTGGATGGGGGGAACGCCCGCGAATACTGGATTGCGCGCTTTGGTGATCCGCGTACGCATGCGGGAAGGGCGTTTAAACATCCAGAGCTTTTACAGAGCTCTGCATAGAGTGTTTTAGTACGGGGAAATTGTTTACCTCAGGCACCCTAATAGCTGGTCATTGAAGTTTTGTGTTGAACGCGTATGTGCGTACGGCCACCAGACGTAATTGAAGCCCTGCAAATTTCAAAAGATATAGGTCAACGTCTCAGAAAAATTATGTGCTGTACCTACGGTATCACGGGCTTATGAAACATGAATGTGAGAAAAGAAAATTATAAGGCGCGTTTCCCTTTTCGCATTCGCCACTGTATGCGTGACTAAGCAGGAGAGGAGACAAAGGGGAGGAAACACAGGGAGGTTAGCCAGTGTAAGTACCGGCTGGCTACCCTGTGCTGGGGAAAGGGGTAAAGGGAATAAAAGGAGAAGAGAAGAAGGAGAGGAAAAGAAATCGAAACCAGAAAATTCACACAGTAGCGCGATACTACGCGCTACAATATTCAAAGGCGGTCGCACAATTCGCATGTCCTTAAAAACTTCAGCAAAGCCCTTGAGGCCTTGAGTGCCGAAGCCCGTCTGGACCAGTGTCCTAGAGCTTTTTCCTCTGTAAAGGGGCGATTGTACAGTTTTTCTAGCGCGGCCTCGGGCACTTTTCTTAGCACTTTGTAACGGGCACAGTCACAAAGGAGGTTACACAATTGTCAGGCAAAATAATGCCAAGAACTAAACGTAAGAGGTTCTGTGTACGCTGTTTCTTCCAGTTCGCGTTTTATTCTAGTGGAGTACGTATAGTCCTATTCACAATTATGTAAGTTAGGCCGGGAATTATTTAATGTATTTCATATATGCTCCTATATATGACAGCCAAATATTGTGGAGCCGGCAGCAAAATTCCGGGCACAATCAATCAATCAATCAATCAATCAATCAATCAATCAATCAATCAATCAATCAATCAATCAATCAATCAATCAATCAATCAATCAATCAATCAATCAATCAATCAATCAATCAGTAAGTAAATAAAAAAATAAAAAAATTTGAAAGCAGTTATCATGAGGCAGCTATACAGCGTGCACAAATAAGCGGAAATTATCATATTAAATCTTTGAAGACAGATGCGCGGTGCGAATCTGCACCATCAACGAAGGGCTTCGCCGCCAAGCCACGTAGCCAAGTTCTATCTCGAGCCACTAGTTGAGCCGGATAATAGAGCTTACTCATTTTATTTTATTTTAGTTACACTAGGACTTAATTTCTTTTGATAACATAAAGCATGGTATTGGCGCGACAAGAATAACATGGTTTCGAAACAAGCGATGTAGATGAGAAAGACGTCGTTAGACAGAACTTGCACACAGAAGCGAGGATCAGTCGCTTGGCCAAGCGAATTAAAAGGAAAAATGGAAAGAAAGAATGAGGAAGGAGTAACGTTGAGGAGACCAAGACTTGAGTCCCAGATTGTCTTGCAAAAGAAAGCTGAGTGGTGGGGGATACAAAGAGACAGTCTTCGTTCGGTGATCGAGATGAAGAAATCTCGAGGCGATTTTGTCCGTCGCCCAGAACTTTCTTTATACGACTGCGTTTTGTACTTTGCCCAGGACTTGCGTTTGTATATTTCTTATTTTAGTAAGCTTAACTCACTTCAGTTCATTAGTGAGGTTTCCGTATTGATTTGTGGATCACGAGAAACGAAGTAAATTGAAATTTGCCGGCTAAGCTTGCTCTTTTCTTACGGCCCTTTGTTTTGGTTGTCTGCTAATCCTGTGAGATCAGGCATGCGTAAGATGTAATATTTACGTTGAAACGATGCTCATCAGTTTGAACTTCCAATCTAGAGGTTTTTCCGTCCATTTTGTAGTGACCGCATCATGAGGGCCATATATATATATATGCCAGATCAAGCTGCCTCCTTTACCTTTGACGCACTAAGAAGGAGGATAAAAAGTTGGCTCGCAGCTTAAGTGGATTGCATATTGGCCGGACGTCGGTTGTACAGAAGACTACTACTCTTTTCTAGTCGGCGCTATGCACCATTTGCTTTGCTGCGTGAATTTAACATAAGTCAAGCACCGCAAATTAGAGTTTGGCAATTCGCACATCTATTGTAGTGACTGTAAAGTGGAAGGTAGTGGTGGTGAAGAAGAAAAAGAAGGTGATGGTCATGATGGCGAATTCTCTTCAAAAGAAAGCGCTGGTAGATGCCACCACATTCTTGCATACCATTTGGGTTTACATGCAACTTAAGTGTCATTTTGCGTGTTTTGATACCCACTCCTTCCTGCCTATAAGCGCATAATTGCATCATCCAGCGACAGTGAACAAATTTTTCTTTGACGTCAGTGTGGTTCTTCTCTACATATCAGCCACGACAGTTCTAGATGTGTTAGGCTTACGTTGACAGCGCTAATTTACAACTTATCGTTAGTGTATTTAAACCTATTTACGGCTTCATGAAGACCGACCACATTTTTATGCAGTTCTATATGTATACGTAATGACTCCTCTAGCAGCAGGTGTATTCTTAATTGACTCCCACGAGAGTCCCAACTTGCTTAAAAGGAAGTAAAGCAGTACTTCCAGCTGTTAAATTTAGCTTTGGCCCCGGCACCCAGGATGATGCGGTGGCGCTAACTACACCATCTTATCTTTTTTGTGGATTGCCTATACAGGATAAAAATGTGTACTCGAAAAAATACTAATAATATAAGTAAGAAGAAACATTCCCTTACGGAATGCTATCATAAGCAAGACCAGTCCTTCATGATGTTACTCAAGCCTAGTGCTTTGATTCATGATCGTGGCCGGGTCATTACAGTTTCATTTTTCTCGTTCTCTTGCCTCTATTCGCAAATGAACTTTGTTGAGCTCACCATACTGTCCTGTACATAATCAAGAGGGCCGAGAGATGGAGCTGCACTTCGTGGTATGAAGGTTACAAACAGATAATAACGTGCCTCAAGAAGGCTGGCCGGCGTTTCGATAGGTAGACCTTTGAATAAGATAGATCCACCTATCAAAAGGCAAGCCAGCCTTTCTGAGGCACTTTATTGCATCTTTGTAACTTTTATACCACAGTGTCCTGCTCATGTTTCATCTGCGTTCATCCTTAAGGGGAGAATTCGTTCCCCTATTGACTACTGATTCACGTACCTGAAGGGCAACGCGTGACAGCAAACACCAGGCATTATTGTAATACTACTAATTATTACTGCACGAAAATGCACCTGATTTGCACAAGGCCTTTGCCAACAATATTAAGTTGGTGGTCTTGATAATGGCTGCTGTGGTGGTCGGTTTGTTAGGCATGCACACAGCTGGCTTAAATTTGCAATCTAGACTGGCAATTGATCTGCTTGAGCTTCTATTGCAGCGTCACCGGGGCACATCACCAGATGTTCCCTAAATCAAGTCTCAATTAAAATTCATCATGATTATCAGCATCGGCTGCAGCAGCAGTGGCGCAGCAGTAGCCTATTTTACGTCCACTGCAAAACAAATGCATTTTTTGCAGATTTCGAATATGCGCTGTTTTTTCTCATCTGACGCCATTCTATGCCTGTAAGTTTATAAAATTCGTCAAACAACCTGCAGTTCTGTGCTGTTCTCAATTGCGCTTACCTTCCCTTTTCACTAATTCTAGCTGTATTGCCCATGCCTTACCCATTACGTTGCGTTCACAACTCCGTCTCTTCCTTTTAATAACCTGAAAATTCAAGGGACAAAAATTTATTGCAGGCTATGATTGACTATACTGTGAACATCAGGCACAATCTCATCTGTATACTTGGTACCATTTTTATATTTCCCGCTTCGCAAAGCACCGCGTCGCGCCGCACATATTTCTCACACTTTTCTAGACACGTTTTATGTGTCAAGGGGGGAGGGGGGGGGGGTGATGCTGTTAGAAAATTGGTTAGCTCGAGCGTGTCGCCAGCAGGATGTGGTGTCCGTCCACGAGCGCTGACTGTAATAAAATCTTCTCACATTTGTTTTATTGCACGACAGAGTCAGTAGGCGTCGCCGGCCAGTTACTGCTCTAGCAAGGGTTTCTCCTCCACGTAAGAGCTTAGCTTTATTTATGTGGGCCTCCAGTTACGTCGTAAACGCGAGCAAGGCCTGTTAAATCAGGCTTACGGCCGCCTCTGTCAACCAAGTGCAGTAGCTAGCGCGACTATAGCGTGTACGTTCCAAGTGGAAGTCGCCATACAAGGCCTGGACGGGCCTCTTTACCAGCTTTTTCTTCGTTCATTTTCCTTGGTGTCGCGAAAATTGGATCAGCTTCTCTGCTGTGGAGACACTTTCGTTGCTGGTGCGTAGTTTGGACGAAGGAAGACACCAGATTAGTCAGCCGTGGGCCTAATCGAGTTTCGCATGCTGTGCCGGCTATACGACCCTTCAAGTAACGATGCAGGCGGTAACCGAGTGCCTTTAGGCAGCACAGCCAGCATGTTAAGACCACGCAGAAAAGCGATCGTCGCACGCGAAGCGAATTCTTACGAAGGGCTAATGAATAGGCTGAACTGTGCGCTTCTTGCGCGAGGAGTAACTACGTTATTTCCATCGCTGAGCGACACTCGTATACGACAGAGCGGTCGGCAGTTCCTGCGCGCCCTCCGCGCAGCTCTATACGTACAAAATCTAGCTGCCTTTCAGGAAGCGTGCTAACGTATCAATTCATCGCGCAAAGAAAAAAACTACAGAAATTCTGGGAATTGTCTACTAAAGCGTAAGCATTGTTTGGCTCGGCTGTGGCTTCGTTTTTGCTTAGTGTTGCTCACTCGCCTTTCCTAGCTTATACCCGTCTACCCGTGGCCCTTCCGGTGGCAGAGAATGCTTATGCTTTAGTCGACAATTTGACAGATTTTTCCCGCCGCATTCAACCCCTTCAATGCAATCGTACCATAGAGGAATAAAAAAAAGTTGATCGTACCATTTGAGCAGGAACGCCAGCCTCGAGCGTGCCCCGACGGAGCAGAGCGCTCGAAAGCGAACGCCAGCAGCTGCCGCAGTAGCGCGCGAGGCTTTGCGTGAGGGGCGCGTGCATCGCCGCGACGCCACGTCACCCTCGCTGTCGCTGACGCAAGCCTGCGTCACGCGCGCGTTCCTTGTCCACGCAGCCTCTCGCCTGCAATCTGGCTGCGCCTCGGCATGAGCCAATGAAAACGCGCCAAGCGTCCCAGCGCGCTCGCTTGCCCACGAGGCACTGCTCATAAATCGAAGGATGCGTTCAGCAGCGTTCAATTGAACATTGGGCCGACCCAAAATTTCAGGTTGGTTCGTCCCCGAATTTCAAGTTGGCCCACCACCAGATTTAGGTTGGCCCGCCCCCAAAGTACAAGTTGGCCTACCCCGAAACGTAACTTGGCCCATCTCCAGATTTTCATGCCACTGCTCGCGCGTTGGTGGTCGTCGTCTTCCACAGCTGGCTGGCTCTATCTTCAAAGCGAAGGAAGGATAGACGGACAGTTTTCTCGTTTTTTAAACACAGAAATGTTTACGCATTTAAAACCTCATGACTCCTTTCAGACACCGGACGCTCGTTAACCTCACAGCGTTTACCTCTTCCAAACATTCGATTGCATGCAGCATAGCCGCTGAAAAGAGAACAGCCATAGAAGCGTATTACAAAACAAGAAGTCTCTATAAAGTAGCCCTGTTCACCATGAAGAACTATTTACTAACAGAAAACAATGAAGAACAAGAATGAAGTCGTTAAGAAATGAATACGTTTATTTCCTTATACCTGGTGATTATTTTGAAGTTTTACAGAATGTTTCAAGATCATCTGCAATAGATAGCGTAATGCTAGTCCTCCAGCTGGATTATTCAAACAGACGGGCATTACTTGCATAAGAAATTCAAGCACATATTCAAAAAAGATTTTTAAAATTTCCTAGTTAACTTCCTAAACAGTTACTTTACGGCAAATATCGCAATTTATGAATTGTAGCCGGTGAGTTGGAAACGCATATCCACTCAGAATAAATAATGAAGAAGACGCCAGTTTCAAAATATTCATAGCCAAAGTGTGCCACAAATTCTTTCTTTCTTTCTTTCTTTCTTTCTTTATTGATTTATTTAAGACAATGAACAGATTGTCTTAGGGGACACGGCTAAAGGCAAACATTTGCCTGACTAGGCCGTGCCACCCGTACATTGGCAGCAACATGGCAGTGGCAGGCTTTCAGGAGGTCACACATGAAATTAAAGTAGTACACATTTTCAACACTTGAGTACACAATTCGCGTAAGAAGAAAGAAAAAAAGGTTAAAGTTTATACAGTTTTCTAATCAATTGAAGCACAACAACGACAGGAAAAAAAAAGCATGTACGAAATTTTCCATACCTGTAGCTGAAAGGTTAAAGTTTACACAGTTTTCTAAAAACAACAACAAGAAACATGTACAAAATTTTCTATACCTGTAGTTGAACATTTCTATTAGTCTTCGGATAGTAACAATTCTTTTACCGTTTTCTTAAAGCTTTGCTTTGAAATTCCAGAATTTAGCAGGTTCAATACCAAGGGGTAGTCATGTCAGTCATCAGTCATCATTACAGGGGCGTTTCAATTATTTTTCGTGCTCTAATGGATAAAAGAGCGTTTTATGAAAAACGTAAGTTGAACAACAGTATATTTTTTTCCGCTAGCTTGATGGCGCATGTTGAAACTCGCGCCATCCTCAAAATTCCTTCCAACTGATTATGCCTTGCAATCTCGCTGGCCACAATACGTAACCAAGAGGTGCTGTAGAATAATTGCTTAATAAGTTTACTGGAAAAATGTCGTCTATTACTTGATGATATGTTTTGATTTATTGTGGAAGAAATGTCCGCGTTGAATTATCCACCTCGAGGACTAGAATTATGCAATCGGCCACAGGTGATATCATAAAAAATTCCGTAAAGCTTGAGAATTATGAGCCCGTATATATGTCGGCGGCAGCAATGTGACAGCTTAAAAAGATATATATCCCTATTGAAAAACCCAGTATCCAGTGTCCAGTGTCACGCCGGATTATGGACCCAGTGTCGCGCGTTGGATGCTGGGGCGCTAGGCAGGCGCAGCATACTGGGCGGCGCTTGATGCTGGTGCGAAAAGCAGCTCTAGAGCGTAAGATACGCGGTGCCTCCGTTTATATATATATAGTTTTTAAATACAGAAAGCAACAGAGAGCATTTTAGTGCAATAAAAAAATAACAAAAGAAAAAATGAGGCGTTTCGACAAGGATTCGATCGCCTGATCTACAGATCCCAAGCCCCTTACCACTATACGCCAGACCCGCACTCCAAATTCTGTAGATAATTTGTCATGGCAAGGTCGAGGCACAGCTTTAGTTCTTGCTCGCAGATACATGGTAGATGCGCTATCGCCCCGCAACTAAATCTCACGCCTCTATTACAAAGAAAAAGTTATCTGTATTGAGTAGTATGCTTGGAAGTGCCCAAACACCACTTTTCGTTTGCGACTGGTATTTTAACTCCGATAAAAAGTCCTAAATAAACCGCCTACCCGGTACGCTGTATGGGCAGTTACTGCCGATTTTGATAGCCGTTTCTTGTTCTTCGCGCAAGGAATATGCAACGATTTTGTTAGTTGAATGATGCGTTTCAATTGACACGTCTGTCTGGTCACATATATTTGCTAGAGAAGCGTAGGCTATAGTGCTGGAAGCCTTCGGCGACAGCACATATACGTATGTTCATTACGCGTCACATCGGCGCTGGTCGCCTTTTGTGCTGACACTGCAGATGTGAAAAAAAAATGGTTAATTTAAGAACACCTATGCGAAAGGCTGAAATAGAGAGTGACATATCATTCTTAAATTTGTTGATTCCTGAGCCCATACGGGCCGATAGCGTGTAGACGGACTCGGCGCATACGCTAGTCCTAAGCTTCGATGGAAGGGACCGACCTTGGCGCAAGTACCTGGTGAATGCTAAATGTGTGTATTTGAGCCTCAGAGCCTTTTATCTATTATATGTTTAGTACAGTAGGTAAAGTGGAAGCGGATGAATCGTCTCAGCTTTGTTATCGGTGCGATGATATCAATCAACGGTATGCTCCGAACTCGGGGACCGTTCGAACGCCTCTGAACGACTTCTGGGTATCGTGTCGACTCCACAACACTGCGACAACATAGACAGCTAGCAGTCATCGCTTACGTACTACCTACTAAGAAAACGAGGCCTCCTCTGCGTTTGCGCGGTTTTGTTCAAGAATGTAGCTATCCGCCCAGTTAAAAAGGAAAATGCAAAAAAGAAGGAAACTGAGCTTCAGTGTCAAATATACATGCGTAAACAGGGCAGCTCACGCACCTTTATTCCAAGCTGCGACGCGAAATAGACTTTTATGACTCCAAGATATAGCGTTATTTATGACAAGAGACTATATTATGAAGCGCTGAAATTGTACAAAACACTTAATATTTAGCAGCGCCTATCCTCCTTGCGTACTTGAAGCAGTGTGACACAAATGCAACCAGCACAGTTTCCAGTGCGAACCAGCGAACTGCAGCGAGAACGAGCGCGTGTACAGCACAAACCAGTGCGCCCCAGCGTCATGGCAGTTAAACCAGCACCTCGACTAGTGTGACCCAGCTCTTATATCCAGCGTTCTCACTGGTGTCCCAGTGAGTCCCAGCGAGTGCCAACGTCTCCAGTGCGATCCAGTGTCAGAAAACGTGCTGGTTTCACAGTGGAAGGCACTGGAAGACGCTCGCATTTGCAATAGGGATAAAGCGTCAAATAATGCCGACAGTGATTGTTAGAAATATCTTTACTCATCACTAATAAGTGAGCTTGACATGCATATATTCGATATATTCGCTAAGAGATCAATGTCAGGAAACTATGCTGCTTGGTGTAAGAGGCGATGGAAAGCCTTTTAATTATTTACACTTTCATCAGAAATCGAGCATTGTTTATTTCCAATGATTTCTAACGCTCGTAACTGGCGCAAAATGAAATCCCGCATTAACGAGCCAAAGTCCAGCTCGCGCATGCCATGGGTGCCCAGACGAGGAAGACTTCGTTGATGTAGCGTTTTCTGCATCCAGTCCCCTGAGTTAACCTGCATCTCATGGGATCAATGTCTTCAACAAAGAAAATAAAAATAAAACGAAAATGGCCGATAAACAATGCTAGCAGTGACTTCTTTTAAAGCATCTTGTATTAGTTCCGACACGCGTGCCAGTGTTACCAAGCATATATATATATATATATATATATATATATATATAGTCATATAATGAGACGCCAACAAACATTGACACGAAGTACAACATAGGGGAAATTGCATGTGCTTAATAAATGAAATAAAGTAATGATAAATTAATGGAAATTGAAGTGGATGAAAAAAACAACTTGCCGCAGGTGGGAACCGAACCCACAACCTTCGCATGTCGCGTGCGATGCTCTACCAATTGAGCTACCGCGGCGGCGTTTCCCCATCCACTTTCTTGGGTATTTACGTGTACTAGTGATAGAACGCTTGTACCTTTGTCTCGCTTTGTTTCTTTCGAAACTCTGGGAGCTGCCGCTCCCTTGTTGCGGCAATGGATGAAGAAGCCCTCGAAGACCTTCCTGGAGTCAAGCCATCACGTGGTGTCGCGTCCAGGAAACGTGGAAATGCGTCAAGTGACACGGACAGCGAGGCAACCGAGTTGTACTCGGACAGCGTCGACTCGTCGGACGATGATTTCACACTTGTCATGAGCCGAACTACAAAAAGAAGACTGCTACGGAGGTCATCGTCGCCAAGTGTCTCCACCGTGAAGACAACACCTCAGCGCTGGCCGCACACCATGCTCTTCATGCCTGTGCACCCAGTGTCCAATCTTCGACTTCTCAACAGGCAAGTCCTTTCTGCGTTTCTTGAGGGAATCGCGCCAAACGAGATAAAGGACGTGAGAATAAATGCACGGAAGAATATCCTAGCAGTCGATGTGCTACACCGTGGTGCGCTGCAAAGCCTACGGCACGTAACGGAGATCGACAAAGTACAAGTGCGATCCATGGTACCTACAGGCTGCAATGGCACTGTCGGCGTCATTTATGATGTCGATATTTCTATACCAACCGACGACTTACCTATATTAATAAAGCCAAGTACAGAAGGCACTCTTATCACGCACATCACACGACTTGGCAACACACGTTGCCTGAAGCTGTGGTTTGAGGGAGACAGCCTTCCCTCACACGTCAAAGTTGGCCACGTCCGCCATCCAGTCCGCCCATACGTACCGAAGCCCCTGCAATGCTACAAATGCTGCAAGATGGGACACGTAAAAGGTGTCTGTAGGAATAACCTCGTGTGCCCACGGTGCGCCGAATCTCATTCAGCAGATGCCTGCCGCGCAACTGTGTTGAAGTGCCCTAACTGCCATGGTACCCATGAGGCCTCATCCAATGATTGCCCGCGGGTGAGGAACGAGCGAGCAGTACTCAAACGTATGGTACGGGACCATTCAACACACAGAGAGGCTGCCGCTACTCTCAGGCGACGACGACATCGGCACCGTGGAGCAGCACGAAGAGTTACGTCTACTGAGAGATATACGCGCTCTTCCGGCACAGCGGCTATCGTATCAACGCCAACTTCCACAAAGACCGACAGTGCGAAAACGAAGACTGGGGCAACACTCTCACCTCCTGAAGAGTGGCCTACACTTCCACGAGCACAACCTGCATCGGAGTCACATCAAAGTGCGCCGCCCTCAATGACCTCACGAACCGAGGATGCGACGACGCCTGAGGATCGCCAAGTCGTAGTGATGCTAAAGTCACTTATGGACGCCATGCGCATTCTACTACGCAACATGAAAACCCCGTCGGCACAGAGCGCACTGCAGGGGCTGGACACCTTGAGTCCGGTGCTTGCGGCTCTAGGGTAAAACCACGGCGCGAGAATCACCGTCGTTTCAAGAGGAGGTCAAGAATGCATCTGTATTTCAGTGGAACGCCAGAGGGCTTAGGTCACGCATGTCCGACTTCAGACAGTTTGTATTTACGCACCAATTCCCCATTATCGTGATTTGCGAGCCCCACCTGTCAGCTCCCATCAGACTGTCCGGGTATGAGTGCTTTATGTCCTCTACCCACGGAGAGTGCAGCAAGGTCGTTGTGTTTATACGCCGTGACTTGACTTATGTACATCACCTAGTGCCTCCTGACGAAGCAAATCAATACGTTTGCTTAACAGTGAAGAAGGAAAAGCTCACGTTCACAATTCTTGGAGCTTATTTATCTCCAACAAGCCGTCTAGATTGTGAGCGCTTACGGGGAATTTTGACATCGACTCCACAGCCGTGGGTGCTCACTGGTGACTTTAACGCCCACCATTACCTATGGGGAAGCTCCAAAGTGAACTCTAGAGGCAGAACGTTGGTGTCCTTTGCCAATGACCTCGAATTTTGCCTGTCAAACGATGGAAGCCCTACTTATCTGCGTGGATCAGCGTATAGTAGCTGTTTGGACCTTACCTTCGTTTCACGTTCGCTTACGAGAAAAGTGCACTGGTTTTCGGATTTAGAAACGCGGGGTAGTGACCACATCCCAACCTATTTGAAGATTGAAGGTTTCACTAGCTCCAAGTCCTCCAGAACCATCCAGTGCACCGATTGGCCTAAATACAAAATAATAATGGAAGACTGTTGTCGTGACGGCACCTCGTATAACCTACAGGGCGCGATAAAGGATGCCATACAAACAACCACGCATTTGCTTTCGAAGATTTCTTCCCGCACCGATTTCGACATCGAACTAGCGAAACTTCGAGCAATTCGCCGTCGCGCGGAGCGAAGATATAGACGCACGAAGTCCAATTATGATTTGAGATTGGCTAGACGAACACAAAAGAAAATACAGCGTCGCATGAACAAGCTGGCTTCACGGCAATGGGTATCCTTTTGCGAGTCCCTGGATCCGCGAAAACCTTTGTCGCTTATATGGAGGACTGTTCGTGGCCTTCGCACAACCTTTGGTCAGCGCCACCCGTTTAAATCTCTAGCACTCCATCTACAATGTAGAGATATTGACGTCGCTGAATCTTTCTGCAGAAAGATTGCTGGCGAAGCAAATTCCGATGGAACGGGTACGGGAACGCTCGACCACCCACCGTTCTCACGCGATCCCCGCATGGAATGCCCTTTTTCTATGGAAGAGCTAGAAGCTGCGCTGGCTTTGTGCAGGCGTTCTTCAGCGCCAGGACCTGACGGCATTACATACCGTGCCCTGTGTAAGCTAGGAGACCAAGCTCGGAAGGCACTCTTGCTCCTGTACAACGACTCCTGGCAGACGGGTACGGTTCCGCAGGAATGGAAGTCAACTCGCCTCATTCCACTTCTGAAAGCTGGCAAGTCGCCTTTGGACATTTCCTCATACCGTCCGATAGCACTTGCCAGCTGTGTCGGAAAAACAATGGAAAGAATGATTTTAACACGTCTGGAATGGTACTTAGAGTACTATGAAATCTACCCAGATGCAATGGCTGGATTCAGACGTGGCCGTTCGTCAACAGACAACGTTGTTGACTTGATAACGTTTGTGCAACACCAAAAGGCCTGTAAGCGACTATCTGCTGCTTTGTTTCTAGACGTTAAAGGGGCATATGATAATGTCACCCATGAAGCCATCCTTAGCACGTTAGAAGCCGTCGGACTTGGTGGTAAGATGTATATGTGGGTGTGCAGCTACTTACAGAGAAGACCATTCTATGTCGACACAGAAAATGGCCCGACATCCGAGCATTACGGTAGCCGAGGAGTCCCTCAAGGCGGAGTGCTTAGCCCGACTCTTTTCAACCTTACCCTCTGTGGATTAGTTGACAACCTGCCAAGCACCGTACGACTTTCCATCTATGCGGACGACATCTGCATTTGGGCATCAGGTGTGACACGACTTCAGCTTCGCGCTCGACTTCAGAAGGCTGCCACAATGACATCTTGCTACCTTCGTGAACAAGGACTTGAAATTTCATGTGGGAAGTGCGCAATGGTGGCATTCACGAGGAAGCGAATGTCTGCTTACGGCGTATCTATTGACGGGCAAATTATACCATACAGCAGAAATCACAGGTTCTTGGGAGTCGTAATTGACAGAGACCTATCTTGGACTCCGCACGTGAATTACGTGAAAAAGCGGCTGACTGCTATCTGTCACCTGTTCAGGTTCCTTGCAGGAAAAAGTTGGGGAGTATCTGTACACGCTATGTTACAGCTGTACATGGCGTTGTTCGTTGGATTCCTGCGATACAGCCTGCCTGCAATATCCAACACCTGCAAGACTAATCTGCGTATGATCCAGAGTATTCAAGCCCAAGCCCTTAAGATATGTCTTGGCTTACCACGCAGTGCATCAACGGCTGAAACTATTGCCCTTGCGCAGGATTACCCAATCACGACGCACATTACCGTTGAGACACTGCGTATGTATCTCAGGCATTGTGCTAGGACCCCTTCCCACCACTTGGCAAGCCTCACTGCTGCAAGGCCCTGCTCGACATTTAGCGGCATTGTCAGTGCACATCGTGCGTCGTTTACTTCAGCGTACGCACCTGCGGCCAAGCCAGCGTTTCCTCCGTGGTGTTTGAGCCGTCCACAAGTACATCTAATGATTCCAGGAGTACAGAAGAAGACAGATCTACCGGCCCCTGCTCTAAAACAGCTGAGCTTACTTCTTTTGCATGAAAAGTACAGGAACCATGTGCACATCTATACCGATGGATCGACTACGTCGTGCAGTTCTGGTGGTGCCGTGGTTATACCAACGCGAGGAATGACACTACGCTTCAAGACATCGCATGTCACGACCTCAACGGCGGCAGAACTAACGGCCCTGCGTCGAGCACTGGAATTCATCGAATGTGAAAGAGCTAGAAAATGGGCTGTGTTCTGTGATTCAAAACCGGCATTACAGTGCACGCAGTCAGTTCTCCGACACGGATGCCATGACCAATTGACATATGACATCGCGAAACTTTACCATCATGTCCAACAAAAAGGTCACGAGGTCGTTTTTCAATGGGTACCTGGCCATTGTGGAATCAGTGGCAATGATTGCGCCGATAACGCTGCTCGCACAGCACATCATGACGAGCACAGCGTTCCAATTCCGCTTTCGAGGACAGACGCCGCAATGCAGCTTCGACACCTGGCACGCAGTCTCACACTGACCGAGTGGAACTCGCCAAACTTGCGACTTACACGACTGCATCGACTAAACCCCTCCCTGCAACTCCGACCTCCACTCAGACTTCCTCGACGTGAAGCTACGCTTCTCTGTCGCCTTTGGCTAGGAGTTGCCTTCACAAAGGCATACTCTGCATTAATTGGAATGAGTGACAGCGCAGCATGCGAGGTCTGTGGCACCGAAGAAAACATCGACCACCTGCTGTGCCACTGTCCACGATACACCCCTGAGAGACAAGAACTTGCCAAAGCCTTTCAAAAACTGGACAATCGGCCGCTTTCTGTGCAGGTGCTGTTGGAACAGCGCCCCCATCGCCCGTCGGCCCATAAAGCGGTGAAGGCACTTTTGTGCTACTTAAGGACGACGGGCTTGTGCGACCATCTGTGACTATTAATGAAATTTCTGTAAGCCCACACACGTCAGCGAACTCACCGCAATTTCCTTCTTTCCTTCCCTCCTCTCTTTCCCTGTTATCTTTGTTATCCCCTTTCCCATTCCCCCGGTGTAGGGTAGCAAACCGGACGTTATTCTGGTTAACCTCCCTGCCTTCTCCTTATCTCTTTCCTCCTCCTACGTGTACTAGTAGAACCCTGGGAGTGTTAGCCAGCGCCCCCACTCACAGACCTGTGAGTGGGGGCGCTGGCTAACAGACCTGTAAGTGGGGGCACTGGCCAGCGCCCCCAGCGCTGGCTAGTGGGGGCGCTGGTCTGTGAGTGCGCTGGTCTGTATATATATATATATATATATATATATATATATATATATATATATGTATATATATATATATATATATATATTAATGCGGGGTGAAAATTCCGCGTGACATATTCAATATCCTCGCTACCCAAGTGCCCCTTTGATTTTGCATATTTAGCTATCGATTTTCCATGCTGTGCTCTGAGCTTTCAATATCTCGGCAGCGCTGGGCGTAAGGCATTCCGGCATATTGCATGGTGGCAGGTTGCACACACACACAAAAAAAGACGCAGCGCCATAAACACCAGCGCCAGGGCATGCTTTAGGTGCTATGTACAACCATATCTCCCCTTCCACCCGCACAAGTTACAAACTATCAAGCGAATAAGACATCGCGTGCTTGTTTGCTCCGCAAGAGGAGCTCATTAGGCGACCTTCTTTTAAAGAAAGGCACACCGAACTTTCCTTGCGCGAAAGTTTCAAACTTACTCCAGCTGCGCTTTCTCCTACGGCTCGGAAGAATTGCATAACAAAGACCATGAAATACAGGCGTGGCGGCGGCCTACGCGAGGCCGAGATTTCGCGCTGTCGGTCTCATTAGTCCAAATTTATGGCAGGCACATTGTTCCGAGTGCGCGGCCGTGGAGTCCAGTTCTGACGTATTTTCTAACACAATAGCAGCGCCGCAACTGCGTCCATTTTACAACGTTGAGGCCCGAGGCCACTTGACGCGTGCCAGAAACTACTACTGCGCCGTTTTCCAGAGGAAGATGACTATCGCAGGAAGACGCTGTCTCGTCTGACACGAAACGCTCGTCTACGCGTTCGCGTGAATTTCCCGCCGAGTAAACCGAGAATGACGGGCGCGGGAAAAGTGATGCCGTTGTCTTTTGTCGCGGTGGTTTGGGCGTAGACTTATGCGCTAAATATATCAGAATTACATTGGGTGTTCATGCCGAAGCACGCAGCCGGTACGGCGCATCATTCAGCTATAAGCTTCCAAGAACCTTCCGGTTTCTCGTTTGGACCTAAACGCCGTGGCCGCACTATTTCTGCGTGGCGGCGATTTTAACGCGAAAGCGTTAAGGGCCCTGTGTCGCCGAAAATCCGGCGTCGACGCAGTTGTCCGCGAGCGAGAATTTCCGCATATATTTAGGTATATTTATATACCATGCCTTGCTATACGAATTATGGCAGATGCGCGTTATATTGTCACACTATTCAATCACTTAAGTTGCTCATCCTTTCTCTTAGACTTTCGACAAAGTTATTCCTCGAAATTATGAGAATTACAGCCCACAAACCAATGTCATGAAACAAAAGAGCGGCAGCGCATGCCTTTTATGTGAACTCTTCTCAGACTTCCAGAAACCAGTCTGTTCTATGATGCAGCTCTACAGGGTACTGTTTCTCGGACTCCTACGTTACAGTCTACCAGTGTTGTCAAATGCATGCAAGACGAACTTTCGCGCTTTAGAGAGCATACAAGGTCAAGACCTACGCACGTGTTTAGGGCTGCCTCGGTGCACGTCAACAGCAGCAACAATTGCCATCGCTGGGGACCATATGATCCAGACACACGTAGCTGTCGATTCAGTCAGAGCGCACATTCGCCATCTGTCAAGGATCCCCGACCATCATTTGGCCTCCATACCAGCCGAGAGACCTCAAGCGACCTTTTCTAGAGTGATTAACGCTCATCAAGAGTGCATACCATCATATTTTACACCGGCGACGAAGCCTTCATCTCCCCTGTGGTGCCTACGACAGCCCCAAGGGAATTTTGCTATTCCTGGAATTACAAAAAAGTCCAATCATCCATCGCTGGCTCTGAAGCAACTTACGCTCCTATTAGTGCACCAGACGTATCATGACCGCATACAAATATATACCGATAGTTCGACCTCACGTACCAGCTCAACTGCCGCATTCGTCGTTCCAGCCAAGAAGGTTACAGTTAAACTCAAATCGTCGCACAAGACTACATCTACATCGGCAGAACTTGCAGCTCTCCATGCCGCTATGACGTACGTCACCGAAGAGCCAACAGAGAAATGGGTCGTATTTTGTGACTCTAAGGCAGCCCCTCACAACATCGAGTCTGCATTACGTCACAGAACTTACGAGCAGATGATATCTGACATCAGGGAAGTGCACCCCCATGCTCTGGAAAGAGGGCACACCATTATATTTCAATGGATTCCTGCTCAGTGTGGCATCGTTGGCAACAACCTAGCTGACAAGGCTGCCCGGTCTGCCCCCGAAGATACCCAGACGCGTTCAATATTTTTGGCGAGCTCGGATGCTGCCAGGTAACTTCGCCTACTTGCACGCAAAAAGTCGCAGGATCTCTGGAGTTCATGTGCCTTCAATTGTCGGTTATATAAACTGGACCCCACGCTACGGCTACAACTGCCATCTAGACTTTCCCACGGCGAAGCAACCTTGCTGTACCGTTTGTGGCTGGGAGTAGCGTTCACGAACTCATACTCCTATCGTTTGGGAATGGCCGAGAGCCCGATGTGTGATTCCTGTGGGTGCGACCATCGAGCACCTATTGTGTACCGGCCCCCGCTACGATGTACAACGCCTCTCTCTGCGGGAAACTTTACACCGACTGGACTTAAGACCGTTCACCGAGTCGAAGATACTCAGACCGTGGCCACACCCGTCACTGGCACGAAAGGCGAATCGTGCATTAGTGCAATACTTGAAGTGCACTGGCTTAAGATACCGTTTATAGTGTCCCTGTGCATAGTGTCCCGCCCGCACGCACTCAGTGCTCACTCTCTCCCTTTCTTCCTCTTTCTATTCCCCTTTCCCCCACCCCCAGTGTAGGGTAGCAAACCGGATGCTCTTCTGGTTGACCTCCGTGCCTTCCCTGTCCTTGCTTTCTCTCTCTCTCTTCTCAGACTTAGACATTAAAAGGGCGAAACAATAACAGAAACCTGAAAATGATGCAATTTTTTCTTCTGGCTCAGCTGTGCACTACCTCCGGGATCAGCCCGCGCTAGAGGCCGCGTTTCTACCAGAAAGTTCGCCTCGTTGCTTAGCGTTCGCCGCCAGCGTATCCTTGCAAACATAACGGTTACGTAAGCTGCAGTTGCCGGGAAGCGTGAGAAGTAGTCAGTGACTTTAGAATGCTATCGGCGTTCCACTCTTGAAGGCGAAGCTTAAGCGCACTCCAATTGTTCCTCATTTACCCTAAGACTTCTATCATATTATGGTGTTCAGAACATTTAGGGGGTGATGTGGTCATAAAATTGCGATTTTCGCCAGAGCAACGAATTTTCTTAATTTTGTTTATTTTGGATTCATTGGCGTGTAAAGAAGCTGATCACCAAGTTTGGTTGCAATGTTTGCCGCAGAAAACAAGGAAATGAATTCTCATGACGGTGGTCTGTACTCAGCCGTCGAGAGCGCTCATGAACTCTGTGTTCAAGAAATTTAAAAAGAAAGTTCAAGAAATTTAAAAAAATACATGTAAGCTAAAGTCACACTGCAAACTTTCCTCTTACCACATAATACTGAATCATTTGTTTTTGTTGTCCTATCGACCTTCCATCACCGTAGTGCTGCGTCACACAGCCCCCGTATTGGCGACGCCAATAAACAAACCGTAAAGCCAGTCGATGTCGCAGTGGATTCTCGCCTATTGGTCAGCCTACGTGCTGTGCATTTACGACGCGTGTATATGCCCCGGGAAATTACTTCGCGACCTTCAATGCCACACTTTTCTTTTTCTGTACATCTCGCCTTTTCTTTTAGCCTTACTTCGCCGTACTTCACTGTAGTTTGAAGTGCGAAGGCCTACTATCGCAAGTGCCGCTCGATCCATCTCCCTGATGGAGCGATATCAGCTGGGCGGGTGCCAGGCCTGAGAGGCCTGCGAGGCCATCACGGTCGCTCAAAAAAGACCATAGAACGCGCACGGGAACTAGTAGGCTTGAGTTACAGAACCGGAGATGACGCCGACGTGCTCCTGACGGATTGGATTTCGTTATCCGCCAGCCAGATTACACAGTTGCAGCTTTTCTTTTTCTTTTTTTGAATAAACCAACCCCACCAACGTGATTGCGTCGTTGTCTTTACCGTATACCGACGGGCATAACTTTAACGTCACCGCGCTGCCTCAGCGACCCTAGAATACTGCTGCCTGAGCACGAACCCGAGGGTTCGATTCCCGCTATATCGCAATAAGAGAGAAAATGCTCGTCAACCGGAATTTGGGGGGTGCGTGATACAGAAATTTAGAGGTCGAAGTTCATCCGAAGCATCCGACTAATAGCTCCTGCGATAGCTTCAGGAGATTTGTCTTATTGGCAAGGTAGTCTCGTGCGTCTCCGATGTACAACGTACAAAAGGGCTGATGAGTTCGTTGAGCTGCCCACCTATATATATGAATGCGCTTGACGAAGTGAACTATTCAGTTAGTGTGCACCTACGGTGCACCTGCGAACATTTCTCTCCATTTTGTCTCTTACTCACCTTTTAGCACCGTTTTCCTTTTCACCAGTGCAGGTTAAGGGATCAATACAAAAATAACGTCGAAACTGAAGATGAGAAGGTGGCCTGAACGATCACGGCAGCATGGAAAAATGGGAGGACACAGGTAACATAGTTGCGAGATTTTATGAGGAAGCGTTAACTCGGGGCTTCCTCTGATGCCGCTTATTCACATAAAGACATGCCCTTATGACACAACCCCTGGACCAATTTGAATGACATTTTTTTGTGTCTACCAGAGTGAAACCCAAATCTTAATGACATTGGTGCCGCTACCTCACTAAATCAAACAATCTTTGCGTCTTTTAGATTGCAACACTTTGGTAGAGTTGCGTCATTTTTTTACCTTCTGTCGCCGTAAAAAAGAAAAAAAACCAGCTATCAATATATTTTGAGGGTGTTTAGCCTGGATCCTATGCTTCATATGTAGCTAAACTCGTTAGGCTATATACATATATATATATATATATATATATATATATATATATATATATATATATATATATATATATATATATATATATATATATATATATATATATATGTGTATATATATATCCTCGAGAGGTATCAAAGCGCAATTCTCTGGATCGATGTAGCTTCTAAATTAGCTATTACCAATGATTTATTATTACAGAACTATTTCTTTTGGTGCGAAAATTCTTGTGAACTGTCCTTGAACTTTATGCTTGCTTTTAGCACTACTAAAACAATATGATATTCCTGTGTGCGCGTATGATAAGTTTTTTATGGCTCCGTGGGCATCAGCCTTTATACAAGCTTGTCTGCGGAATATGCGTGCATCTTTACGGGAAAATAACGTAACTCGAATTTCTCAACTGCGCTGTGGGGTAGCCAGGTTTGATGTGACCTGCTTTCCCATTCTCGACACTTATTAGACAATAAAAAACTCTTGAGAGCTTCACATTGGCTGAAACTGGAAGCCCCACTTAGCTTTGGAAGCAGACCCGGGGATTTGGATTTCGAGGAACAAGCTTTATTTAAGATGTATCAGAGGAATGCGACAGAGTGACTGAAAGAAGAACACTTTATTGTTGTGGACGACCCTAGTCCGTGTTGTCTCCGTTTGCGCAAGTGCCGCTGAACGGTGGCGGGTTGGTGACGGGTGCCATCGACCCCTCGACGAGGCGCAATTAAGCGGCGCACCAGGAGGAGTGACTAAATTTGTCTGGCGCAGGTATTCGCGTATACAGCCTGGCTCTCCCAGGTGTAAGACATGGACAGGGGCATGTTGGCGCAACTTGCGATTTTCGCCTTTCACCTTTACGGTTCGCTTTAACTCGACCATCTTTTGTGAACGGCATCAGAGTCAACTTCGCCACGCTGTGCGTTCACTGACAGCACCGCCAAAGAACGCGACAGTCTTCAGTTCTAAAGCGGCGTCCCCTGACAGCGGTT
Source organism: Dermacentor albipictus (assembly GCF_038994185.2). Classification (NCBI taxonomy): domain Eukaryota; kingdom Metazoa; phylum Arthropoda; class Arachnida; order Ixodida; family Ixodidae; genus Dermacentor; species Dermacentor albipictus. The sequence goes on from NC_091822.1 coordinate 172,171,105, forward strand.
GGGGAAGGCGTGGGAAAGCCAGTGCAAGCAGTACGGACCCCCACGAAACTTATGCTAATGAGATTACTTGAACGGGTCCGAGAGGTGAAAGTATATATTGCGAATAGATCACGGGTAAACAGTTACGCGATAACTCAACGTGCCACACAACACACACAAATACTATAGCCTGCTTAGATGCAAGCAATGTTTGTCGTGTTCGTATTTCTCCTGAAGTGGTGTTACACATAGTCAAAGCTTCTGAAGTTGAAAGGCTCCGGACTTTGTCTGAGCGCTGAAGGTAAAGAGACTGTGCTCATAGTTACAACATGGGGCCGCATTCTGAAACGATTCACTTCGGCGATACTATCGCCTCGGCGATGGTTCGTCGTCAAGCTCACGCTGATTGGTTGTTTGAGCAAAATCGGATGAGCTACGTCATATGATTCTTGTCAACCAGCCAATTATGGCGCGCCTGACGGCGAACTATCACCGATGCGATAGTGTGGCCGAAGTGGATCGTTTAAGAATACGGCCCATGGGTTTGACACTTTGCATTCCTTGACATACTGCAGGATGTTAGTCCTACCTTCTAGCCATAGACACTCAATAATATATGAACCTATTCATGGCAGCGCTATCCGAAACAACAATGGAACATTACATTACGATGCGACCAAAAAAAAAAAACCCGCAAGTACCCTTCCCAGAACCTATTTTCGAAAGGTGCGGTTAATCGTAAGAGATACCAAGAAGAGGAAAGATATGAAGGCCAATCAGACAAGTATTTGGTTTACTGCTGTGCCAAGAGGGCAGGGAGAGAGAGAAGGGAGTAGAAAGAGGAAAGAGTTATCGGTCGAATTAAACGAGTAATAGGTTAGGGCACTGGTATCTACGAATAATATTCACAAGAGGAACAAAACAGAGATATAAACGAAGGGAAAAGCAAGAGAAGTGTCTCGCGATCTCTGCTCTTTGTCACAGGCTGCTTTAGATAGTTATCTCGCCCATTAGTTCACAGAGAGAAGTGTCACAGTTTCGCTTGGATGTTTGTCTTCACGTGCCGTCTTTCTTTGCGTCGAGTTTGTTTTGTACGTTCTTTACGTAATGCATGAGAGTCGACGGTAATATGCTCGAGCAGTATGGCGGGTACGGGAGGACAGGACGAACAAAAAGAAGCTTCGGGGTGCGACCCAGATCAGTGGACCAGACTGACAATTAATCATGTCTCCTGGCTCCCCCTGGCCCCATTTGAGCGCTGCCCGTGGGAAGGAGATATAATAGAGGCACAAAAGCAGCCCATAAAACATTCCGATTTTGTTTATTAACTGCAAACATATAATAAAATGGGCCACACTAGAGCCGGCTATACTGGTACGCAGCTGAGAGATTGTAACTGCTAATTCATCCACAAATATGTGCACACATATAACAGACACACAAGCACAATAAGCCTGTAGACAGACAGACACTGGAAGGTGCCTGATGTATACTAATACTAATATACTAATATTATATAAGAATACTAATCGCAATAAAACAAACAGAAAACAGAAAAAAACAGGAGAAGCTACACTTATGCACCCATGTTAAGTAAGAGAAGTCCATCTCAACTATGCAATAAAATCACTACCATACGCTCTACTACACAGTGTGAAAGGCCTGTATATAGGAGAAACCTGGAACTTTGCAGAGAGGTTCTGTGAAATGATGTATCAAACGTGTATTTGGCATAAAGAAAGTGCCGCGCGCATGTGCTCTGCGCACCCGTGCTACGCAAATGTGACACGTGATGAAAATTCCAAAGAGCTAGTTGGCATTGTCATAATGGAAGTACTGTATACGGTTGCGCTGTATTGGCGAGAGCAACCGGCTGTGGTGTTGTGGGACTGGGGTCAGTTCCCTCCCCCCCCCCCCCATCAAGTTTGCAATGTTGCTGCTGATGTACTAACAAGAAAACGAGGGGAGATGATTGACAAAAAAATTTTGAGAAGTACTTGTTCTTGAATATCAACAGCGTGTGAAGAGCTGGGAAAGACACACGAAAGTAGCTAGAGAAGGTTGTTTCTAGTTATTGTATCTGGTAATAAAAGTTGGAGGGAAGTAACGTAACAGTATGCAATTATGTTTTAGTAATTGTTCAATTACTTTTATGTCACAGTAATTGGTCACTGTAAGAAATTGCACTTTTATTCAAATAATGGGATTTGTAAGCGGTTACTTTTTTATGTTGCGTCTACAAGTTTGCGTAATACTACTTGGGCAAATAGGAACGCATAGTTACAGATAGATAAACTTCGAGGTTATGCACATGTTGAAGGCAACACAACAATTATGGAATGTTAGCGTGCTCTAATGTTTGTGAGGGCGGTCGTAGAGCTGCATTTTTTCAGAAGAGTCACCCTGCTTTTGTATCTCTGTAAGCAAAAATATGCTGTGTCCTCAGAATTCTAGCCTCAAGACCGCGTAACCCAAATTGTATGTACACGCGACAAAAATATTATGGGGTTTTAGGCGCCAAAACCAAGATCTGATTCTTAGGCCCACCGTAGTGGGGGATTTCGGACCACCTGAGGTTCTTTAACGTGCACCTAAATTTAAGTACATAGGTGTTTTTGCATTTTGCCTACACCGAAAATCGGCCGCCGTGGCCGGGATTCGATCTCGCGACTTCAGCCTTAGCAGCCCAACACCACAGCCACTAAGCAACCACGGCGGGTGTTCAAACGACACCGTTGGCCCCTCTGCTAAAGAGTGGTCTGTCGAACTCTAAAATTATGGATCTTTTTGTGACTCTGATGGGGACGGCGCATAAAGCTTTTTTACGATGTAGAGTCAATACCCTGCCTAGACACGAAGTACACACACAGAGACAGCGCTGTCTTTGCGTGTCTGCTTCTTTCTACGTCGTTGTTCAGTCACGCTTACACATTCTATCACATTCTATGGATTCAATCCAGCTAGCCCACCAACGTCTTTTGACTACATTAACAAACATGGTATCATGCGCGTACAGGTAAACAAGAACACATCTCGTTCGATCAGCGCGGAAACTCGCTGCCAAAATGCTGGAGTGAGGAATCGCGGCATCGGCAAGCCAATTGACCTTCGTGCATCTCTTGCTTTAACGAGAGAGAAACGTCGAAAGCACAGCGCATACGAAGCTACCGGCACTACGCGCACTCTGAAAACATCGCAGATCGCTTTGAATATGAGGTCCACGTGGGAGCACACTTTGGCCACGTCGCAGGTCGCTTTCAAGGCACACGAGCGCCTGCAATGCGTCCTTACGGCATCCGCCAAAGGCGTCTACTACGGCATCTGCCATTGCGTGCCCAACGCCGCAGTAGACGCTGCGGATGTCTCCACTTTGGACCATTTTGCCTTTCTTTAGATCATCATCATCATCATCATCTACGCAGTGGAGGGCGAGGAGGACATCGAGGCATGCTAGGCAGCCGCCGGAGAAGAACGCCCCTCCTCCCTCGGCTGACACCTCTGCCTCGCGCGTGACAGGAGAACGCATGCTTTCGGCCCGCGTTCCTCGCTCGCGCCCGCGAGATTTGACCGCGTTGGCCGGCTCACCCTCTTACGCTTTCACTCGCACATACAGCATACGGTGCGTGGTGACGGTCTTATCGCCCTTGGACTTTATACAGAACATCACGGCGACGGCGATGGCAGAAACGCGCCTGGAGCGTCCATATAATTGCTATCGCAATAAAAGAGAACTAGTACAACACATGAGGATGACCACAATACAGGACAGCAATCTTTCTTTTTAATGGCACTGAAGTGTGATTCGTTCGCATAGGCCATCTGTTTGAACGAAGCGCGCCATCGAGTATTTTGAGCCGCTTTTGTAATGTCTGTCATGTGTACATGAAATGAAGGCACATTAGGAAGCATTCCTGTGCATCAGTGGTGGCGGCACTTCTGGCAGTGTATCGAGTAAATAAACAACATTTTGAGTCCTAAAAGTGTGTTGGTTGTCTAAAAGCACACCGGCAACGTCCATTAATGACAACACTGTGACTTGCCAATCTGCAAATGTCGCCTCCCCAGGAGTATTGCGTTACTGATAATGTACTGGCCTTGTTGGTCGACTGCTGCAGCGAACTTGCTGATGACCTGAACGCTGAAATGTCCCGAACAAGACGATGCGGCGATACAATGCGACCTATCCCAAGTATCAGGATCATGCAGTTAGCGTTACATCGTCTTGAATATTCAAGTTGTGTTTACCGGACAACCACGTATAAAAATTCCCTCTCGTATCTTAGCCATTGATTTTTTCATAGCAGTCCACCTTTGCGCAATCCGTTTCTCTTTTATTTTTACATTTTCATTGTCCATTCATACAGCTTCCATGGCGTCAGAAAATATCACATGAAAACGTGTGAGCTACTTCATTTCTACTTGGTGTCGAAGCAAAGAAAATGTAAAGACAGGATAATTATCACTTAATGTATTCTATGAATGAACTCGTTTTCTTCTTTTTGTAGATCAACAATCACAACATTCAACATACTTCCTTTGTAGGATCAGTTCGTTCAAATCTCTCTCTCTCTCTCTCTCTGTCTCTCTCTCTCTTGTTTTTCAATGGTTCTGACGTCACCACTTAAACTAGAAATTTTTCTGCTTCCAGAGATGTTGACGTCGTTCGTAATCGCTTAGAAAAGCGCCAACAAAGCGCCACTATTTTCCGCTTTGTTCACGGTTAATTTACATCTGAGCTTTTCAGTGTTACCCTGATCGTGCCACATGAAACCAGGCACCCAGTTTAGTAAAGCGCGCGGTCGAGTTATATTTGCTCAGAAAAACTAAAACATAAAGGAGCAGTGGGTTTGTTCTTAAAGAAGTGAATTGTCGCCCAGCTTGTCTGAGGCACATTGCTCTTGTTTATCCTTCATCCCACAATGTGTTCTTACTTATCAGCCTCCATATCAACTTGTGTGCTTCTGGCTTGTGCTATATTGCGAGAAGTGTGTTTTTTTCGTCTTTCTTATTGTTTTATATTGTTTGGGACTTTGAGATAGCTGGCTTGAAGGAGGTCTACCTTCCCATTTCTATTCGTTTTATGTAGATAATTGTTTTATATTGTAGTTCATTCGGTTTTCCGATGCGTCTTATGCTCAAGAATAACGACGTTGGCTGGCGGCAGGCGACGAGTTGCCTCATCAATGTTACCGTGTCCTTGAAAAGAACGTCCTCGCAGATCTTTCGAAATATCGTATTTGTAGAGTACAACGTCGTTATCTGAAAAGCAGTTTCTTTCAACCGCCGAGGGCTTACCGCTAAACTTCCGTGCAAGAAACTGCAATATACGTACCAAAAATCCACTGATAGCCTTTTGCAATTTGTCACAACTTGCCACACCTTATCGCGCATATTTCTGCTGCTCAAATTTTAGTTACTTCAGCCCTATCACCCCGTAAACTCTTGGAAAATCACCTTCTTTGGGGTGAATGTAATTAAGATGCCACATAATTAACCTTAGGTGGGCTAGTGCATTAATTATCTGAGATTGCGAGAGGTTTTCATGCTCTTAGAAGCCGGATACACTTCGATAATTAGTCGTTAAGTAGGTGTAAAACTTATAATACTGAGTTTTCGTTCACGACTGCGCAGTTAATTACCTGAAAGCCTTGCAATGCTGCTAGTTCTCTTGGTGTACATTACGAATGTTAAGAATATAAATATTGTGAATTAACTGTATTTTGAAGTTACTTGGCGGCAAGTGAAGCTGTTGAAACAATCTTCGAATCAGCAATAGATGCGCTTTCTATGAAGAATAAGATGACAACGACGATAGCGACGACGTCGACTACCCGGATGGCGACGACATCAATTAAATGGTTTAATTTTAAATGTAGAAAAATGAGGAGGTAGGCTTCTCTAGAGGCGACTATCCCAAAACCTAAACATGCGTTCGACGAAAGTTCAAGAAGGAAAGTAAAAGATAAAGAATAAACGCAAACACTAAACACACAAACATAGCAGTTTAGCCCAATATATTACGTCTATGGGTATCAATACCAAAAGAACGGTCCAGCACCATCCATCACGCAGGACGGGGGAGTCCGCGCAAGCCCTGTTACGTATACACATCTACGCAGCATCGATATTTGCGCATATACCGGATCATGGCTGCGACATAAAGACGTGAAAAAAAAACAAGATAAAAAAGCATAACGTGGCTTTCTTTCGCCTGACCTAGCGAAATTCATCACATGGAACACTTTAGTTCAAACTTACTCTTTCCAACCCCTATCTCCCAATCCCAGTGTATGGTACCAAACCGGAGACTAACATCTGGTTGACCTCCCTGACTTTCCTCTTCATCTCTCTCTCTCTCTCTCTTTACAGCGTGAAATAAAGGCGGACAGAAACGCGCGGCAGCAATAAACTCATTGAAAAAAGGCAGAAAGGATACTTGAAACGATAGCAGATTGTATACGCTTTGTTTCACTGCCAATTTTATTCCTGTATACCGACATAATGTAGCGCACCTGTGACGTGTTCTGTGTCTCTTCTTTGTCATTGTGTCTTGGCGCTACATTTTGTCGGTAAGCAAACACCAACTGGCCCAACAACAAGTCCTTCTACAGAATTTATTCCTGAATTCTGGTCGGAAAAGAACGCCACCGGCGTCAACGAGTGTGAAGGTTTTATAGCTTTTCCGCCATCGGCGCAAGTGCTGAGCACGTAGCATTTCTAGTTTTGTGCCTTAGTGAGTCCCAATTTTACATTCGTTAAGTAGCAGAAAAGAAAAGAACGGGGCGGGGGGGGGGGGGGGCGGAGGAGGATACAATTACCTCGATGCTTGGCCCAACAACTTCTGTACTGCTTTCCCAAAGTAAGGTGATCTCTCTCTCTCTCTCTTGCAGAGGCAAACAAAAGGAAACATTTCATCAGCGATGCCAATGACCGCTGCATTGAGCCCGGTGGACAACTTGTTCGCCACAAAGAAGCTACGTGAACTTTGATATGTCGCGTGGAGAAGGTTGCGTAAGACAGCAACAATGCGGTCTCACAGTCATAGCTAGATTACCATCCATACTCTGTACGCAAGCAACATTAATTGCGCGTTTACGAAACGGCCTGCAGCACAATCGCATCGCTGCACTTATGCAAACATACATCTCGCTGAATTCCTTCCGTGGTGTCGCACGAAAGGTGTCTTGGGCCTTGTGTCATGCTTCAGAGCAGAGCACTCACGGAACGGTCGGTTGTTTCGCTAGATTGCTTGGCCACGTCAGAAAAAGAAATGAAAGAAGAAAGAACAGGAATAATAATGGCAGTAATGGATTGTGCCGTGGCCTCCGGGCGAGTACGACGTCGATCCGTGTGTACCGCAGTGTGTGCAGAGCCCTGCTGAGTGGCTCTTACGTATCAAGTTTGCCAACGGCCGTGTCTACAGGAGAATAGCGACGTATAGAGCCGTGTTACAAGGCACGTTGCGCAATATGTATTGCACAACTCATATCTTCTAGTGACGGACCCCTTCGAATAACAGCTGCCCATCCGGAAAGCCCTGCTTCTGCGTACTGCAGGCGCTGGAATCGATTGTATAGGAGCCGTAAACACGTAGTCGTGGCCGCGCTTCGGGCTTCACCTTTAGTTTGCCTTGCAGTGTGGTGCAGGTCAGAAAACAAATGACATTGGGCGTGGTTGCGTCGCCCTGTTATCCTTTGATCCCGTATTGCAGTTGGTGTGCCCGAAGCAAAACTTATGTTTTTATTTAGCAAATCTGCGTGGTACGATAGGAATTCGTATCTGCCCTCCCTTATGGTGCGCCGCTTTGCTTCGTCATGCGTCAGTTGTAACACGTGACAAAGACAGCGGCGCGAAATGCCGTCGCTGGTTCCCCATGTAACAATATTAATGGAGAACACCGAATTTTTCTTTCAAGAAACCGTAATGACTAAATAAACGGGTCCCGCACAGAACTGCTTAATGAGAATAATATCTCCACTGCGATATCTATATGTTTAGGCATTAGCACGTTATAATCGACTACACATATTAGGAGTAATCGTTGTTTAAAGGAGGACGCAGTGTGCCCTGTCAAATTACACATGACTGTACTATTGGAATTGTATTTTGCTTAACAGAATGCTGCCGCCCTTCTAGAAGTCTGTAAGTATGTCCGATCATCCGCGATGAATGCTGATCGGTATGCGTGGCACACGTATTTGCAGTCTATCTTGCCCCTTTTTTACTTTACTTTCTGGCTTTTGACCCCTCCCCCAGCATAAGGTGACCAACCGAGCGTACTTCTGCTTCCTTCCGTTTATCTCTTCCTTCCATATCGGCAAATATATCGCGATATAGATGCGTTCGACCTTGAAAAAAAGAAGGCAGCTCTGTATTGAAGCAGTATTTGCACAGTGTATGCAGGGAACAGCAACGGTGCAGTAAGGCGGGAAGGGGCGGCTCGGAGGGGATCGCTATAGAAGATATATCGTCTGGCACGGTCGGAACATGAAATATACAGCGCAGTCAGGACGCGAAGTCGGCATAGGAGGACGAGAGACGTCTTGTACAGCGCAAAATAAAATTGAATAAGTAGAAGAAGAAGAGACCCGTATAGAAGAGCCACGATCTGTGCTTGCAAGACCACGGCGACTACGGTATCGATTTCCGAAAAATGCGACCCGCCTCCTGTCCCGATAAACGGGCCGTTATATATCGCCGGACCAGCTTCGGTCCGGACCTCCCTACCCTCCCCCCCCCCCCCCCCCCCCCAGCGCCCGGGGCCTGTGCAAATATCCCAGCCTAGACGCAGGAAGCAAAACGTGGCCCATATGTTCCTTGATGAGAGGTTCTCGTAACGACGCCGACGGGGGAAAGGCGACTGCAGTTTTCCCTGCAGAGCCAATACACTCAGGCTGGCATAGGCGAGACGGCCTTGACTACTGCGTCTGTCCTTTGCCCAGAACTGGCGCGATGGGGTTCCTACCTAATGGAAATCATTGTCTTGCGACGTGTGTGTGGCGCCTGCTCCACCAGGCTTAAGCGAAGACTTGGCGTCCAATGGCTGTCGCGATATTGGTCCGTAATTTGTGTGAAATAATGATCCTTTCGCACAACACGAGTAAAGAAATGTTCGTATGCCGGAAACGTAGACTTGGAACTGTGGGAAGGCACTGATTGGGCGCTTGAAAGCGAGAGCTCGAAACAGTGCCGAATGCATTGAGGGAGCTCTTTATTAATGACAAGTGTAAATTGACCGAAACGGGATTATGTTCAAAAATGAATGCCAGACTTAAGAGCGCAAAGGAAGGGTACTCTACTACTTATTTCTCTGTCGCGACCAACAATACTGATCCTGCTGTGTAAACGACTAAACACCATAATTGATCCTAAGGCTGAGCGTACAATTTGAGGTCTGTGCATAAATGGTCAAATGCAAGGTCGAACGGGCTTGTCATATGCACTCAATGGCCATCGTGTTGCAGTAGCCCAGTCAAATTCTTACAACGTAAATCCGCATCCTATCCGGGGAACCGGTATATTCGCTTCTAGTATGATGTTTTTTCCGACTGTAGAGATTGAAGTTGTCGAGATATTTAACAGCCTAAAAGATTCAAGAACACTTGACGCAAATGACATGCGAATTCGTCCCATCAAATATATCATATAGACCATTGCTCCCATCCTGACGTAAATGTTTTATTTAGTGCTCGAAACTACCTCTTTTCCGCAGAAGATGCAAACGGCAAGGGTAATCGTAATTCACTAGGGTAGTGATAAATATGATATAGGAAATTTTAGGTCGATTCTACACTACCAGTGTTATGCAAAGGATGGGAAGAGATTTTGCACATACGTCAGTTTTTAGATTCTTAAATAAACGCCATCTAATTTCCGAAGCACAATACGGTTTTCTGAAAGATAAATGTACAATCTCTTCTTGCTAAAAAAGAATTTATAATTGAGGCCTTTGAGGATGAACACCTTGAATGTGTACACCTTGATGAATGTGTACACCTTGTCTTAGGTGTACACATTGACTTCTCCAAAGCTTTTGACTATGTGCAGCATAATCTATTACTATATAAACTAGAACAGTATGGCGTCCGTGTGAAGTCGAACCACCTTCTGCGTTCATATCTACCGTACCGAACTCAGTTTGTCTCAAATTGTAATTTCGATTCGCAGTCTAAACACATTAACACCGGAGTCCCTCAAGGTAGCATACATGGGCCGCTCTTATTCATTGTCTATATAAACGACATTTTTTCTATCTGTCAAAAATGGTAAATACCTTGGCTATGGACATGATACAGCACTTTTTTTCAGGGGTATAAAGCAAGATATAGGTTGGTATCTTTACTAAATGATACGTTTGCACAGGTATTCAATTGGTCAAAAGGAAATTGCTTGAAAATCAACAAGCACACAAACAGACCCACACAAGAAAATACCGGCAAAATTTATCACACTAAGCACACAGTTGTTTGATTCACACAAACCTTATATCTTGATAATGATAAAGTTAGTATTGTTAACGAGATTAAGGCGTTGGGAGTCACATTTTCAGAGACACTATCATGGGACAAGCAAGTGGAAATTATCTGGAGCAAATTAAGTTGTGTCAGTGGACTGATTAATAAAAACCGTCAAATATTACCAGTAAAGCCTAAACGTTTGATTTACAATGGATTTTTTTATCAACATTAAATTATTGCCACCTTGTATGGGGCAATACATCGCTAGATAACATTAAAAAACTCGGTCTATGTGAAAAGCGCGCAGTTCGTGGAATTGCTAACGTTTCATATGCTACTCACACATCTCCTTATTTTGACGCATTTAACATACTAAACGTGAAACTTATCTGCACATTCCGTATTTTCTGTACTTACCGTTTAGCTATTAAAACCAATAATCCTGACTTCAACGGTTCGTTTCGTTTAGCAAAGCGACGCTACCTGCACAACACAAGAATTCAGGATCCTTGGGTCCAGCTATTGCTCCGCACAAATTATGGAAATCGGTCGCTATCATTCCAACTAGCCGCGCTCTTGAACAAGTATGCCAAACATGGCAGAATCGCTGAGACTGCGTCCACGCGGACGTCCTGTTTGTTTTTATCAGGCGAATATTTGACTTAGCTCATATAACCAACAAGTCGTTTACAGGCTGCTGCTTGCTTAGTTTCAGCAACACTGTCTATTATTTATTGCACCAGTCGTAGAACGCTGTCAGTTGTATTTGTATCGCATTGCATTTGTCAATGACTGTTTTATTCCTTTTTTCTTGAAGAGTGTTTTTTTTTAGCTTTGGTGGTTACTAACTTCTTACTACACGTCACAAATTTTTGTCTTTGTGTCTGTTTGGCTTGCTCTTCATCTTCTTTCTTTCAGAATTGTGAGGGTATATTGATTTTACAGGTGAGAGCAAATGGCAAACTGCTCTCGTTGTTGCTTGCCGTTTTAGATCTCACATGCTCGATACGACATTTTATTTATTATATGGTCGCTTGTTTTTATTTCACAGCTTTGCAGTTCGTTCTGATCCTGTATTTCAGATATTCCACGTTGTATGAGAAATCGAAATCCATTTCTGCTCTTTGTTTAGGTAAATTATAGGTCATTTATATATATTTTGTCATGGTGAATCTTTTTTCAGTAATTATGTTTAGTTACTTTCCATTCACGTTTATTTAGAAGTGTATGGCGGCTCACTTGCTGCTGGACTTTGTAGGGAACCGGAGCCTAGTCAAGCTGTAGTTAGCGGCCTTTTTTCCGTCACCCCCATATTTCTCGTGGAGAAATAAAAGTTCATTTTATTTATTTATTTATTTATTTATTTATTTATTTGTTTGTTTATTGAATAATATTACGGTGACACTAGCGAATGAGACAGCTAAATGAATATCCTTCATGTGTCCTGCAAGGAACGACCTTCTGCGATTACATAAGCCACGGTACAATGACGGCACAGTGATCGCATTGATACCTTATGCAGGTGAAGCGGCTGGGAAAACTTCTATACGAAAATGGAGACTACTTCCACCAGTCCTATTGACGAAATGCTATTTCACTGATTGGTTTGGGCGTAATATGAATACGCTGAGAGAACCTGCAATGCCTTTCCAGATTTCTTTCTACATGTTACTCTAAAAAAAAAAAAAACGTTTTGTAGCTACATAAGCAAACAGAAATGTGGGTCCCTCATGTGTTCCTTTGGTCATATAGCTTTTAAGTATCATCTGCATCCTCTCCGTATCATAAGTTCACCTATACACTAACAAACGTGATCGGCGGGCGATACCACTATGAAGGGGACATACCGTAAAGCCAAGGCCATTCCAGAATCATGACGCTGAAACGATAGTTTGAACTTCTGCAGTGAGCACGCGCGACTGGCACCAATTTTCTAACTACGCTCGACCGGCTTCGTAATGGTCCTCGAGCTGAAAGTGTGCTTCCGTGATTATCACGTGTTCTGGTTAACCCGGCACTCGTAAATTTGAAGCTCTTCCTCGCGAAACTACGCGCTACGAAAAGCACCACTTTGGCCGCAAGGGTGGCAAAGCAGGTAAAACTGGTGCGGACGATTAATACCGAGGATTAATTGGACGCTCGGTCGCGTCTTGCAGAGAACGCACAAACGCGGTTTACGTCCGTCCACACATAATAAAAGCGCGCCTTGTAAACACCTCGAGGCTGCAGAAAGGTATCCCTAATTACCAGCCAGAAACAAGCTTTCCGCAAAGCCACGAAAAGTGCCTTCGTGAGACGCTAAATTGCCCTTTCAATGGCGGGGTCGTTTGGTAAATGAATCCCTTGGCATGAGTTATGGGTACTGCTTTTGCAGTAACTGCGTAAGCGAGGCTGGGCGCAGCGTAATATTCCCGTTACGTCCTGCTTAACGCGCACGCCGTTTTGTGGGCACACCGCACTGAAGCGTTCGCAAACTTTGGCAAACTTGCAGCACTGCTTTGAAGAACGGAGACTTTGATCATAAGTACTACTGTGCAGAAATATTTAACTGCTTCAGTGGCTGTTTATTTATTTATTTTTTATTTTAATTCATATTTTTATTTTTTTGCTTTGAACTTGCCAGGCGATGGCCCCACCGACGGTCTCGGGACTATTGTAGTTATATTTGCAGATAACTGTAGAGGAAAATTCGAGGTATTTTGATGATCCTGTATGCTCGGAGGGCAAATAAACTGATAAATATTACGGTGAATTGTTTCATTGAACGACAACATTAGACCGCTACAAGTGGTTCGGAATTTTTCTGTGTTTAACGCAGGTCCCTATGCGCTGTGGTGAGTAATTTACTGTGCTATAAAACGAATCTCTGTGAATAACACTTTTGTATCCGCCCGTCTCCACAACCCTGCAGGCAGCCTTTAATGATAGCTGGAAAGCGTATGTGCTGTAAGAATGCGATTCTCGGGTGTCGAATGCTAACCTTTGCTTTCGTACGGGTCGTCGTCGTCGTTGCCTAAACAGAGTCATCTTATTTTCGTTTCCTTGTTGAAGCTAGTTCTATGCTTCCTTAATTTTTGCCTGACCCGCGCCGAGTAACGGCGACTTCGAGAATGACGTAGGCCCTCTTCGGGGCGCGCGAGCGCCCAACTGCAGGCATAAATGATGTTGCCTCCAATCCAATCCAATACCAGAGCCATAACGAGAAAAAAAGACGAAAGAAAACGAAAGAAATATCAGTTCCGAAGAATTAGGCGCGGGTTTTCAGCGTACTGTTCAACATTGTTTAGTTATTTATATCTTTTTAGAACCGAAGCTCCGAAGCACCGAAAAGAGAAGCAGACCATTCAGACAGCTCGAAAGATATGTGTTTGCTCGACGTTACTGGACCCACCGAGTACTGTTAGCAATGTTTGCTTTTGATTTTTTCGGATTAAATAAAATCAAGGCAGCTACCGGAATAAGACGAAATTGCCCATGAAAAGAAGAAATGTATCAAGAAAAAAAAACGAAAGAGAGAGGAATGGTCATAAAACAGAATTACACACAAATACTTGTTGTCAAAAAACATGTACAATGTGGTTTGTTGATATCTAAGGGGAAGGGAAAAAAATATGTATGCAGTTAGAGCAAAGTTCGTCTGTTTTTTCTGTTATTATTTTGATTTCATAATTACTTTTTTGCTACCACGCAAAAAGTTTCGCGATTGCAAACAATGAATGAATGGCCAGGTTAAGAAGGGCTTCGTAAGCCCGTACAAATAACTAAGAAGAACAAGCAAAATGTCCTTGAAGAAAAATTAGATCCGCCGTAAGGCAGTCGTGGCAGGAGACAGGGAAGGAGAAGCACAGAAGACGAAGAAATGATGTAAGGAGAAGTGAAGCACAAACTCCGGTTGGGGCGGTTGAAGACAAATGAGGTGTTTCCGTTCGGGGGCGCCGCGAAGACATGAAATGGAAAGCATGTCGCCCATCCACAAGAGGGAACACTGATCGTCCCTCCCCCGCCCTCCCCCCCCCCCAAAAAAAAAGAAGAAGAAAGAGAGACGCAAAGAGTTGAACTGGTATAAAAAAAATGTCAGGATAAATGGGGACATTGCTTCAAGAAATGCGACGACGCGACAACAATTCAAAGAATGAGAACGCCATGTGTATTTTCATTTTTATTATTATTTACATGATGCGAAGATGTTCGTGCTTAGATAGGGTGCCGGTCCCTCTTTGCCTTGCGATCATGTAAGTGTTGTAAACTTGCAGTTACGTTCACTTACGCAAATATACACAGACAGTTGTCGTGAAAAAAAAAACTATCCAAATAAATGCAAGGACAGCAATAAATTCTGAGCGTAATGTTGTTGTTCCGTGCGAGGTTATCTCAAATGACTGACATCGTGCAGGCATTTTATCGTTAAAATTTTATTTTCGTACTCGTGCTAGAGGTTGGAAATGCGTTCTCCACTATTTGCTTCATTTTTTCATTTTTTCCACCTTGTCAATCGCCACTTTTTCTGCGTACTTTTGGTTATTCATAGCGCTGATAAGCTGGTAGTATATGTATCCGATATGTACACGTTATCCAGAGATAAGTGTGTTCTAATATAATAAATGCACAACCACATTGCATTGTGACAGTCTGATCATCAGTAGGAATAGGAACAGTCATACGATTCGGAATGTTCAGCTGCGAATGAAACAAATATCACTGAGTCAATTCAGGTAAGGCGCATGTTTAGACAAACATAAAGGCCTAACACAATGGTTGGCGCCTCAAAAAATGAGAAGCTGCGTTCTTCAACACGGACGCCGTTCGGACATCACCGCATCACATAAGGAAACTCTTCAGTATGGCAATTTGTTTCTGAATCCGATAACTAGGGTTAGTTGAGGCTTGTTTATTACTGAATGAGCACTTAGAAGGCTCCTTCTACATTATAGCTTGGGCCACAAGAACTATTTTTCAGTGCACGCTGCCGCGAGAGGGTAATATTTGTAGTAACAGCAATTCATCGGGTTTTGCAATGCAACGGTGCCCAGTGTCTATGAATAATGTCATAGATAAAAGGAGGTGTTATAGTTTTACTTCTATGGAGGTTACGTTCGTTCTTGCGTTTCCGTTAGGTATCACTGCCTGAACATTTGCCCCGGATATAATAAATAGCAAATGATATCATAACAGAGTAAAGCGTTGTTGTTTTTCAGCATGAAGGGGTTTTCAATCTGGTCCGGCCACTTGACCGGGGATGGGGGAAAGTAAGAAAAAGGGGGGGGGTAGGCAGGGAAGGCCACATACTAACACAGAAATTTCGGGAATGAGGGGGGGGGAGGCACACGTTCCCGGTGTGCCACTTCCTGGCTACGCCACTGCATCTGATTCTTTTAGCGTTTTTTTCCCGTTATTGATGCGCTATATATGCACAATTACTTTCGTGGACACCGAATGCCCTGGAAATATATTCAAACAACTAGCAACTCACTAAGTATATAAAAGAACGGCAGTAAAAATTGAAGCAGGGGTTTCTTAAAGACATTTGAGAACAAAGCAGGGTGGAACAAGTAGTTCGACTTAAATGTATCTTTGAGGTTCGGAATTGACTTGTCGGACAAAGTGACTATAGAAGTGGAATAAGGGTAACGGCTGTCATTTGTACTGAAATGGGACGAAATCGATTCTTCCTGAACTCGCATGATAGGCGTGCCTAATATATTCGTGCGACGGTATAGTACAAGGCTACACAAGCAATACAAGAAAGGCAATACAAGGAGGGCGAATCGTACAGCCTCCCCCCCTCCCCCCCCCCCCCCCCCCCGAAAACAAAGAACGACAGTTCCAAAAGACGCAACGGCAGGAGTGGTGCCGGTAGGCAGAGTAATAGACTGACACAGAGAGAGAAAATGTTAAATGAAAGATAGGGAAGTTAACCAGGACTGAGCCCGGTTGGCTTCCCCACACTGGGGAAAGGGAAAGGGAGACGGAAAGATTAAAAGAGAAAGTCCACTGGAGATATCAGTCGGTCACTCAGTCCGGATCACAGACGCTGACTCAATCCGGTCGCTTTCAAATATCGCAGCAGCGCTTTTGTGGCCTTTTGTAGCTGCGATATGCGAGGCCATGGTCCCAAGATCTTGTTCAAGGTGAACGGCTTTCCATCTAGCTGATTGAGAGCTGTGCAGAGGCCTTGCCTTTCATTTTCAAAAGATGGGCAGTAGCACAGTAGGTGTTCTATGATTTTCTGGACACCGCAGGCATTGCACTCGGCGCTATCAGCCATTCCAATCAGAAATGCACATTGGTGAATGCGCCACTTACGTTTGGGCGTCGCATTCACCAATAGACTGACAAGTACAGGAAAAACTGCGTTTGCAAAGCGACAGACTTGCTGAACTTGGTGCTGCCTATGCGGGTCGAGGTGAAGTTGGGCAAGTAGCACTTTTAATGAAAACAACAGGTGTCGCTGAACAAGAAAAATACATAAATGCAGACCGAGAAAGATACTGGCGTTCCAGGGATCTCCCTCGTAAGCATGGTCAGAACCTTATCTTTTTGGTGGCATTTACTTTGGCGCAACTACTCGGGCAAATGTGTCTGACTCAAGGACGTTCATGATGCCATTGTTTTCCAAATTGAGACGACACAAAATTTAGGCGAAAAGTTTTCTTCTTCCTAATTTTTTTAAGGAATTATTCATTAGGCTGCTAATATTGGACTTGTGTCTGTATCAGATTACTATTAGGTTCAAAATTTCGTGTATTACCTTGTTTCCTTTTATATTTTTTCGATACCCTTTCTTTATGTCTTCGACCACTTCCACCGCGGAATTCTTGGTCGATGCCCCAGACTTGTTTCCGTCATTTCCCTTAGAAATCGCCAACCAACCATTTACTACGGTGACAAATAAAGAAAAAAAGAAAGAAACAGAGAAATAAAGGAAGAAAGGAATAGAACACTGAAAGGCGTCTTAGGGGCATGTTAGAAAAGTCCAAGTGACATCCTATGAAATGAGAAGGGACTCCCAAGAACTTCTGGCAACGTAGCAAAGTGCCTCGGCGCGGAAGCAGACAACATAGCGGATGTATAAGCGACGATCCCGGTAGCAGCAGAGGACGGAGTATGCTGCATAAGGTTTCGACAGTTGCTGTGAGAGATTTAAACATCAACACAATAATGCACGTATAGGGCCCATACCTGTACAGCCTACATGCAACGACACTAACCATAGTCCATCCCAAATCAAAGCAAAATGCTACGAAAAACACGAGAGTCCAGAAGAACTAAAGAAACTGCACGTTGGCAATGGACGTCGAAGCCCTGCTTTGTAGACGCCGTGAATCCTCGCGAGATGAGAAGTAATGGCGGCCCATTCACGTCCCACCGTGCGCCCAAAGCGTCTGGCAGAGAAATATTTTCAGCGTATAGTCCCTCGAGTCCCTGGATCTAGATTCGTCGCGTGGGCATAAGCTCTTTTAATTCCCATAGCTGCTGCTGGCATTTTTAATTGCTCGAGTATATATAAATTTCGTTTGGCTGAATAAACGTATTCTGCGTGACGAAATTCCGGCAAGCGCTGAGCGCGATTTAGAGAGAGTGCGACTAACGAGATGTAGAATGAAGCAAGTTTGTCGTCGCAGACGGAATCGATTGAACCGATTTAATAATGTGCAGATCTTGAGGCACACTGCTGGCGTGAGGAGAGAGGAGGAGGGGTGGGGTGGGGGTGTCGTTCTGGAGGCTTAGCTGCTAATGCGTTATTAATTTTTCCCGGCGCATGCAATCCGTGCTGCCGATCACATTTGAAGCGAAGCTTTCCTCGTGAACTCTCCAGGCCTTTACAGAGTGGCTCCTGCTTTTTTCCCCATATAGCTCACATAAATGACAGCATTCATATTTGTACTATACAGCTTTATATGTGCAGATGGCCGGCTCTGTGTTCTGCGGACTCATGCTGTGAAACCAAAAGAAGGTACCTAACGTTCTAATGGGAAGAAATATAGGCCTTCAAATGTATAACTCCGCCGTTATCTCCGATAAGCCGGGCAGCTTGCACGGAGTTAATCGTGCCAGGGGCTGTGTGGTGCTGGTGGAAAGAGCATTGGAGCCGAAACAGTGAACTTGGTGTGCATGCTGATCTTGCTGATCTCGTCGCTCCGCGTGTGTTTAAGGCGCTGACCGGCCGGCCAGTCGGTGCTCGCGTGGTAGTGTTAAGTGAATCCGTCGACTGTGCAGTATAGGACAGCGTTCCGCGACTGTATGCTCCCAAAGCGGTCGGTAGTCAAGAGGGTGACGGCCTGTGTGCGCTGTGTTTGCGACAACGACAAAGAACATGTTCGATAGATGCCGCAGTGTTCACACGCAGCGCTATTCTTTTTTTTTCTTTTAATACGGAAAGCAAGTGATTTTCGAAGGTGACACCAAGCCACAGTCAGTAAAGCACTGTTGTCTAGGCTCGAGATTGCCCAGGTTGTGGACGAAGTCGAGGACAGGGGTCCAGTCGGTGAAGACGTGTGTGCAGGAAAATAGGCGTGTTCCGCAATGATTGTGTGGCAACATTCGCAAGCGCCCCAAGTTTCGCTGCTGCATCTATTCTCGACAGCAGGATTAATTCCTGGACGCCGAGTTCGTGAGCAGACCGAGCAGCTTCGTCGGCATTTTTTTTGGCCATTGCACCAGAGTGGCTGGGGAGCCACCGAAATGTGACGTCGTGACTTTGCTCATCAAGGCGATGAAGGAGCTCTCGGATTTTTATAACTAGTTGTTCGCAGGGCCCACGGCGTATCAACGGCGAATATCTCTAGAACCTTCGGTTTGCTAATGGCATTGTCCTTTTCAACACCACTGGGGATAAATTGCAATAAGTAATTGAGGACCTTAACCGGAGAATTTGTAAGAGTAGGGGTGAAGATTAACACAGAGAAGACAAAGCTGATGTTCAATAGCCGGCGGAAAATTAGGTTAGGTGATGGAATTAGGAAGTTCGCAGGCGCAAGTTGGAATCGGCTAGCGCAGGACATG
Source organism: Dermacentor albipictus (assembly GCF_038994185.2). Classification (NCBI taxonomy): domain Eukaryota; kingdom Metazoa; phylum Arthropoda; class Arachnida; order Ixodida; family Ixodidae; genus Dermacentor; species Dermacentor albipictus. Next base: position 172,190,544 of record NC_091822.1, read on the forward strand.
GGTGATTGGAGATCGCTGAAAGCGGCTTTCGTCCTGCAGTGTATATAAAATTATTATTATTATTATTATTATTATTATTATTATTATTATTATTATTATTATTATTATTATTATTATTATTATTATTATTATTATTATTATTATTATTATTATTATACGCCACTCGCATGCTGACAATCTCTTACACGCGGAACGACTCCGACATAGAATTAGAGCGACTTCGCGCACTTCGTCGCCGGGCGGAACGTCGATATCGGCGTACAAAATCAATCCATGACCTTAGGGCAGCCAGGAGGATACAAAAGAAGATTCAGCGTCGAATGGATAGATTAGCGTCTGAACGTTGGGCAACGTTTTGCAAGACACTCGACCCCCGCAAGCCGCTATCTCATATTTGGAAAACGGTGCAAGGTCTGCGTTGCCTTCCGGAACAGCGTTTTCCCTTCAAGGCGCTCGCGCTTTTCCAAGGGCGGCAAGACGTCGATGTCGCAGAAGACTTTTGTGCGCGGATGGCAGACCAAGCGACACGTCCAGACCCTCCAGCCCGAGATGACGTCCCCCGTTCCCGTGATTGCCGCATGGACCTTCCTTTCTCAATGGAGGAGCTCGAGGCAGCACTAGCTCTCTGCAGGCGCTCATCATCTCCGGGACCAGATGGTATATCATACCGAGCCTTGTGCTATCTCGGAGAATCCGCACGGATAGCACTATTGAGTCTCTACAACACCTCATGGCAGGAGGGAAATGTTCCTGACGAATGGAAAGTGAGCCGCCTGGTGCCAATCTTGAAGCAGGGCAAATCCCCGCTAGAGCTCGCCTCTTACCGCCCAATAGCGTTGGCCAGCTGTGTAGGAAAGATAATGGAACGGATGATCCTTGGCCGCCTGGAATGGTACCTTGAATACTACAAGATTTATCCGAATTCCATGGCTGGTTTCCGACGTGACCGCTCTTCCATCGACAATGTAGTTGATCTCGTTTCATATGTCCAGCACGAAAGGTCCCGTAAACGTTTATCTGCAGCTTTATTCTTAGATGTGAAAGGGGCATACGATAACGTATTACATGAGGCAATTCTCGACGCTCTTGTGACGGTTGGCCTAGGTGGTCGAGTATTTTTGTGGATCGCAAGTTACCTTTCTGCAAGATCATTCTATGTGTTAACCGACGATGGCCCAACTACGCGACGCTATACCAGCAGGGGCGTTCCTCAAGGCGGTGCTCTTAGCCCGACGCTATTCAACCTCGCTCTTATTGGGCTTGCTGAACACTTGCCAACTACCACCAAAATTTCAATATACGCAGATGACATCTGTGTCTGGACTTCGGCAGTCACACGTCCTCAGGTACGTGCACGGCTTCAAAGAGCGGCTACATTGACAGCGAGCTACTTGTGTGAACAAGGTCTGAGCATATCGCCAGAAAAATGCGCCCTAGTAGCATTTACTCGCAAACCAATGACGCCTTATGTCATCTCAATCAATGGGCGGACCATTTCCTATGTCAGAACCCACAGATTTCTTGGCGTAATTATCGACCGAGACCTCAGTTGGAGCCCACACGTGGCCTACATGAAACAGCGCCTGACAGCAACCTCCCAGTTGTTTAAATACTTGACAGGAAAGACGTGGGGGATGTCAGTAGACGCAATGCTGAGACTCTACAGAGCTCTCTTTCTCGGTTTCTTAAGATACAGTCTACCTGTACTGACCAACACCTGCAAGACAAATATTCGTGTTCTGCAGGCAGCACAAGCTCAAGCACTCAGAGTTTGTCTTGGTTTGCCCAGATGCACGTCAACTGAGGCAACTATTGCGATTGCTCGGGACCATCCAATGCAAACTCACATTACGGTGGAAGCCCTGAGAACGCATATCAGACATTTTGCACGTGCCCCCTATCACCACCTTGCAACACTACCTTCAGACAGGCACCAAGCATCATTCTCGAAAACTATCGTCAAGTACAACGACAAACTTCCCTCGGGCTTCACCGCTCCATCTAAGCCACCGATACCCCCTTGGTGCCTTGTCAGCCCCACAGTCCATCTCAGCGTACCAGGAATCTGGAAAAAGTCTGAGCTGTCGTCGCCTGTGCTCAAACAACTGTCTCTGCTTCTTCTGCACGAGAGGTACGCGGAGAGTGCACATATTTATACAGATGGTTCCACAAACATCCAGTGTTCGTCCGGTGCTGTGGTCGTCCCAGCAAGAGGTATTACCATCAGCTTTAGGACATGACCACCCAACGACATCTACATCTGCGGAACTAGCTGCTCTTCGCGCTGCTCTTAGTTTCGTCAATCGGGAACCACCTCGACAATGGTCAATTTTCAGTGACTCAAAGGCAGCTCTCCAATCTGTGCTATCAGCTCTGCGTCGCGGGCCATTCGAACAGCTCGTGCTCGATATTAGATGCCTGCTTCATACATCACATGAGAAAGGACATCACGTGACGTTTCAGTGGCTGCCAAGTCACTGCGGCGTCATAGGAAATGAAGACGCTGATAAAGCCGCTCGGACAGCTGTTGAAGACACACAGGAAGAGGCCATACCACATTCGCGGTGCGACGCAGCCAGCAGACTTCAAGTGCTTGCACGGGAGATCACGCTCTCTCTATGGTGCACACCAAGCAGCCAGACCAACCGCAGCAATCATCAACACGACCTGCCCTCATTGATGCGTCTCGGTATGCCAACTGGACTCCGCCGAAGTGAGGCCACCCTGCTTTATCGCTTATGGCTAGGGGTGGCCTTCACGAAATCCTACTCGTTTCGCATTGGAATGGTCGATAACGCTCTCTGCAATGCCTGTCTTTGCGAGGAGACGCTGGAACACATTCTGTGCGACTGTCCTGAATATAATGTTCAGAGACAGTCCATGGCATCTGTTCTAGCGCACCTGGACAATAGACCATTGTCAGTTGCAACCATTTTCACACATCGCCGACAGAAGACATCGCAGCTGAAGGCGACGAAGGGACTACTTCGGTTTATGAAGGATACGGGCTTGGACAAGCGGCTGTGACAGTGATATCGCGTACTGCGCAAGAGTGACGGACTGTAACTGATGATGTGTTCGCTGTGTTATGTGCTCTCTCTCTCTCTCTCTCCTCCCATCTTTCATCTCCCCCATCCCGCTCCCATGTGTAGGGTAGCAAACCGGTTAAGCGAAACTGGTTAACCTCCCTGCCTTCCTTCTCCACTTTTTCCTTCCTTCCTTATTATTATTATTATTATTATTATTATTATTATTATTCTGCTGACGATGATGAAGAGTTGGGTCACCCACAATTCAGAGAAAGAGTAAGGATGCAGGCGCTGCTCCATAAGCGGCGTCTGGCACACATTAACTCGCATCGCCGTCTTGCGTAATTGCTTGAGGCGGTGATGAGGCAAGCACGGTGTAGCTGCCGGGAATATTCGCGATTCTCGCGAGGGCGTCAGGCTGAGAGCATCCACCTGAGTAGCCGGCAGCACACCGGCGTCATCCCGCACCACTTGTTACGCAAGCGTTGATGCGCCCGCTAATTGGGCACCAACGGCAGCGAGGTGCCTGCCATCTGCCTCCGAAAGCACCAAAGAGCGCTCTTTGGCAGAGAGAGAGACAGAGAGAGAGAGAGGGGGGGGACAATGAAGAGAGAGAGCGGACACAGTGTACGCTTCGTGGCAACGTGCGAATATGTTCGAAATTGGGAGAGAACATGGAGTCACGAGATTTCACCTTGGGAATTTGGGCGTGCAAACATCAAGGGTCGTGTTAAGAGACAGAAAGCATGCGCAAATACCGAGCTTACGATTATTCATTATATAGTGGAAAGCAGCGTTTATTTTTCGTCCGGGTAATCAGTTCTGCTATCCTGACGCTGTATACCAGCGATAAGAAAGGACGGATAAGGAAGGCGAGCTTGTTGGCACTTGGTCGCCTGTGCAGGGAGAAATGAGTAGCGGGTAGAAATATCATCAGTTTCGCCCCATGTGCGAAGCAGCGACAGATAGCTCGCACAACTCCGGAAACCAGAAGTATGTGAATATGTGAATTTATGAACGTTTTTATACTGTGACAGCATCTCCTTTTGCGTACCCCACCAACTTTTCTGAATCTGGTCATCTGGTCTCGAAGCTGTAGCAATATAACCTATGTGATTTATCGTTGCATTCGAATGAGAAATACGCCATCTGAAAATTTGAAAAATGTGCACCGTATTTTAGCCTGCACCATTTTCTGCTCACCGTCTTCCACAGAGAACCGGTAAAGTAGTAACAATGTCGCATACGACATTGCTATCTATGCACAATAAATATATACAAACTAATTAATCATGCCGCAACGCATTGTAACGGTGAAATGCTGCCGCATTCTGATAGACAGTCATCAGTTATAGATTCTGCGGTAATTTTTCCTTTCATTTGATGTAAATTTTTCTTTCACAAAGAACTGCAGTAGCCGTCAGTGCCAACGTCGTTTAAAAATAAGTCGTTATGCGGTGAAGTGTGGTCCAATTGGTTACGTTCGATGCAGCATGTTTCCGGCTATTCCATTTCACTTAGCGGGAAAATAGGAAATTTCTTTCAAATGGAGAAAAAATAACCAGAATGGAGCTGTAATCACGCGCAAAGGCTAAAACAGATTTGCGGGAGTGAGAGAAAAAAATAACTGGGGGATCCCCGGAACTTGCAGAAAATCCTGTCAAGCCAAGCTTTCCTTGATGATTCCTGAGATACTAAACTTACTTTCTGGTATTTAACTTCCCCTAACTACGCAATTGGTTATGAGGAACACGATAGTTCAAGGCTGGGGAGTAATTTCGTAGAAGCACAGTAAGCTGGGCGAGTTGGTGCCATTTCATCGCAAGTAACCAGCGCACAAATACACGGGCCCAGAAAACAAAACGACACTTCGCAATTTGTTTTTCATGCCATTCCCGTTTCCTCGTTCGTGTATTTACGCGCTGGGTATTTACGAGGGTAATAATTTCGTAGGCCTACAATTCTTTAACGAGCACACATAACTCTATGCGGGAGATTTTTGCGCTTCGTACTCGTCGGAATACGGCAGCCGCGGCTGGAAAAGGAACGTGACCTCACGTCAGCAACGCAACGCCATAGCAATTTAGATATCATGGCGGGTCGCAAATATTGGAGCAAAGGTTATGTAAACACAACGTTAATGATGCTTACGTTTGTGAATGAATGGTTAAAGCCCCTTATTAATAAAGTCTTAGTTTCGCCCGAAAGGCGAAGCATGGACTGTCATAGCAAAATAATAGACGGCTAAACAAATTAAGGATAGTAATTTGAACAGCAGTATAAACGTGCAAATATTCGCTCACTAACTAAATTAACAAGCATGATGCCAGCGCACGCAGGCAAGCATGAACACATCACACTCGATGAGCGCGGACACTCGGCGTCAAAACGCTGGCGTGAGGAAGCGCGGCAGCAGCAGCGAGCGAGGTGACCTTCGTGCTGCCTATCGCTTCAACGCAAACTTCGACTGAAGTTCCCGGAAGTACGTGTGAATGTGTAACTCACGAACGCGCTTCTATACAATTCTACAAAGGACGTGTCCCATTCTACATATTACCACTGTCATGACGGTAACTGATATATATCGTCAGAAGACGACAACGATGAAGTGTGCGTGCGAAGGAGCCGGCGGCTTTTGGCACGAGCGCGCCTCACGGAACGAACGCCTAGCCAGTGCTGGCTCATACGCCGGAAGCAGTGTCTGCTATACTATGTGCCTGTTTCCTGGACTTAATAAATCGTCGGCAGCCAGCCACGGCTGTAGCGAAGTAATAATGGTAGCGACTGGTTCACTGGGCCCACTGCGTGATCCGTAGCAGTCTCGTTCTTGTATATGTCTACTTCAGAGCAACTACACTGCGCTGACGATTTCAGTGGTGCACCCTCTAAGGACCATCGATTGGCGCCAGATCCGCGCTGTACGTAACCGATAGTGCGAAGCTATCAGTTTTTCGAATCACGTGAACAGCTTCGATGTCAGAAGTGCGACCGTGAAGTGTGTGCAGTCACTGATCGAGAGGGCGGGGGCCTGTTTCAGTTTTTCACGTTGTAAGCGACTTTCACACTCGGCGTCTCGGTTTACTTTTGATTTCATTTGCGCTTCTGTTGCCGTCTTACTTATATATATAACAGGTCGGGGGGAAGGTAGTGCACAGAAAAGGACTTCGCTTGGCGATGGGAGTTCCAACGGCGGCTTCAAACAAGAAAGTCACTAATCAGGCATTCCGCCTCTTGGCATCTCAGGCCTTGCTGACGCAGCTATTAAGGCTGGGCGAGTCACGCGCAGGCACGGCGCATCTCCGGCGGCTAAGAGCAAGAACTCGCTCACATTTCCATGCGGCGCTGAATACCTTCCGACTTTTACGATTGGAATGGCCTAAACGAAGTCGCCTTGACCCGCCATGGTCTTTCTCGGATGTTACCTGCAGCCTCAATGTACCCCACCTACCTACGAAACGCACCATTTCAACTGCCGAAGCCAAGTTTATTGGGCTGGACCATTTGAGCACTGTGTTTCAAAGCAATCTACAAGCGTACACCGATGGTTCGGTGTGCGCACAAACAGATAGCTGCGTAGCGGCATTCTGCATACCATCCCTTGATGTGTCATGGTCTGGCCGACTGGATCGCGTAGTTTCTTCTACAGCAGTAGAAAGCGCCGCAATCACCGCGGCTTTGCGGAAACTACGGGCCTTTTCTGCACGAGATGTCGTGGTGCTGACGGATTCCAATTCAGCATTACAGAGATCACATCGGGGCCTACCTCTAGAGAAATTTACGAGGCACTCTCTGGCACTGATTGACGACCTAACGAGCAAAGGATTTAACATAAGGTTTCAGTGGATTCCATCACACGTAGGAATTGATGGAAACGAGGAAGCTGACGCCCTTGCACGCCTAGCGCTGACATGTGTCCCAAAAGTAAAAGCTCCAAAAGCTTTTCAAAACCCTAAGGGTGCAATCCGCCTTCACTTTAGAGAGATGCACAAGAATCCACACGAATCCTGTGTGACTCGTGGATTTACACGCGAACAAGCGACGCTTTTATACCGCATCAGGACCGACTCCGCGTACACCCCAGCTTGGTTATTCAAGACTGGGCTTCGCGCTTCCCCACTCTGTGTTTTTTGTGGTGACATTGGCGACATCGAACATTTCATTTGGCTATGCCCACAGTTTGACACAGAAAGAAAAGCGATGGTCGACAACCTACAAAAGAGCGGTCTTACGCACAGGACCTTTGAAGACGTTTTCCCCGGAGGGCCCGCGGCATTCAGGAAGAGACCGCAACGACTGCTGATAGCCTACCTGCGAGACACGGGGCTCATCGACACCTGGTGACACACGCCTGATCTCAACTCGAAGGAGGATCAGGCGGAACAATTGCCGGCTATGTATGCCAGGCTAACTCCACCTGCTTCAACATCACCACCACCACCACCATACTTTCACTTTAAAATAAATATAAAATAAAACAAAAACCTGACAACAACGAGTGTGAATCCCTGTGCATAAGCGTCACCTTAATATTTTGGGCCCATGTCAGGGCAATAATGAAGCGTTTCACAGCGACCAGATCGCCGAGGGTCGAATCTTAACTGAAACGCACATAGCCGGTTGAAAGGGGTGAGAAGCATCATATATAAAGCAACTACACGGGCGCATTGAATCTCAGGCGAAATGAGCGGGTGGGGGTGGGGGGGTGGGGGGGGGGGGTAGTCGGTACATTCGCGAAGTGGAGTGCGCTGAAATGGGACCACTGCTCCGAAGGTCTCATAGCCTGCCACAAGTGCTGGCATTGTTAGCCATACGCGAGGACTCCTATATTGTAAGTAATTGAGCCCGCATTTCTACGTGCTCCCGGCGCGGGGCAACCTGGTGCTTTTGTTTTCCTCAATTCGCCAACTTCGCACAGCTATATTTCATCCACTGTGCTCGGATGGAAGTCTGAGTAGCGCGATATGCCCGTGTTTTCTTAACATGATTAAGTGAGATGGCTATGAAAGAGTTGCCTGTAGATGACAAAGTGCTGGAGAAGTGTAGCGAGAAATTGTATGCTATAGTATGGGGCAACGCTCAACTACAAAGGCTGCAATTCATTTTTTTTGTGACGTGCGTTGTTCTCCAAGCGCGTAGAAAGCCTTATGTAGGATACGGTTCGGTTGCTGGCACGCTTTGATCTGTGATTCACCGATTAATGAATGTCCGCTCTCTTTGTAGTCGCACAACGGACTCAAACTCTGTGAGACGCAGTTATAAAACACAGTACATTCAATGATTGAACGAAATGGACGCGTTGCGTGTAGTGAAGCTGAGGGCCGAGTGTGGATATCGTGTGAGCTCTGCGCAGGATAGCTCAGAGTTGAGGCGTATAGGCAGTATTGGAGCTTGAAGGGGCGTGAGCGTGGCACGAGAGGCGTTAGTCATTAAGGGACTAATGAGAGCTATTTCTCTCTCGCCCTCTCCCTTGTAGCTCAATTTATTTTTGCATAATATCTCAACGCAGAAAGCAGTAAGGTCATCTCTTCGCTGCGCATGAACTATGCAGTCGCTACTACATACTCGCAGTAAGGCTTTATGGGAGATTCAGAAAAAGTAAAGCAGAATATTTGGATGAGATGAAGAATATTTACTGCTGTGGCAATGTGTATTGCCCACACCCGATGATAACAACATAATCATGATGCTTTCTTTTGTCCTATTTCCTTTACATCGTGTCTATAAAGGGCCGCAAAAATCCGCTGAGTTGAGGTTAGTGCCGCAATGCTCTAATTGCTTACCGGGCGAGCGACTTGAATGATCATGGTCTGAGCACCTTTTACCGTGAAAATGATATTGAGTCTAGCACCCATGAATGCACGCGCAGACAGCGTTCTTCCTCTCCTTTCTCTCTTTTCAGTTCTTAATCTCCTTTTCCCAGCTTAAGATAACAAAATCAAACATGCGCATGGATAATTTCACTGCCCACGTTGTCTTTCCTTCACTCGTGCCTTCTTTTCCCGATACACGTAGCACAACTCAAACTTCCAATCTTCCTCTACTTGGCGTACTTTTTCAGAATTGAATTGGGCCTCTCTTCAAGCAAAACGAGTTTGATCACGGCGTCTAAAGAAGGCAAGACTTTGGTTCGGGCTAGCGGGTTGACAGTTAGCTGGGGACAACGTTGCGTGAAAGGACAGGGACAAAGAAGGCACTGTACACTGGACGAGCGCTGACTTACGACTGAAATGAAATTGCATCCAAATGCTTTTTAATTTCAGCGTAGTACCATATCACATCACCACACGCAGTATGTCGCCTCAGATTACCCCGAAGCTTATTGTACCTTAACACGCTATCATTTCACACCAGCTTCATTATAACTTGTGCGGTTCCGCAAGAATTTATTCGCTAGAACTAAAACACAACAAAATCAACAAAATTCTCGTTCAAAAAAAAAAGAAGAAAGGGACAAAAGCTCTTAAAGTGACATCATCGGCTTTTCTATTCCCGAATGCGGCATCCGGTATTGCGATATAGCTGCTATGATAGTACCCTTACATATACACATTGCTGCTCAGCTGTAACAACACAGAGAAAGTAAAGAAAAGTAGGGTGCTAAAGTAAAGGCTGCATCTCTGTCATTTTCCCTGCAGTAGTTACAATAACTGCAACCGCGAAAACTTTCTTGAACAAAGTGCCTAGAAACGCTGATGAGGAACTAAAGCATTTGTGTATATGCGGTTTGAATTCCTATACAATATATGTTTGTTTACGTCGTACACCGGAATAATCAGCTCACTCGATAGGGGATAAAACCAGAGGCGGCTAATTAGTGGGATTAAGTGCGCCTGATGGCATTCACAAGCACGCGCGTCTTTCGCACGGCACGGAAGAGAATGCAAAGCACACGAGTGCCGCGCGGTCTTGGAACGAGACAACAAACAATCCAGGCAAGTGCTTCCGTGCAAGCCCTAAGGAACAGCGTGGATCTGCCTTCGCGCTCTGCCGCGCAATTTGCATGCAGCACGCGCGAACGCTGCACGTGAGTGGGCGAAAGTCATTCTGTTTACTGGGAAGTCGCACAAGCCCAACGTCTTCTGCGCTAACGCGCGTGGGTTAAGTACGAAGAGTTCAGGTGCATCTAGCAAAACGCTGTACAGCTTGCCTACTTTTCAGGCAGGGCACTCTGTGAATGCGTAAGCGGATGCCTAAACCGATAGTATATTGGCACTATGGACAAAGTTGTAGCTATCGGAGTTGTACATCTGCTCGAGAGTGTACAAACCGATAGAGCGCAGAAAACGATCACTAATGGCCAATGGGACGAGTTAGAAATGCAAATTTTCTGCTGGTGCTGAGATGGCTTAAGTAAGAGGAAACTGACACCCGAACTGCGGGGTTTGGGACGCGATGAAGCCGATAATGGCAGACAGTTTTCTCGCTTAAGAAAGCAAAAACATCGTAGCCAGTTCCGTAGTGGTACGAAGAGAGATACCTCTGGCTTTCATTCATGAGTGTTTTAGAAGCCACGACAAATTGCAGCTTTTCTGTGCTCCTGAAATGGCGAAAAAACTTGGAAGGATGTTTTCTCGGGTCATTAAAAGCGGAGAAATGTAGTCGTGTTGTCAGAGATTACATATGGCTTGAAAACACGCCTAATGGGTATGCCGTTTCAGAAGTTTGAGACAGCAGGCATCGAGAAAGAAGTTCATGACCAGATGGATAGTCAGTAATATCGCGTACGAGTTTAGAATAAGGCTCAACTTTCACTGCGCATTAGGCTGTGCTCATTTGATCAAACTTATGCCGGTTGATTTATTGCCGACGGGTATGTTTTAAGAAACTATACCTAGGAGGGCCAGCCATCGGGCTTCGAGGATGCCGTAGCGGAGGACTCCGGAATAATTTGGACCATCCGGCGTGATTAACGTGCACCGAAATCTAAGTACACGCATGCTTTCGCATTTCGCCCCCATCGAGATGCGGCCGCCCTAGCCGGGATTCGATCACGCAACCTCGTGCTTAGAAGCCCAGCAACATAGCCACTTAGCAACCAGGGCGGGTAGCGAAGGACGAATGAGCGAAAGCAGAGCGTTGTGGCAGATGAAAGGCGGTAATAGCGAAGAGGGCGCGAGGAGGAAACGGAGGAGGAGGAGGGTGTGGCGAAATCGTGAGAAGGAAATCGTATTCTGCGGGCTCCGCAGCGGAGATGGCTACGAGATGGCGCCAGAGTAGCGCGCGTCGTCTTGAAGGCCTGTCTGTGGCGGCTGCTGTAAATCGCGCCCTCACGTCACCCACGCGCTGCCTCTCGTGATCGCCAAACTAAGAGGCAGTTGCGCCACACTTCGCTCTGTTAGCAACGAGCCGCACGATATGAATTGTCCACTCCAGCTAATATATCGCGAAATTAAAACACCTATAGAGCTGCGCTCAAATTTCGCATTAGGGAGTACCGTAATCGTTGGTGAATTTTTTTTACTAACAAGACGACTGAATACAAAGCATAAATTTTGTCAGTTTATATGGCAACCAAATAGCAGAAATAACAGATTCCCGGTGCTCATGCACCTAAGCAAGGATTTTTCGCTTATGCCTTTCTCTTGGCAGCAAGTGTCTATTCTGAACAAGCGCACTAATCCGGATGTCGAACTAAAAATTTATTTGAATAAGCGAGCCTTTCCCGTGGTGTCTTCAAAGGCCTCCCCCCTCAATCCTAAGAACCGTTACTTCTGCGAACTGTCATTCGAGACAAAATTCTGCTTCCAAAAAATAGCCGCCTAAGCTACCGCGAAACACTGTGCAGGCAAAATATAAGAACGGTATTTTCCTCATAGTACAGATTCTTGCTGAAGAATCACGTGTGCTTGGCACCAGTGTGTGGGGTTACGGTCAAAAGGGAACAACTACGGCTCCTGCGGCGTGACTTCAAAGTCGAAGGAGCACGACGCATAAAGGCAAGTATTTCGCTAAGAAAACTAAATCAACGACCCAGGAGTGTCTGGAAGGAAAGCTGCTTTTTCATGAAGAACAGAGAGTTCTCTAGCGAATCAAGAGGAATGCTTTTTGCGCGGCGAAACTCCTATATCCTACGTATTCCATTACAATAGAAGTGCGGAGATGATTTCATTTGAAAGGCGCTGAATGGATTCGAAGGAATCTTCAAAATTATAACAACGAAAAATAAATTATTATATTATTGGCTCTTTGGAACACATTGTTAATTTATGTCCTCAAAACATTACTTTTTTTCTGTTCCGTGTAATTGCTAAATATGATCGATGCTTCACGGATAATGATACTGCGTGACTTCTCGTCAGAAACAAGTGATGTAATTTCGCGGTGCTTCATTATACTATGCTTCTAGCACTACTTTCCGACTTTCACCAAGAGTAAATACAACATTTACATATATCTTTAAGGCGACAGTTTTATAATTCCTACATTTTTTACTGCCATTGGGGAATGGTTCCTAGTTTCTTCTCTTCTTTTCTTCGCTCCTCGTCGCGATAAGAAGATTCTGACTCTCGAGACAGTGTTCGCTGCAAACTTTCGAATAATAAGAGGAACGTGAATCGAAGAAGGTGGCGCGCGCACGCGACTGCAGAATGCAGCTTCCAGTTTGACGAAGAGCACTAGAAACGTGCAAAGGCCCTTCGGCTGGCTCTTGGCGCTCGGCACGCAAAGCTCCTTCGAGAAAATACGGAAAAGGGTGGCCACGTCAAAACAATGTCAGCGCTTTCTGCGAAGAAAAACCTTCGACGCCGAGATAACAGTACAAAATATTTAGAAAAGTAAGTAAAAGACAGAAAGGCGTAAGAACGCGTCTCCCGAGGTGACTTTGCGCACACTGCCAGTACTGCCAAGAGGCTTCTCGACCGGGGCCGGGTGTCCTCCTCGCCACATCGAGAGTCACACACCGGAGCGTGGGACTTGCGAAATATTGCTCGCTGCATACGAGACGAACAACGCGTTCGTCACTCAAGTTCTTCGGGCCTGGCGGGCTTTGGTTGTTTCTGCTCTCTCGAAGGGTCCCCTAACGTCGTTGCTCCTTTATTTCGATTTTTCACGTTCTCTGCGAGACTTGTTTTTCCTGCTACTACGCGACTCGTGTTTTATGCAGCGGATCAAGGTGTCTGCCAGGGCTCCACTTTCTTTAGTTCTCCTCGCCCCCTCGATGTTTGGTCAGTCAATTTTCTTTTCCGTTTTATTTTACATTGACGGGGCGTGTGTTACCTTCTTCCGCTTTTTCAAAAGTTTATCGGCAACCTTACGCTTGCCTTGGGGTAATCAGACTTAAGAGCACCTCTGCTGTTTCCCAGGGCTGAAAAGTTTCGCCAGCATGGGCGGAACATTATTTGTAAAGAGAAGCTGTTTGCGCCGACAATTTTTATCCTCTACCAAACTTTTGTTTCTATAGGTAGTTGGCTGCTTCTTGCGAAAACGGTGGATGGACCTGTTCGTTAACCTGTCTGATTGATTTCATTTGATATTGTTTATATATATATATATATATATATATATATATATATATATATATATATATATATAACAATTTTGCTCCGCTCGACATCAGACGTCAAAATTGAATTGCGTCGTACGTACATCTACAGGTATGATTATTTTCCTTAGTAGCCTTCTTTTACGGTCATGTAGAGTTAGAATCTCTGTTTGTTTTCTGGTATTGGTTCACACTCGATAAATCCAACACTGCTTTTATGTTGTTGTAAAACTTTTTTTTATTTCTCTAAATATTTTAGCAGACGCCTCTTTCTGTCCCCCCTGCAATCTTTTCACACGCCACTATCTCATCTGTAAAGCGATTGTACATTGGAAGCCATGTGTTTAGAGAGAGAGAGAAAATAATGTAGAGAAAGGCAGGGAGGTTAACCAGAGGTAGTTCCGGTTGGCTACCCTGCGCAGGGGGAAGGGTTAAGAGGGATAAAAAGAGAAACAGAGTAGAAGGGGGAGATAGAAAGAAAGGGAGACAAGCACGAACAAAGCGCGTACACTACAGAGCGGTAGGGGGCGGCATTCTTAGAGTCTGTCGTGAAGCCCCGTGGACCGCAAGAACCTTACTAGCGCGAGTAGGGCCTTCAACGCGGATGTTCTTTCGGAGCATTGGCCTAAAGCTTTTAGTTCTGAAATTGGACGATTGTCCAACTGGTCCAGCACTCTGCACATCACTTGTCTCTCAGCACTGTATCGCGGGCAGACACAGATAATGTGTGCGAGCGTCTCGTCGATGTTACATGTGTCGCACGTGGGGCTGTTGGCCATTCCTATGAGGAAAGCATAGGCGTTTGTAAAGGCAACGCCTAGCCACAGACGGTAGAGCATAGTCTGGTCACGTCGGGGTAATCCAGGCGGGAGGTGCATCCGTATGTCCGGAGACAACGAACGCAACCGACACATTGTGAAAACATTCGGGTCCCACAGGGGCAAAGTACACTCACGGGTCATCAATCGCAGCTGAGCCGCAGCGTCTGTTCGCGAAAGCGGAATGGAGACTCGTTGACCACTTTCATGTGCAGAACGGGCGGCTTCGTCGGCGTGGTCATTCCCGCTGATGTTACAAGCCACTGAAAGATTATGTTGTGTCCCTTGTCATAGCTTTGGTGATATATGTGCCGGATTTCTGAGGCCAGTTGTTCATTGGGTCCGTGGCGCATTGGGCTTCGTATGCACTGAAGGGCTGCCTTGGAGTCACTAAAGACTGTCCATTGTTGCGGTGGCTTCTGCTTAATGAAATCAAGTGCAGCACGGAGCGCCGCGAGTTCTGCACCCGTCGATGTGGTCACACATGAAGTTCTTAATTTGATTTCCTCAGATTGTGCTGGGAATATGACTGCAGCAGCAGAGCTGTTGAGTTTTACTGAACCGTCCGTGTATACATGTTGGCGGAATCTGTGCACGTTGTGAATGTGCTACAAAGTTGCTTGTTTCAAAGCTTGCAATGGCGCTCCAGCTTTCTTTCTGATTCCTGGAATTGTCAGTTCAACTTGCGGCCGGTGCAGACACCACAATGGATCTGACAATCGTGCAGCGGGCGTAAATCCTGATGGCAAGTACGATTGATGTCTTTGAATAGTTTTAGCAAAGGTTGAAAGTGGCCTCTTTGCTGGCAAGCAAGCAAGATGGTGTGAGGGAATCCGAGTCAGGTGTCGGATGTGCGCTCTCAGGACATCTGTATCAATGTATACTGTCAAAGGAGCGTCTCTGGCTATGGCCACTGTCGCAATCGATGACGTAGTTTTGGGAAGACCGAGACAAGTCCTGAGTGCTTGGGCTTGCACGCTCTGTAGTTTGCGAATATTCGTGGTGCAAGTATTTCCTATTACAGGTAAGCTGTACCGCAGGAAGCCCAAAAACAGTGCTTTATATAGTTGCAACATTGATGGTACTTGTGCGCCCCAGGACTTGCCGCCGAGAAACGCAAGAAGGTCCACAATGGCGGCCAAACGCTTTGCCATGTACGAGATGTGAGGGCTCCAAGACAAGTCTCTATCAATGATGACGCCAAGAAAGCGGTGCGTTCGTCTATATTGTATAATTTGGTCATTAATCCGCAAAGCATACGGGGCCATCGATTTGGGAGTAAAAGCAACCAGTGCACATTTCTCAGCGGAAAGCTCCAGGCCTTGTCTTCTTAGGTATCTTGACACAACTGTTGAGGCTTTCTGAAGTCGTGCGCGAACTTGTACACGTGTCACGCCTGAAGCCCATATGCAAATGTCGTCTGCATATACGGAGAGTTGTAGGGTTCGCGGTAACGAATCAGCGAGACCAACGAGCACCAGGTTGAAAAGGGTAGGGCTGAGTACTCCGCCTTGCGGTACACCACGACTGGTATAGCTAGATGGCGTTGGTCCATCTTCAGTCAAAATAAAGAAAGATCTTCCATTCAAATAGTTGCATATCCAGCAAAAGGTGCGTCCACCAATCCCTACAGCTTCTAAGGCGTCCAGAATTGCATGATGATCTACATTGTCGTACGCACCTTTAACATCAAGGAATAAGGCCGCAGTGATGCGTTTCAGGTGTTTCTGGTATTGTACGTATGTTACCAGGTCGATAACGCTATCTATTGACGAGCGGCCACGTCGAAAACCAGCCATTACCTCTGGATAGACGTTGTAAAATTCCAGGTACCATTCTAACCGTGTAAGGATCATTCTCTCCATTACCTTGCCGACACAGCTGGCCAGTGCTATTGGA
The DNA here is from genome assembly GCF_038994185.2 of Dermacentor albipictus. Lineage (NCBI taxonomy): Eukaryota > Metazoa > Arthropoda > Arachnida > Ixodida > Ixodidae > Dermacentor > Dermacentor albipictus. The sequence goes on from NC_091822.1 coordinate 172,206,770, forward strand.
CGGTAAGATGACAATTCCAACGGGGATTTGCCAGCCTTGAGGAGAGGAACAAGCCGACTGGATTTCCACGTTGTAGGGACCAGGCCGTCACGCCATGATGAGTTGTATAGGCCAAGAAGGGCATCTCTGGCCTCCTGACCAAGGTTTGCAAGTGCAGAGTATGTGATGCCGTCGTGTCCTGGTGACGAAGATCGCCTGCACCCAGCAAGTGCGGCCTCCAGTTCTTCGATGGAGAAAGCAGCGTCCATACGAGGATCTCGGGAGCAAGGGGGCACTATGGGAATAGGTGCGCAAGGTGAGTGCGTGAGCGCCGGACCCGCGATCCTTGCGCAGTAATCTTCGGCTACCTCGACTTCTCGGCGTCCTTGATGTAGGGCTAAAGACTTAAATGGACGACGCTGTTGAGGAGCACTGCGAAGTCCACGGATTGTTCTCCAGACAACCGACAGAGGTTTACGCGGGTCGAGAGACTCACAAAACGATTTCCAGTGTTGATTTTGCAGTGCAGCAAGGCGACGCCGAATTTTCTTTTGAATGCGTCTGGCCTCTCTAAGGTCGTATAATGATTTAGTCCGCCTGTACCGTCGCTCCGCTCACCGGCGGATTGCACGGAGGCTCTGTATTTCCGAATCAAAATCTGTGTATTTCTCTAATGGCCGATATGAGCGCATGGCATCCTGCATAGCCTTGGCGATCTCAAATTCTAGTGTGGATGAAATGCCTTCGTGGCATGCGTCTTCCATAAGTGATTTAAACACGGGCCAATCTATTGTTCGTATAAAATTTGATGGAACGGATTTGGTGAGGCCTTTTATCTTCAGGTAGGTAGGAATGTGGTCGCTGCCGTGCGTTTCTATATCTGCGAACCAATGGACGCAGCGAGTGAGGCACCGCGAAACAAACGCTAAGTCTAAACAACTACTGTATGTCTGTCCGCGCAGAAACGTGGGACTGCCATCATTTAGACAACAAAGTTCATGGTCGCAAGCAAAGGACACGAGGTTTCTTCCTTTGGAATTGATCTTGTTGCTTCCCCAAAGTGAATGATGCGCGTTGAAGTCCCCAACAACAATCCATGGACCAGGTGTCGTATCTATAATGTCACTCAGTCTCTGCCTATCGAAACGACTTGATGGAGAAAGGTAAGCGCCCACTAAAGTAAACGCAAGTTTTTGTTTTTTCACGGTCAAACACACATACTGATTAGTGTCATGTGGCCGCACTGGATGAACAACATAAGTCAGGTCACACCGTATGTAGATGGTCACTTTGCTAATGTCAGTACAAGTCGATGACACATAAGGTTCGTAGCCTGAGATCCGGACGGGTTTCTGTAGCTTCGGTTCACAGATGACAACGATGGGGAATCGATTGGTGAAAACGTAATGGCGAAAATCACTCCGAGATTTCAGGCCGCGGGCATTCCATTGCATAATAGATGCTTCCTTGACTTGTCTGAAGAACGGCTGACGCGGTAGAGCCATTGTGCTTGCTACTCGAGGCTCGCAAGAACCGGATCCAGGCCGTCCAGCACTTGTAGTGCACCTCGAGCAGATGGCGTCTGCATGTCGTTTATCAACACGCGAATGACCTTCATTAGAGATTTTATTAAGGCGATAACTTGTTTGTTTTGACTGCGCACCTGATCGGAGCCCTCATTGGTTCGTCGGTAGTCCACCGTCGACCTTTGCTGGGCTGGAGGACTTAATGTCGGAAGTGCAGGCCAGTCGTTTGCAGTAGAGGTATTCACTGCGTCATCAGACACCGTGTTGGTAGTGTGGGTGAGCGCCTTGGGAGCACCAGCCTCAGGAAGTATCGTCTGTCTTGCGACGGTATCAGTATTTCTGGACGAAGATCGTCTACGGCGACGGTGGACACTACGCCGTCGTACTTTGGCGGCGGCCTCTCTGTGAGTTGAGTTGTCTCTCACCATTTGTTTTAGGACTTTCCGCTCTGTCTTGTGTCTCGGGCAGTCTTTCGACGACGCTTCATGGGGACCAGAGCAATTGGCACATTTGAAGTGAGTCGCACGGCAAGCATCTGCGCTGTGCTGCTCAGAGCATCTTGCGCACACGGTCGCATTTTTGCATATGCCGCTGACATGCCCGATCTTCAAACAATTGCGACATTGAAGTGGTCTTGGAACGAACGGTCGCACTTGATGACGAAAAAATCCAACTTTCACGTGGGACGGCAAGCTACTTCCCTTGAAAGTTATCCTCACACAGCGTGAATCTCCTAGGCGACGGATTTCAATAATAGGCACATCTGCTGTGGCGGGCTTGACCAAAATAGGCAGATCGTTGTCGTCGATTGACTCGTCGACATCATAAATCACACCTGATATAGTATTGCTGTCCTGTGGTATTATGGTGCGAACATTTATCTTGCCCAGCATTTTCACTGTATTCAAGATATCCAATGCTGCTCTGTTCTTTACGTCAACCGCGAGAATGTTCTTACGGGTGTTAATTCTCATATCCGTGATCTCATTTGGAACAAGAGCCTCTAGTGTTACAGATACGGCTTGCCTGTTTAGCCGATTCAGGTTGTCGGTCGGCGTCTCGGGTAAGAAGAGGATGGTATGAGCCGCGTCATGGGCCTTTGCTGCCGCCGTCGTCCTTGCTGAAGACGAGGAGGCAGTGACGATTCTCCTCTTTCCTTTTTTCCTCACAACGGTCAAGTAGTCGCCGTCATCCGACAGATCTTCTTCTGAAGCAGAGTAGTACAGCAAGGTGTCCTCGCTGCCCGTGTCGCTCATCAGGTGATTGCGCTTCCTCGGAGCGCTCGACGCTGTGCCGTCGGTCTCCTCCGGACGTCTAGCTGACTCCGCTTCCATCGCCGAAGGTCTCGGAAGCGGCGCCTCCCGAAAATACGCAAAAATACTCGCAAAATGAGAGCAGTAGAAAACGGGGTTCCACACAAGAGCCACTTCTTCGTCTTCTTCGTCTTCATGTGTTTACATGTCTGAATGCTCTTACCAGGTACGTTTAATCTCAGTCCTATTGCGACGTTTTGAAAATTTGAGACATCCTGGTGAAGCACGAAGTTGGGATGAATTTCGGGCCGAACGTCATTTCTGTGACGCGGAAGATGAGTTCTTTGTTCATCCCTGGCCCTGTATTTGTGCCGTCGTTTCTACTATCTGTGTTTGCTTGGATTATAAAGCTAAAAAAAATAAACAGAATCGATCTTCCGTCTTCTTTTTCTGCACCAGTACGCGCATCTCACTGCACCGAACTCGGCGTTTCTTTTTTCTGAAGAAGCAGGTCGAATTCACACGGTAACGTCAGCCCCCTGTAAGTAAGGCTCATAGCCAAATCTTGTTTTCGCACCAACCATTCTAGGCCCTCCGACTCGCCGACGTAATCGGGCTTCGAACGGCCGGCTGATGGTACTGTAGATGAGATTACAGGTTCGGTACGACAGGAACAAGTGACGGTAATTCTATTAATCAACAAAATGTGTTTTTCGTGCTCTGTAAACAGGATTACGAGCCTGATGCTGCAAGAACAAATTACGACAATCGTACAAATCATTCAGGGCTATTTAGCTTATAAGCATCTGTGCTTGTTTCTGAAATCCTTCGAGCAGAAAAAGTAATTGAGGTGCCCGACACATGTCGCGCGTTACTAATTTCAGCTGGCTGCGATGTCGCCTGCATGCGCGCGATGAACATACTCACAGCTTTGTTATTCTGCTTACAACTAATGCAGCTTAATAATAGTCGCAAACCGGGTGAGTCGGTACTAGTTCATTTTTAAATACGCGCCGAAAACGAAGAACAAGAAGAAGAAGGAAGACAGGACGAATGCAGCTTCCCCACTCACTTGCCAACATCACAGCCTTCTGCGTGCCAGTAAGCTTTCAACTACAATCATAACTTTGATGTACAACTAGAACCGGAACCAGACAAGTTCTGCTGACCAGAACAGCTATACCTTGCTTTCTGCAATATGTACATTCCGACCTGCAAGGTTGCTCGAAGAACGCCTTGACATGCGCTTGAACAAACTGCGCGGACCCTGGGCACACTATTCTAGACAGCTTGACGTTTCCGGTGACTCGCTTAAGATGGCCACGGTGAATTCCATTTCGTTCCTGCATGAACGTTTGCTGAGTGCATCCGTCACGAAGCGCATTCGAGATTTCAGTTAGCCTATTTGCGAAACAAGTTCACGTCCTCCGTTCTAAGCGTTACTACACGCCCAAGACGCCTGCAAATGGCGAGCGTAGAGCGAATAAAGTGTCGCTACCGCTCTCCGGAAACTGGGCACCTGCCGCGGCCGCACAAAGGAAATTATCGCATCTGGTTAACCTCCCTGACTTTGTTCTCTCTCTCTCTGTCTTCCCGGAAAACAATTTTCCTTGGCATGGCGGTCACGTTCGCGTCAGCCAAACCATTGCGTTTCCAAATGTTTGTGATTTGCTTGCCTCGCGTTGTCTTCGTCATTGTGTGTTTTGATCCTGGAACTAAAAGGTAGCACGCCTTAGGGATGACCGATTCGCATCCCGCTGACACTTGCCTTGGGATGCAAGACGAGCAGCCAACGGACTATTTTTTAAGAGAGAGATTGATGTTTCGTGCTTTTTTAATGCATTAGCATTGTTAAGGTACTTTACGCAATTTCCGGGTGCTATGTACGTATGTATGCACGTTTCTGTCTATCTATGTATGTATGTTGTAACTAACCGTTTTCTCGGCTGATAGCTTCACTGAGTAGTCAGCGTACGTGTAATGGATAGCGCATCGGGCTGCCATGGGGAAGTAACAGGAGTCGAAACCGTCCATCGGACCAACTTGGGTCATGGAGTGTAGGGCACTGTGTACGTATGTGCCGCTTTTCAACGAACTTCATTCTCGCCAACTTGGTTCACTGCAGACGCAGGACCGGGTACAGTACCGCTGTTCGAAGAAACTCTTTGACGCCGACTTAGACCGCACTGCGTATCTGGCTCTCAGTATGTGCTGCTCCAACGAACCTTTTCGATGCCATCTTGGGTCACTAGGTAGGTGCCAGTAGGTGTATACCGCTCTTCAACGAACGACTTTCACACAATCTCGTGTAACTAGGCATGTGCCACTGGGAATGCGCCCCTCTACAATGATGAAAAAGGTCCCTTTAATTTATTCCATGCTGAACGAACTCGAGCACACGCCACAGAGGTTCCCCAGTGACAGCAAACCGACGCATTGGCAGACTGTGCCACAAATGCCATGGATATATGCCGCTTTCCGATGAACGTACGCCCTTCATACCAACACTCTAGCGAGCTGCGCCATGAATGCACTACGTATGTGCCGCTCTTCAATGAACCTGTCGCCAACTTGGATTACTGAGTATGTGTCCCTCTGGGTGCGGCAAGCGAGGAAAGAATTCTCAGCGTTTTCAGGCACCGGCGCGCCACGCTTCTAGTCTCGGAGGCCAGGCGCAGACTTCGCGGCAATGCCACTAGATGACGCAGCGTGCCAGAAAGAAGCGCGAGAGCCCGGTGGTTGGATAGCGCGTATCTCAGCGTTCGCATGCACTGACATTTTGGAGGCCACGCATAGGCTTCGCGGCGGCGGCGCTAGATGGCGCCGAGTGTTCTTAGGGAAGCTTCTACAAGCGCGATAGGGAAATGGTGCAACATAAGCTCCCTGGACTGATGTATGCTCACGGGATAGTGCTACTAGGAAGAGAATGCAAAATATTTACAGATGCTTCCGACTATGTCGGACGAATCTAGGCCTTAAGTTCAGCACAGAGAAATCGGGAATTATGATCTTTATTGAAAAGACGAGTAATTAAGTGGTGTGTCAATTTAGCAGCAAGTCATACCCGCAGACAAACAACGTAACTGCCTGTGCGCATACATAAACGAAGGAAAGACTTACTAAAGCACCCACCAAGGTAACCTGAAAATAAAAGGTTAGCGTAACGCAGCAATAATCAAACATAGAGCACTTCGGGGCCACATCAACTTTGAGGTTGTGCGTGCAATCTGGAAAGGAGTAATGGTGCCAGCGCTAACATTCGCAAATGTCATTCTGTGCTTAAAACCAGATATCTTGTAGGGGTTGAAAGTTTATCAAAAATCGGCAGGCCGGTTGGCTTTGTGAGCCCACGGTAAAACCACAAGTGAGGCCGTGCAGAGTGAGGTGGGTTGGGCCACTTTTGAAGTCAGAGAAGTGCAGAGAAAAATTAGTTTTGAAGAAAGACTCAAGAACATGAAAAAAATTAATGGGCGGCTTAAGTGCACAAGTATCTGTGCCTGAAAAGCATGAACACAAAAAGGAGGAGAGGTCACGAAAGATGGCAACCAAGTACAGTGTAATTCAAAGTGTAAATACACAACCATCAGCCATCAGAAAGAAGGTGAGAGCAACAGAGTCGGCGAATTGGATGCAAAGCATGGAAACAAAATAGACCAAAAATATTCACAACAATGGGAAGATATATATCATAATGAAAAATCTATACGAGAAAACAAAGGGCAGTGTTTTGGTAATTGTAGGTCGGATTGGTTCCCTAAGGACAAAAACCTACCTAAGAAAATATTCTCAACAAGATGAGGCATGTGTATGCTGCAGCAACAATCCAAAGACCATTCAGCACATCCTAATGGAATGCGAAGGAATTCACCCACTGGAACCCGTAGGTAACGTACACCTTCCAGAAGCACTTGGATTTAAAGTGGACAGAGGCATAAACCGGTCAGCAGGGGAGTAAGCAAGAAACGTCTAGCGTATTAGTGGAAAACAAAGCAGGGAAGAGGCTGATACGACCGGTCCCGTTACAGGAATAAGCTAGCGGCAATAGATAGACAAGTTTTGAGGAAGTGAAAAAAAATAGAGAGTCGTATACAAAAATGCTAGACTGAAAAGCATATATGGAGTACCTGATTAACTCAAGCACACTAGATGACTATTTGTACCCGTCCCATATTCAAGGGGATGCCAATAAATCATTATCCATCATAATCACCATCATGAAAGTGCACAAGAAGAGTCACCCTGCTGAACACGCCTCATACATACCTCGTTTCGACTGCAGCAATTCGTTGTATCGCTATAATACCATCGCCTTACTGTCGACAATCATCGTGAGATGGGTTCTGCCGCAATTTTGTATCTGAACGCAGTGCGTTGATATATTCAGGCTATGCCATTTCTTCCCCGAAGCTTGCGTAGTTTTCATCGTCTTGCCAACGCGCTCTTTTTGGGATCGACGGCAGGCTTGCAGTCCGCGTACGTCATGTTTTTGAAATTGCCCGTGTTTTTCCCCCGAGCAGAGAAGGCATGCGACTCACCAACCGACGCCACCTTCAATGACAGCAACTCGACCAAGAAGAATTTGCTCGCCCGCAATCACCGCGCGGAAAATTTCGCGGCTGCACCGGGCGGAGTCGCCTCCCTTGCGTGTCGAGTGCGCGTTGATTCGAACCCGCGTGCAACGCCTCGGTCTGGCTGCTACACAGACACATGCAACAAGCGTGCTTCCTAGAGATCGTCGAACACTTGCACCTCCAGTACATGTACGCTTGTCGGACCGCGGGCGCAAAAATTGAGCTGCTACCTGCAGGGCCTGCCTGACGAAAGTGTGTGTGTGTGTGTACATATATATATATATCATTGCTCCAGCATCTCAAATAGGTGCGATGTAATGCTCACGCATTTGTCTCGCATTTACCGCTAAATCGCCAAGTACCTTTTTTTCGCTTCTGCTGTGTCATCTAACATGCTGTGTCATATTATTCTATCTTCATATTTTGTTATTCTCGTACGCGCCATCCCCTTCCCCTGCTGGCCACCTTTCAGGCTTCAGAAAACTAAGCTAGACAGATACATCGTGGCCAGCAGCAATTTTCTTTCTTCCCATTCGGAAACTAGAAAGTGAGCCGCCAAATGCTAGTACTTCCTCAATTTTGGACCAGTATCACGTGTTTCCTGCTCAGAGTATTCTTGCACAACAAGCGTACACTGAAGTGACGCACTGAGACGTACGAAATTCCACAACTATGTATATGAAGGACACTTTTTTCCATTAAACAAGGATATAGCAGCCACATGCGGTGGAATGTATTGCAAGTTTTCTGTTTGGTATGGAAATTGTATTCATTTTACCTGGTAGTCAAGTGTGGGAAAATGGAATCAGTTGGTTTCTTCTACTGCATTTTCACATCTATATGCGATTGCTGTTGTTAGAGCTGACAGAGGCAATGTTGCAGCATGTCTGTCTCCCGATTAACCTTCCCGCCTTTCGTATGCTTTTTCCTCTCCCTCGCTTTGCTAATCGATGTGGTCTTCAGACCTGTCTAAAAATATGCAGAACATCAAGGTAAGGACAAGCGACCACCTTAAGATTTAGAAATGTGCATTCTGGCAAAAGTTACTGCCGTAAGAGGGCATTGCGACGCTATAGATGGCTGGTGACACCATTAACTAACAGAAACCGATTAAAACCGACAAATTAAAGCTGGCGCACTCTCTCGCTTTACCTTGAAAATGAAGGGGAAAAAAGTCAAGCAGGGATAAGTAATACAAAACGGTTCCAAGCGACTAAGCACCTGCGTGGAACCATTCACCCCATGCTCTGATGCTGGGTACAGTCGAGGTATTGAAAAGCGTAATGAAAGCGGTTCCTATCAAATTGAATTTTTTTTTTCAAACTTCGTATCCCTCGCTCAATCGATAAAACTTTTCAGGATTTGACTTCTCAATTTCTCGATGATTTATTCAGTGGCAGAACGCTCCTACCTGGAAGCGCATTAAAAAGAAATTTTACTTTTATTGAAGTAACCCGTGCCAAAATAAAACGAAGAAAAAAAAGCGATTCCCCTACATTGAGGCCGGTCTTAAGTTACGGTTCAACACTTCATTGCCACTGCATTATGTTTGATAACGACGCAGCTAAATAAGTATAACGTGACGTTGGTTAACCATCCATGGTAACATCTTTTAATTCCCTAATTGTTCAGTATTATGAGTGAATGCTGCAGCCTTTGTCAGCAAAAACTATAGGCAAGTATTAAGCGTGCTCTTAGGCAATAGGACGACTCTCTTTGGGTTGGGGAACACGCTATCGGAGAGCAGCTTTGCCAACGGTTTATATTCACGTGCTTTCGTTTTTGTAGCTTCCTGTCATGGACAAGAAGCTGCCATGCTGTCATACTACTGCCATACTGTTCCTGTCACTAGTACTCAGTAAGAAGAGTGACAAGAAGTCGCTCGCCTCACTTCAATGTCAAAAGGGCAGGCAGGCTTCCCAGTGTAAACTTCGTACTTGCACTGAACTTCTGTGGTCCATTATAACCGCCTTTCCCACAGGAAGGCACGTTCGCTACACCAACGCATGTATCTTCTTCACGCAGGATTTACCTAATTCTTTTCGAGTGAACCGCTCACATGGAGCTCAAGATGTTTGCCAAGAAGTTCAGTGCTAACTTTGGCGAATAAACACTCGGCTTACCTTTCTTGTGCACACGTACGAGTCTAGAGTAATGGCTGCACTTTCCGTTGATGTCACGCTTTATATCTTTACACTGGTATTACTCTCCGAGACAGCTTCCAACGTTGATAAACAGAGGATGTGCGCGCGCAAAGTGGCTCTCACGCCATCAACAGGTAAACTCCCTACAGGAGACTCCGCCGAAGAAACCTTTTTGCCGCTGCAGTGGCACTTCATTTTAGGATTGTGCTATTTGTTATTCGTAGCTCTCTTCGCTAATACGGAATTGTACTTCGTTTTACCTGCCAGACACCCCCGAAGAACTACCTATAAGAATTATGGCGCGTCTACGCTTCTTGGAAGAGTATAAATCCGGCGATTCTGGTAACAGCGCCATGACTGCTTCTTTCCGTCACACGCCTCCAGGGTGCCGAAAAAACGTATGTTCACAATACATCTGGTCTCACGAGGTTTTACGTACGCAGAGAGACAGGTCCTTTACGGTTATCTGAATTGTGTTTTTGAAGTGTTTCAGCAAACTTTTTGCTGGGCAAGACAGCGCCGGTTACTGTTCATGCTTTGTCTACCGCGCGAAACCGGCAAATTGAAAAGAGAAATTAACTCCATGTGTTCGTTCGTGTGCCCCATTCCCCGAGTTTCGTTCGCTTCGCGCAGTATAGGAGATGAATGTACATCCAGTTTTATTTTGTCCTCTCAGGAAGTTCCTTTTGGTTAGCCTAGGCTTAGCGGATCCACCTGTACATGCATTGCGATAATAAATCTGCCAACTCCATTGCCGGTGGCTCCTGAACTAGCGTTGCTCTATCCCACCGAGCAAAGGCGTTTTCAAGCAGCTGATTCCTTTTCGGTTTCTTAAACTGAGTAGACAAAGCTCCCTCTACCAGCTCCTGGCCTGGCTCGGCTTTCTTCTGCCAACAGAGCGGCGCAGATTCTTCCTCCACAGCAATATGACTCCCCCGAGGCAAGATCTCGGCTTCCAGCATTTGTTACTGGTCTCTCTCTCTCTCTCTCTCTCTCTCTCTCTCTTATTTCTCGCAAGGACCATTCGCCGTCCTTGCATGCCGCTGAAATGTCCTCTGATACTATTGCGCTCATCTTACGGACGTCGTTTCTTTCGACAGAAGTCAGTCGTCCCTCTTTGTTTTCGCTCTCACAGAAAGCGGACATCTGTAGCTATATAGGCCCTATAGTTCTCACTTGCGCCGCTTCATCTAGACCCGGGTTGACCGATGGAGGTGAGCAAATGTGTGCTTTGCAAGCTCAGTTTGTTCGCCGCTTGTTTTCTCTAATGTCCCTAGATTTTCTGCTTTATATATTTAAGTAGCGACATCTACCTCCTCTCCCAGCTCCCTCTCACGCGCAGCTGGCGTCGGCCGCCATGTTCTTTCTAACCTCCTGAAGCGGCTTATCCACAGCTTCTACCGACACGCTGCCACCGCGGCCCGAATCGAGCACGCGCCTTATAGGAACGTGTACTGAAGGTGGAAACTACGCTTTGTGTCAGTAAAACGTGCTAAAAGGCGGCCGCGACAGATATGCACATTTAAATACCTTAAACTTAAACATGTAAAAACTGAGGCGCTGACTCGGAAGTGCGAAAGGTCGAAAGCGTAAAACGCTGTGATATGTCTCACGATGTTCCAAACAAAAACGACGCACGCACACAATATATATATATATATATATATATATATATATATACACATATATATAACACAATATATATATATATATATATATATATATATATATATATATATATATATATATATATATATATATATATATATATATATATATATATATATATATATATATATATATCACGGCGTTATGAAGAACATAGGTGCCGGAAACAGCGATCTGCCAGAAATGAGCGCGCCGCCCGAAAATATTCATCCGCGGCGCTTCAAAGCTTGTCGCTGCTTTTTAAGAAAAGGCAAAACTATAAGGACGTTAGTTTCTTTATCAGTGTGCACTGGCGTGATTAAAGATGCTGCGTATTGTTCAACCGCTTCTTCTTCAATTCGTTCTCCTTCTACTATACCATAACATTGATCATGAAGCTCTACGATCTTACACTTAGGGTGGCAGCGATTTACTTCCGGTTGCTTGCCGAGAACAAGCGCCGAGGTTAGTGTAATAGACGCGCCAGCACGCGCAAGCAGTCGATTCAATGTTCCTTAATGCGCAGTCCAGTTGCGCGGACGCTTTTCTTTGATAGCCTTCGGCCGAGGCGAAATATATTTGCTCGATTCCTACGAACTCTGCTACTGTAAGACGCGCAAAAAGACGACGTCGTTTCCGGTTCAAACGAAAAGCGCATGCTCATTCAGCTTGTCGCCGCGGAAACGCCGTTGAATGTGCAAGTTCTTCCGGAAGCCGAAATTAGTTCGTTCAAAAAACGCTCACACTGCAACACTCACGCTTGACAAGCGCTCTAATGCTTCCCAGATCTTCTTTGTAAAGTGCCACCACAGGAAACAACAGCAAATCTTTTCTGCCTCGACAGGGTTGGGTGGTGCGGGTGGTGGTGTCTATTCGGGTAATGTCTACTATTGCGGGTGGTGTCGAATCCCATCTGTTTTCCATCTACAAGCGCAGGGATGGGATTGAGAAAGTTGGTCAGTGTATGCATATCTAACTTTAATGATTACAGGGGGCTTATCACCTGACGCTCTCTAAAAGCGCGGGTCGCAGGCGGTTATCTGCAGAACTAAATAGGTAGCAACTCGCCTCCTCCTCATCCTCATCTTCCTCCCCCTCCTCCTTCTCTCGTTATGTACATGGGATAAACCATGTCTACCCCTCCTCGACCAATTCTTTCTTCTTCTTTTTTCACGTTCTTTAATTCTCCATATAATCATTTTTCGTTATCCCGTAGTTCCGGAAACCGTGACAGTACAGGCTCCACACAAAGTCTTGAATTAATGTCGAGAAAGAGCTTGGCTGGTCGTTGTATGAAGACTTGTTTCAATATGTGTACTTAGACTAAAGCAGCATCGCGAACAAACTGTCTGGGCCCGTTTCGCGAAAAAAATATTTCGCATTCTAAAAATTCAATTCGCATAAAGCTGTTTGTAATCCTCTTGTAGCGTCCTACCCGGGTCCGGTCTTAGTGCTGTTCGCGACTGTAATTGACGTTGTAATGCATTTGCTTCTACTGCAGTCTTAAAGCGTTCTTGCGTTTAACTGGAGATCTGCTTTCTACTAGATCTAAGACTGTGTTCTTTTTTTTACGGTTTCAATTATTGCGACAGAGCACTTACCAGTGGCCTCAACGTTTTGCGAGACCGAAGTTAGCGCAAGACTTAAAAGGATACCAGTAAGACAGCCAACAGTACTATTGTGTACAAATAAAACACAAACATGACCGATTCGAACACTAGCTTGAGGAATGGAATCGTTTCGTTCGCATGTCTGATGCAGAAGCGAAATGTATTTTCCTCTTTAACTAACGATATTCTGCGTGTAGAAGTTTAAACAAATTTGAAAAGTCGCCTGCTTTGGACACCACATCCTGATCTCGTTTTAATGATTTTAGTTTTCGTTTGTCAGCCATAGTTCTTGTACTTAAAGAGAAACTGAATTTCGAAGAAATCGAACGTTTATTATGCGCAGATTTCAACAGCAACTTTAAAGAGTATGATTATGATGATGAATAAATTTTATTGAAAATGAGGAGACGAAAGAGCAGACAAAAAATTATCGATATGAGATGCGACTTTTCCTTTGTTTTTGTTTTTGATTATTTATTTATTTATTTATTTATTTATTTACAATACTGCTACTCTCACTTGAGAGTGTGGCAGTTGGGCGATACAGTATACATGTATATCAGTATGCATCTAGGCAGAACAGTTAATTGAAAAAAAGGAAAAAAGAAGCAAACAATTGCCCAAGGATAGCAATATATGAAAGAAGCTGAGTTTAGGAACAAAAAAATGCATGTTTACATATGACCGTTGATCAACATGATACTAGCAGTGAAGAACATGTAAGTAAACAGTTATAGATGAAATAAGAGCGAAGCCAAAGATAAGGCTTAACGCGTAATGAATTGAAAAAAAAATCTAGGCAAGCAATTTAGCAGGAAAATGGCAGTTACAACAATCGTCTTAGGACTAGAAGTAATACAGTAATGAAAATTTATTTTGGGAACAGAGCGTATCATATGTCCACATAACGACAACCAACAATAAAGAAAAGGGAAAAGAAAAATGGGACGTCGAAAGGAACACAATGCATAATTTGTGACGATGACACATGTGATGACAAATGATTTTATTTACGCATTGCAGCTTCTACCGGTGAGGTAGATTCGGACAACGATTCGATGGCGGTTAGAGCAGGATCAAGTCTGTTCCATTCAGCTTTTGTAAGGGGGAAGAATGAATAGTTAAACGTGTCGTTGTTGCATTTGTATTCTGTTAAAATGTACGCATGTTTGTTACGTGTTTTTCGAACCTCAGAAAATGAAATGTACCTGGATACATCTATCTTATAGTTATTTTTTAGAAGCTGAAACAAGAACTTAAGGTGAGTGTGTTTTGCTTTGGTAGATAGCGTTTGCAAACCAGACTGCGTTAGAAGATTGCTCGGTGAGTCAGCGCGTTCATATTTGTTGTGAATGAAACTTATAGCCTTTCTTTGTACGGCCTCTAATTTTGTTATTTTAGTCGTTGTATGAGGAAATCTGACTGTTTTTGCATATTCAAGAAACGGCCTAACGAGCATTGTGTAGGCCTGTAGCTTCGTTGATGTCGTAGAGAGCGCAAGGCTTCTTTTGAGGAAGAATAGTTTGCGTAATGCTCCTGCGGTGATGTTCGAAATATGTTTATCCCACCTGAGGTCTGCGGTTAATGTAACTCCCAGGTATTTATGTTGTTCAACTTTAGTTAGTGGTATACCGTTGATCTCATATGTATAGATGGTCTTGTTTTCCTTGTTACAGTCATGGCCACAGACTTTTTTAGGTGAATTGACATCTGCCAATTAGAGCACCAAATAGCTAGAGTGTTGAGGGATGTATGAAGTGCGATATGGTCACTATAATTAGTGAATGCCTTAGATAGATCAAGTAACAATCATGTCAGCCTGGCCTCGTTGATTCACAGTAAATGCAAGATCGTGGGCTAGTTCTGTTAGTTGCGTTACTGTTGATAAACCACGGCGAAAGCCATGTTCGTAGGGAGACAAGAAGCCAATGCTCTCTAGAAAAACCTTACGTTCTTTAAGATTATGTGCTCTAGAAGCTTACAGGATGCACTAGTTAATGAAATGGGTCTAAAATTTCACATTTCTGCTTTGTCGCCTGATTTATGTTGTGGGGATGCGCGACCCTCGCGCCTCCCCTGATGTTTTTTCCGCATAGCGCGTCTCCTGTGATCCCGCTTCGCCGCGTGGCCTGCGTGACGTCAGCGCGGCCAATGTGGTTGAAGCGCAGTCCGAGAGATGGCGCTAGTGTTGCGCTGCTGCGGGGTTACCCTCGGCGGGAGAGACAAGGCGCGCTCTCTTGGGTTCGAGACAGGGAGCGGGACGGACGTGCCGCACGTGCAGCAACCCTCTTGCCGGGCGGGTCGCCGAACAGCGCGGACATTCCGCGCGCGCGGCGACCGATGCATCTGCGAGACCGCCTCGCGTGGCCGCCTTCGAACGCGCCACGATTCGCGTGACTATACACGCGAACGACCAGGCGTTGGGATCCAGCATGGGGCGAACATATTCGCTCGCGAGGACGCGGTGAGTCGGACTTCTAGATTTGTCGCGCGCCCATCGGCATGTTTTGTGGATAGCAACTCGGCTAGCAGGCATTGATGTATGAAAGGTGCAATAAATGCCCTTGTGATTGTTTGCACTACTGTGTTGTCGTTCCTTTGTCCCAAGAGTACGGTGTGAGATATCCCACATCAGACCCCACAATGTGTAGGTATTATCTTTGCAATTCTCCAGTCGTTCGGTAGTTGTGAAGTCGTGAGTGATTTACGAAAAATTATGCCAAGGTATCTACAGCACCACTCCGCATACCTTTTCAGAAAGTCGTTAGGTATATGTTGTCAGGACCACTGCCGTTTTTAGGGTCAAGATTAAGCAGAAGATTAAGTATGCCAGCGTCCGCAATGTCTAATTTGCCAATGCTTGCATCCTGCCTGGTTAGAACGGGGGAATAACGTTTAGTATCTGTAGTAAATACTGATTGAAAGAAAATGTTATATGCGTTGGCTTTCGCAGTTTCTTTCTCTGGGCGTAAGTGGGACGTTTCTCTATCATTGGTGCGAAAGTGCCTCCAGAATTTTCCGGGATTATTTGTAGGAAGGCTCGGTAACGTTACATTAAAATAATATTCTGTCGCACGTTCGGCTGTAAGCTTGAATTCTGCGATTGCATTAGGCAGTTTCGTCACGATGGATTCATCTCCGCCTTTAATGTTTATTGTTCTACGCAATCTCTTCAGACGGCGCTTTGCGTGAATTGCTTCCCGGGTTATCCAGGGATTATTTTTGGGTGGCCGCTTCATTTTAGTAGGCACGTAGTTCGTGACGCAGTAGAGGACGATAGATATTGTCACAGTCGCTAATGTGGAAAGAAGACGACGCTGATGGTGGTCTTAGAGAAGACGAAGAAGTGTTTAAGAGTATCGATGCTCTACGCTTGTTGGCTCAGCCATTAAAAGCCACTTGTAACTAGACGAACGCTTCTTCCTTCCCGTAACATCATTGGTGGAGGTGCGGGGTGGATGTGCGCACAATAACTGACATGCTCGCAATGCATGTTTCCTCCAATCATCGCGACTGGGACATTGCTCTACCATTTGTCACGTTCGCCTACAATTCCTCGTGCCACGACACAGCTGGCTATTCCCCCTTCTATCTCGTCTTCGGCCGTGAGCCAACTTTGCCTTTCGAGACACTCCTCTCGACCACGCTCGATTCGCCGACAGAGTACACTCGGGATGTCATAACCACAGCGACCCAAGCACGCCAGATTGCCCGCATTCGTCTTTCTGCTTCACAGACACGCCAGAAGTGCCGTTACGACCAGTGCCATCACGACGTGCATTATGAACCAGGTGCTCTTGTGCTAGTCTGGTATCCAACTCGGCATGTTGGTCTTTCGGAGAAACTCCTCTCGCGATACTATGGCCCTTACCGCATCCTTCACCAGGTGACCTCTGTCACGTATGAAGTGTCTCCGCTGGATGCCACGGTGCCTTCACCTCTCTCTGACATCATCCACGTCAGCCGTCTCAAACCTTACCTTTCTCGGACAGATGAGCCGCACCAATCAGGTGCTTTTTCCGACGAGGGTGATGTCACAGTCACTAATGTGGAAAAAAGACGACGCTGATGGTGGTCTTAGAGCCGACGAAGAAGTGTTTAAGAGTATCGATGCTCTACGCTTGTTGGCTCAGCCATTAAAAGCCACTTGTAAATAGACGAACGCTTCTTCCTTCCCGTAACAATATGAACATAAGCCAAACGGAACTTACGTCAACAGAGGCACTGGAACCCATTTGGAAAAAAGGCTCGAACTCGTGATCAAAGTATGTTACTATGCTATTGTCATCAGCGTTTGGGAAGTCGGTTACTATGGACACAGGAAAGTGGGCAGTAATACCAACAAGTGGTACCACACATACTGGTACGTCGGGATCTGATATTCCATGAATGACGTCAGATCGTACATGGTTAATATCAGAATGATGGCTGATAAGTATTAGGTCAAGAATGCTTTGAGTAGTTCCCACCGAACGCGTTGGACGTGAAACGACCAACGCGTTCATAATCGTTCAACACTTTGTGTCAGCTTCCCCTTGCCTCCTAGACCTTTCGTCGTTTTCTTTAGTTTCTCAAGTTCTCTAAAAAGTGCGAAAAACAAACTTCCCAACGTGGGCACTCACTTTGCGTTTCGTCTCTTGCCCACTATGCGGCCGCGTCTGGAAAGACAGCATTCAGAGTCGCGTTCGACGAGAAATGCGGGCCACCAACATGTGAAAAAAATTCATTTTCTTCCTTTCTACTGCTCAGATATCTACCAAACTTGGTGAGAAGATTCTATATCAAACAAACAATTCAGAAGAAATCACAATAAAAAAAACACAATTTTATCACCGAAATCGGTATTTTAGCCCCGCATCCCCCCTTAACGAAGGGTTCGTTTGCGAAGGCTGGCTGCGTGACGTAACGCTCTCTCCTAACTTTTTCCACGGAGGAAGGAAAAGGTGAGGAGAGAGCATTACGTCACGCAGACAACCTTGACAAGCAAACACTCCATTAAGCCTATATGTTTGCTCAGTGGAGGCCCGACCCGTAACTTCTTGCGTCGAGATCACGGAGCAAGAATGGAAATTTACTGAGACGTTTGGTTCCCAGTAGCTATGCCAGTGGTTTTTATTATGCGTGCGCTTGTTCAGCTGCCGTGCGGTGACTCCGCCTGGAGGGTGCAAACACTAAAACCAACCGCGCACTTTGACTGCGATCACGTGCGGGGCTGACAAATTTGGCTTCAATCTCGTTGCGCGATGCTCCCTCCTAACTTTTTCTTTCCTCCATGCAAAATGGCGTCTCCATCTTCAGGCATGCGTTCGTCACGTTCTGGCTCTTCCGTCGACTCGCCAAAAAAGCTTGTGACGAACTTCACCAACAAATGGCTTTCTAAGCAGACGAACTAAATGGTACGTATGCAACGTTGATGCTGCAACCACACGTGTCCACCTGGAGCTCACCACCATCGCCATGCATAAACAAGTGAGCCAGCTGGCCGGCGCGTTTGCGCGTTCTGTGAACAGCATGAAAGCAGAGTCTCTTCGAGGTCCGCTGCTATCTACAACGCGCAGATCTGACTTCAAGCGGGGAAGCAGCACTAAGAAAACTGGAAGGACATGAATACACCTGTATGACAGCTTCACGCTTGGTGCCTTGAGACGCAAGGTACATTAATATTTCATGAGTAACGATCTGCCTACGTCGGCGAAAATCGCTAAGGATGTGTCAACTGACCCAGACATGCCGATACCTTGTGTGAAAAAAAGGACTGTGCGCCAGACTGCTAAACGACATTGGCTTCGCTTTCCGAAAAAGGAAACGCAGCTAAGCGCTTTTGGAAAGACAGGACATTGTCGTGTGGCGCAGAAGCTACCTGCGGATGATGCGGAAGATGCGGCAGCAAAAAAAGGTATGTTCACGCAACGCTCGTTCATTACATGCCACTGTGTGGAATATGGCGGGACTTAGAACGTTGCGTCTTAGAACACAGCGCAAGGAAGCCCGGCAGGTCCCAGGCCCTCAGGGAATCGATGTCATTCGAAGCAGTCGGGGGTAGCCTAACAAGTTAACGAAATGACTATGACAGCACCAAGAGGCGGGCGGTTGTTTCATGACCTACATGACACGCATGTCATGGC
Organism: Dermacentor albipictus; assembly: GCF_038994185.2. NCBI lineage: Eukaryota > Metazoa > Arthropoda > Arachnida > Ixodida > Ixodidae > Dermacentor > Dermacentor albipictus. Next base: position 172,225,625 of record NC_091822.1, read on the forward strand.
ATTCATGTCATGACCTATCACTTATGCTCGTCCTACGCTCTTGTCATAATATGTCAATTTTCGTACATGTCAAGTTAATGGAACAACCATGATTGCACCAAGACGTAAGTAGTTAGATACTGTCAAAGTGGAAAATGTTCACCGAGAAATGCTTCGCATTTAAAAAGCGTGTTATTGCTTTGAATTGTGAGCTGGTTGCGTCTTGCGACGCCACCAATTTTTGTGAATTGGAGTGAATTTTGCTAACGTGTACTCTGTTAAATGAAAAGTAATACCAAGTGTGAGTACCATTTTTATTGCAGCATTCTGTACTTCTCAGGCGAGACCTGTTCCCCAGGTCTCGCCTGCGACCGTCTGGGAACCTGGTCTGAGACCTGAGCAGGACACACAAAAGAAGAGGCGTGGGAAGACACCCATGTTGTGACATGGCAAGACACTTTCCGGCAAGGAACAATGACGGGTCTTCGAGCTCCATCTGGCAAGGGTGATCGCCTCAGTGTGCTCCACGCAGGCGGCAAGAAGGGCTTCGTAAATGGAGCTCGCCTCGTCTTTCGTTCGAGGAAGAGTGTTGGTGATAACCATTCAGAGATGGATGCTCACGGTTGTTGAGAAGTTGTTTATTGAACAATTATTGCCGAACAATGAACTCACGAGCATTATTGTTATAGAAAATGCAAATATCATAACGTTCAGCTTAAAAAGGTGATATTTAGTCGTGCATGAGAAGGAATAACATTTCCTTTTATACCGACCAGCGAAATGCGTGGCTGCTGGTGAATGTGAATGAGCATAAGCGCATGTATATTGGGTGCAAAATGGGCACCCTCACCAAAGCAGCTGGTAATGATGTTTTAACGCTATCATCGTATCACTGCGAATTCAATCCTATAGAGCTGCTTTGGAGTCAAATGAAACGGTACGTGCGCGCAAGTAACGCAACTTTTAAGCTTGACAACGTAAAAAAACTTTCACATGCAGAAATTGACTTAATAAGCGAGGAAAACTGCAGGCGGAAGTGCGTTCATGTGGAAAGAATCGAAAACGAATTGAGGGGCAGGGGTGGTGAAATTGACGACAATATTCAGACCCTGATAATCGAGCTTGGCTCAGATTCGAGCACAAGCTCCGAAGGTAGTGTAAGTGAGCGAAGTACCTGGGAATAACTACCGTGAATGTATTAGTTTGATTCCTTGTGTTCCATTTGGCAAAGGACACTTGCAAACCAAGCTTTTTTTCCAATTTTCATGAAGCCGCTGTTCGCGATCTCACCTTTGTCGGTAACTGTTATCTTGTCGAACTCTGTGTTATAGTTCTAATTCGTGTTCTCATTTGTGTCTCGTAAAAATATTGTCTGCTGCTCACTGGAGGCGTCAAAAATAATTTTAAAAATCTGCATTGAAGCTTCTCAGACGTTACTCCGCTGAGAAACTCTTCACTTTTTCATCAGTTCATTGTACCCTCAGGCCACTATTTCAATTTGCATCGCTATATCACAGCTGCATCTCTAACAAAACTGACATATCTTTACTGAAACAAAGCGACATACAAAGCCGTGAGAAGCGCCACATAATCGTGAACATCACTGTGACATGACTATTTCTTTATTTCTTGCGCTGACATGTTCCTCATAAGCTCATTTATCACCTGAGGTCGAAACAACTGAAAAGTCTAACATCGTCGATTCGCGATTAGAAATAATTACTGAATTGCCTTTATCTGCCTTCAAACATGCACAGGAGCTATGGAAGTTCAACAAACGGAAAGAAAAAATGAGACGCGCGCCAAACCGAGTGTTTTGCGTAGGAGCATATGTGCAGAAGTTCCGCCTCCGTAGCCTTCCCTTCATTGCCCAGAAAAGTTGTCCGCGAGTATGGTGTTGTCCCGTATTTAACTGTGCACTGACCAACTCCGGCAGTTTCCCGTTGGTCTCGTCTCGCGCGCCGTTGAGGAGCGACGCCTGTAACGCCACTGGCGGCACTCATCACGCCAGCCACCGTGAGACGCCTGGTAGCTGCCAGGGCGCTGTTTCTTCTATACCCAGCAGCACTTGCTTTGCGTGCTGCGTCGCGCCAATATGTGGCACTCGCGCATAGTTATAACCCGGCCCGTCCGGGTAATCCAAGGGAAACGCCTAACCTTGCTATTGGTCTCAAGTGCGAAACTGCCCCCCCCCCCTCCCCCTTTTTTTTTTACGGAACAAATTTCATGCGACAAACTTTACATTTGATTTCAGTTACAAATGACAAAATATTCCGTATTTGATTTGATATTCCAAGGTTGTTATTCTCGAATATCCGTCTTCAAGAACAAGAACAATTTCATTCCTCATGAAAGAAAATGAAGGAAGGCCTCCCTTTAAATGGCAGCGGAAATACAAAGAACAGCAGTATTAAATTATAGTTGAGATAGCACGCAGTTAATATGATAGATGGCTTGGAACAATGTAATTACACAGCTATTTATTCACATGATTTAAGCAGAAAATGCATTTTACACAGATCATTGCACACACAGGAATAAATCACAAAGCCATTGCAAGAAAACGAAAAAAAAATCTATTCAGAGAGAAGAGAGAGAGATTAAGAAGAGGAATGGTAGGGAGGTCAACCAGACGAGCGTCTGGTTCGCTACTCTACATTTTGTGTTAGGGAAAATACTTTCATTATTCAAATCTCCCTCATGTACACACAACGTCAGTTTCATCGCTCAAAAGGCACATGCGGTTTATATCCTTGTATTGGACAGCGAACAGCTTCTCGTTGCTTTTCGGTCGCGCCTTGATTCATTCCCTGCGCTTTAATTTCTGAAAGTCAATTCTAGATTTACTGTAAAGACAAGCGTTAACGGCTAGAGCATCGGTATGCTCTGCAGTCTGACGTTCACCATCCACAACGCGGTGAAAATTAGTCGGCGCAGTGTGACTCACGTTCAACTACACCATTGGTGTAGAGCGACGCGCTGACTGCCGATTGAGAAGACGACGTCAGAGCTGGTTATAGAAATCTAACGCTAAGCTTTACTCACTGAAGTGAAATAACTAAGAAGACCGTGTTTTCTTGGTATTGTTCAACGCTTAGTTTACCTACCCAATTCATGGCCACTGTGGGCGTGCGCCACAACCTCTCAGATCTACAACTGAAATTCGGGGTCCGACAGAAACCCGCCTGGTCGGGAAAATTTGTAGCGTGAAATATCGAGCGCCGACCAATCGGTGAAAAAAGGAAAAAGGACGTTTCGGCTACACTACGGGAGCCGATTGTGAACAAGGCTCCCGTAGTGTAGCTGAAACGTCCTTTTTCCTTTTTTCACCGATTGGTCGTCGCTCGATATTTCACGCCAGGTCTGCAACTACAATAACAAAGTCACCGTGGTGCACTTATAAATGGGCGGCAAGTGAAAGTTCGCCTCAACCACATGCACTCGATCACGTAGAATGCATCGGCTGGAGTAATGATAATCGCTTTCCCTGTACCTTCTTTCAGAACTAAAAGGTAGTTGTTCTAAGTCTTGTCAATGGTCTTGTAAGTTTTCTAATCTTCTCAAAAGCAAGCTGAAATTGCACCTTTGTAAAACTTCGTAAAAACAAAGAGATTAGCAAAAGAAAGAAATATCCGAGGACACCTAAGCACTTCTTATGAGTTGTGAATACGAAAGCATTAAATGTCCTATTGAACGCCTCTGGGCGGTCCATCGAGTTACGAACTCCACGCGGGCAAGCGGGCGCGTTCAGACGCTTGTCGCGTTTTGATCTGGTCTCACCGAGGCTCAGTTAGAACGCAGGCGACAGCTTGAGCGCACAAAGAACGCCCGCATGACACAGGCTTCTGAGAGTACGAGGGAGGGTAACGTGGAGTCGCGGCGATGCCCTCACCCCTCATGCAACACCTGGCGCGCTACTCAGCGCCACCTAAGGTCTCGTTGCGTTACTGAGGCAGCAGACGGCGCATTCTGCAAGAGTCCATCTAGTGGACTGTCTATTTCGGCCGCTTCTGATTGGATGCAGCTGTACGAGCGAGGAGGACAAGAGCGGCCCCAGCCAATCGGTAGCGGCCGAAATGGACAGTCCACTAAGTGGGCTCCAACAGAATACCTCCCCAGGTGTTCCCTTTCACCCACTCTGCTCCGTCGAGGCGCACTCGTACCGTGGCGTCGTAGCCAATAGAAATTTAGCTGCCGTTTCGCTGCTACAGACGCCACCTTGTTCGCTCAATGAGCCATTTCACGCTTTTGCAGCGCTTTTGTGGCCTTTTGTAGCTGTGATTTGAAAGCGACCGGATTGAGTCAGCTTCTGTGATCCGGACTGAGTGACCGACTGATATCTCCATTGGACTTTATCTTCTTTTAATCTTTCCGTCCTCCTTTCCCTTTCCCCAGTGTAGGGTAGCCAACCGGGCTCAGCCCTGGTTAACCTCCCTACCTTTCATTTATCATTCCCTCTCCCCCCCCGTTGACGCTTTTGCATCAAAAAGCCACACCGTCGCTATACCGCTTATACTGCAACGGGGGTGTTCGCCTAGCAGAACGGTCCCTCGTTATAGGTTGTAGCGCTAGGCTTAAACAGATCGGCGCTATATCGTAACGGGGAAGCAAGCACTTCACGTCGTCTTCTTCTCATCCACTGGCACCATGCCCACTGCCAAGTGCCTTCAGTACAATCACTCCCCACCGAAAGAGTAGCCATCCTGGCGACCTAAGGGCAGGAAAACACAGGGGGGTCATGGCACTGCTTGAGCCGGGAGACGTGCACAATTTCCTGGCCGCGACGACGCTGGTCGGAAGGCGCTTCCGTTGGCTCGATGAGGTAGTTGACCGCGGATGTTTTTTTCAGTACCCTATAAGGACCGTGGTACTTGGAGACCAGCTTAGAGGAAAGGCCTGGAGGAGTAGAGGGCACCCACAACCAGACCAGCGAGCCAGGAGCAAAGCACGTAGCCGCAGTAGATGAATCATGGCGATGCTTTTGGCGCCACTGGTCCTGGGATGTCAACGAACGAGCGAGCTGGCGACATTCTTCGGCGTAAGCAGCCGCTCTAGAAACAGTCGTGCACTCCGAAGCATCTGGTCGGTAAGGCAGAATCGTGTCCATAGTGCATGAAGGTTCGTGTCCGTAAAGGAGAAAGAAAGGGGAGAACCCAGTGGTGCTTTGCTTGGCGGTGTTGTAAGCGTAGGTGACGAAAGGCAGAATGCGATCCCAATTCGAGTGGTCAGAGGAAGCATACATGGCCAACATGTCGCCAAGGGTGCGGTTGAAACGCTCTGTCATCCCATTAGTTTGAGGATGATATGCCGTGGTGGTGCAGTGAATGATGCGACACTCCTTTAGCAATGCTGCAATGACGTCGGAGAGAAAAACGCGACCGCGGTCGCTCAGTAATTCTCTAGGTGCTCCATGGCGTAAAATCAGGTTTCGAAGGAGAAAACTGGCGACGTCTTTTGCTGTGGCAGATGCTAGGGCTGAAGTTTCGGCGTACCGCGTGAGGTGGTCGATAGCGACAATAACCCAGCGGTTGCCGCTTGGAGTGTTGGGAAGCGGACCGTATAGGTCAATGCCGACGCGGTCGAACGCGCGCGCGGGGCATAGTAAAGGTTGCAAGGGGCCGGTGGCATGTTGAGGTGGCGTCTTGCGTCGTTGGCATATGAGGCAGGACCGGACGTACTGGCGAACGAAGCGGTACATACCGCGCCAGTAGTACCGAAGCTGGATGCGAGAGTATGTCTTTAAGACACCAGCGTGGCCGCATTGGGGATCGTCGTGGAACGTGGCGCAGATGTCAGGGCGCAGGTGTCGGGGTATAACAAGCAACCACTTGCGACCGCTCGAATTGTAGTTGCGGCGGTACAGCAGGTTATCCCGAATGATGAAGTGCGCTGCTTGACGACGGAGCGTCCGAGAAATTTGCGCTGGCGACTGGCTAGACAGGAAGTCAAGAAGCGAAGAGATCCATGGGTCCTTGCGCTGCTCTGATGGCATGTCGGTAATGTTGAGGGCGAAGGCTCCATGTGTGGAAATAGACGAGTGGACAGGACCGGAGGGCAGGGGTGACCGGGATAGAGCGTCTGCGTCTGAATGTTTTCGGCCGGAGCGATAAACAACGCGGATGTCGTACTCTTGTAGGCGCAATGCCCAGCGGGCGAGCCGACCAGTTGGATCATTTAAGGAAGATAACCAGCATAGGGCATGATGGTCGGTCACGATGTCAAATGGACGCCCGTACACATAAGGACGAAATTTTCCGATTGCCCAAACGATGGCCAGACATTCCTTTTCAGTAACCGAGTAGTTCGCCTCGGCTTTGGTAAGGGTGCGGCTGGCATACGCGACGACGTACTCTTCGAAGCCATCCTTGCGTTGCGCAAGAACAGCGCCAAGCCCGACACCGCTAGCGTCCGTATGGATCTCAGTTGGTGCAGATGGGTCGAAGTGTCGCAGTACCGGAGGAGAGGTGAGAACGCGTCGCAGTTCTTGGAATGCGTCGTCGCATGCCGGGGACCAGGCTGATAGGTCAGAACTGCCGGTGAGAAGCTGCGTCATGGGGGCGATGATAGAGGCAAAGTTACGGATGAAGCGCCGGAAATATGAGCACGAGCCGATGAAACTGCGAAGCTCTTTCATGGTGGTTGGTTTGGGGAACTCGGTTACGGCGCTAAGTTTCGTGGGGTCCGGGAGGATACCGTCTTTGGAAACTACATGACCGAGAATAGTAAGCGTGCGAGCGCCGAAGTGGCATTTCTTCAAATTTAGTTGCAGTCCTGCAGTGGAGAGGCACGCAAGGACTTGCTCGAGGCGGCTGAGGTGCGTCGCAAAGTCGGTGGAAAAAACCACAATGTCATCCAAATAACAGAGGCACGTTTTCCACTTCAGCCCTCGAAGAATGCTATCCATCATTCGCTCGAAAGTGGCAGGCGCGTTGCAGAGGCCGAACGGCATGACGGTGAATTCATATAGCCCATCAGGAGTTACAAAGGCGGTCTTTTGGCGATCGGCCTCTGCCATGGGCACTTGCCAATACCCGGAGCGTAGATCCAGCGAGGAAAAGAATTCCGCTCCCTGCAGACTGTCCAAGGCATCGTCGATGCGCGGCAGAGGATATACCTCTTTGCGCGTTATTCGGTTAAGGCGGCGATAGTCGACGCAGAACCGAATGGAGCCGTCTTTCTTTTTAACAAGGACAACCGGAGATGCCCAGGGACTGTTAGAGGGCTGGATGATGCCACGCTCCAGCATGTCGTCAACGTGCTCGTCGATGACACGGCGTTCAGCGGCCGACACACGATACGGACGCTGGCGCAATGGTGTTTGTTGGCCGGTGTCGATACGGTGAACGACTGCGGACGCCCGGCCCAAGGATGGTTGGCCAATGTCAAATGAGGCACGAAAACGCTGGAGGAGCTTGATGATTTCGGTGTGCTGCGCAGGTGTGAGTTCTGCGTCGACGGAACGAGCGAAGACGTCTACAGGGGCATCGGTCGCGGCGGCAGGAGTTACGGCACAAATCGGAAGTGATGCCGTATCACCAAACATGGTGGCCGGGAGAATGCTATAGAAAGCTTCAGCTGTACCCAGGCACTCGCCGCGGAGTAGGGATGATGGGCAGGCGGACGGATTGCACACGTAAAGGGCAGCAGAACCTTCGCAAAAAGTGACGACAGCAAACGGAAGCAGAAAGTTCCGGCGGCGCGCGCAAGTGGTCGACGGCGTAAACAGGACAGATGAGTTCGCAGCAGAGCTACATAACACAGGAACAAGAGCGGCGGAGAAAGGTGCAATATCGATGTCAGAGGCGGCAACAACTTTAGGAGAATAATAGTCGTCAGGGTCAAAACACGGCACTGATAACGTAAGTTCGCAACGAGCGCAGTCGATAAGAGCTTGATTCACAGATAGGAAATTCCAACCAAGAATAACGTCGTGCGAGGAACGAGGCAGGACGACAAATTCGATAACATGCAGAACGCTTTGAATGACAACCCGGGCTGTGCACGACGCTGAAGGCTGAACGCGATGCGAGGTTGCCGTACGCAGAGAAAGAGAGGTAAGGGGAATGGTCACTTTGTTCAAATTGCGGCAGAGCTTCTCACTAATAATAGAAACGGCGGCTCCGGTGTCGATAAGTGCGTGTACGGTGACGCCGTCCACGGACAGTTCAATTTCGTTCGCCGGCGCAGAATGAGGCCTTAAAATGTTCGACGGAAACGCAGTTCTTGCCTCTGGAACTGCGGCTGCTAGTTTTCCTCTCGGGCTGGGCTGGGTCGGCGAACCATCGGGGAAATGGATCGGCGACGTGGGGAAGGCGACCGGCGTGAATCGAAGGGGAGGCGACTGTAAGAGGTGTCCGGAGGAAGGTTAGAGTGGTCCTGACGCGGAAGTCGAGCAGGCCTGTAGCTTGAGGCACTCCCACTGTCAGGTAAACGGGGGCTGCGACGGCGGCAGAATCGTGCTACGTGGCCCGGAAAATGGCATGAATAACATATTGGCCGGTTATCAGGTGTTCGCCACGGGTTGACGACAGGGGCTCCAGCGGCCGAGTTAGGGACGACCATCGGGCGTGATGGTGGCGGCGGCACATGGAAGGTGGCAGTGGCCCGGTAGGCATCAGGAGCCGGAGGAGCGTAAGGCCGGGCGACAACGTCAGCGTAAGTGAGTGGTCCAGCTGCAGGCTGCGGAGGAGGGGCAGATGGCAGCGCCGCGGCAACTTGGGTCTGAATGACGTGGCGAAGCGAGGGAGCCAAGGTTGTCGAAGGCTCGGGTGTGCTGTTCGCCAGAGAAAGTTGGCGTGCCACTTCCTGACGGATGAACTGCTTTATCTCCGGCATTAAAGCAGAGATGTCGGTAGCATCGTGGCCGAAATCCAACGGAGATAGATCCGTGGTGTCCTGCTGAGCAGCGCGAGTTGATGCACGCTGCTTGCGCAGCTCGTCGTACTGCTGACAGAGCTGTACGACCTCGGAAATCGTCCGCGGACTCTTCGCGACAAGCATCTGGAAGGCTTGGTCATCGATGCCTTTCATGACGTGCTTGATCTTGTCAGCTTCGTCCATAGACGAGTTGACGCGCTTGCATAGCGAGAGCACGTCTTCAATATAACTAGTGAAGGTCTCCTCCTGGCGTTGAGCTCGACCACGCAAGCGCTGCTCAGCGCGAAGCCGGCGAACGGCGGGACGGCCGAAGACCTCTGCCAAAGTTGCCGTGAAAGCCGACCAGGTGGTAAGATCGGCTTCATGATTGCGGAACCATAGGTTGGCCACGTCAGTCAAATAAAAGATGACGTTTGTCAGCTTGGCGCGGTCGTCCCACCTATTATAGGCGCTTACACGGTCATATTCGGCGAGCCAGTCTTCCACGTCGTGGTCGTCTGTGCCGCTAAATATAGCCGGATCGCGCTGCCGGATGACGCCAGAACAGACGATGGCGGGGGGCACGGGAGCAGCAGCCTGGGATGGTCCCGGTTCATCCATTGCAACAGCGGGTGGTAGCGTTCGGCTGCGGAGTTCCAGGATGTCGAAGGTAAACCCAGCACCTCCACCAAATGCAACGGGGGTGTTCGCCTAGCAGAACGGTCCCTCGTTATAGGTTGTAGCGCTAGGCTTAAACAGATCGGCGCTATATCGTAACGGGGAAGCAAGCACTTCACGTCGTCTTCTTCTCATCCACTGGCACCATGCCCACTGCCAAGTGCCTTCAGTACAATACTTTTAGAAGCGAGAGTGACGCGATCCGCGCTGCAGGCACTGATGTCGTAAGCCTGCGCTTTGTGCAAGTATTGGCGAGCGCAGTTCTCACGCGCTTGGGATCAGCGCAGTTTAAGCCTCTACATAAGCCCTCATGCGAAGAAAAACACCGAGCGGACGTCGCAAGAGCTAAACCGGACAAGCCGTCCGGGGTTTAACAAACGATGATGATCACAAAGCTATCAGAAAAGCGAAGCTTTGCTGCCGTCATTGAAAGACGCCTTCAGGGCAAGGCCTTGTTTTTCCGCACTCAGCGGCCAAGGCTGCTTCGGCGACAGCTAATCAATGCGTCAGGCTGGAAACTATATATAGGCGAAGTTTTCATATTGAGTACAAGAACCACCGGGCAAGCGCTAATCATTACGGTTCCCCCCCTCGATGCCTACAGAAAGGGCAGTAATACAAGGATTAATGAATTAATGAAAGTACCCCACTTATTATGTCCTTAGAGAACCACGAGCAAGAGCGCACCACGACTTTTCTCAGGCGAACACTTTGCTTTTAGAGCTCGCTCTTTTACCTTCCTTTCCCGTTTCCTGCCTTTCTCAATTTCTTAGCAGCCTTTACTTTAGCATCATCGTCCTGCTCGCACTTCCTTCAACTACTTCATAATGAAAGAAAGAGAAGACACACAGAGAGAGAGAAAGAAATTTAGTCAGGTGATTTTCTAACCAAACACTCAGGCTGATGGGTGCTTCCAACGCCTAGCAGGCATGCTCGCTCTGCTTTATGACGGCATGCTACTTGGACCAAAACTTACATTGTCAAGGCGGCGTGACGAAAGCGGTGACGTAAAATCACCGCGGCTTACTCAAGAGTGTCCCCATTAAAACTCAGGGAAGTCGGACAAAGTAGCAAGAGGTCATGGACCGAAGTGCACCAGCGTTGCTATCTAGGATGTGTTAGTGCTATAGGAACATTGCAAGTGTAATCACAAAGTGGTATGCAAGTATCATGTGGCTGGAGACTCTGCTAATCTGCGCGACTAATACGGTCAAAGCATTCTTTTCAGCCTTTATAAAGCCTATGAAGACGGCCCACCTGATGCTTTCTTTGGCGGCGCAATCTAATCGATCCGTAGGGGTCTTTGACGTCTGTGCTACATTCTCTAGCGACCTATTTATGCCGGCTCTTCGTAGAACAGAAAACTCTCACGTGCATTCATTCACTTGTATTAGAAGTTAACGAAGAGCCTATTCCACACGGAACCACGCCGATTTTGTCACGCACCACTGAACCACGTGAAACATCGCTCCAGCTTCAGCTGCAAAACTCCCACATTCTCTCCCGCAGCTTTTTCTCTGGGCCGAGCCAAGCGACGGAAGTACGTACAAGCTGGCGCAACCACGAGACGTTCACGTGATTTCTCCAGGCTGCACGTGCTGCTCAGTAGCGTAGCCAGGACTTAATTTCGGGTGGGTGGCGGGGGGCGCACTTGACCGGGATATGAAGGGGGCAGGCGGGTGTTCCGCACGACATTTTATACCAGATACCTTGGTGCACAGATATTTCTGGCCGGAGGAGGGAGGGGGGGGGGCGTACCCAAGGCGCTCGCGCTTCTGACTACACCCCTGGTGCTGCCGTCCAGATATATATTCTAATCTGCAATTTGAAATATGGTTTTCTGTTGTTTCTTTTTTCCACCAGGTGCTCGCTGCGAATTTAAAATCAGAAATTGAAACTAACTCCCAGGTCTCCCTAGACTCCACGTAATCGCAGAGGGTGTCTTTAGAAGTCGAGAAACATTTACAGAAAGACATGTCGCGCTTTTGCGAGCATCAATTAACGTGTCTATAGTTTCATCGCGCTAGTTGGGGCCTTTCTCTTGTTCATTCATTTCACGGGATCAATAGTTTTCGTGCGATTTCATGTGAATGGGGCCTGATGTATGGGTTTTAAAAGGTGACAGCATTCTCCTGGCATAGTCACAAGCATGCTGCCTTAGCACAACGCGATGAACACTGTCAACCGTAGACGCCGAAGCACCAAATGTTAGTCACGCGAAATTTCGCGAAAGTGATTGTATCTCCTATGGTGAACAACCGATGTTGCTATTCCTACGACGAGAGAAGGCGTGGGTACGCTGGCAAATGCTGCCTGAGGCCGTGCTAATCCAAGCCGCTGGTATGAAGAGGGGCATATGCGTTACCACAGTGGTGAGTCTGATTTGGTAGCTCGGCCTTCTTTCCGTTCTGGCCTTCGTACCATTCTGATGAAGGCCGCCGTATGTAACGTCTAACAATGTAGCTTAGATGAGATGAAGAGGTGCGTATATACATACACACATATATATATATATATATATATATATATATATATATATATATATATATATATATAGATGTATAACGTGCATATAATGCATGGTATGTGGGCTTTCTTGCATTGCGCCATCGAAGGTCGGCCGTCGCGGCTGGGATTTGATCCCGCGCTGTCGGGCTTAGCAGCTCAATGCCGAAGCCACTACGCAACCACGGTGCGTATACGCCATGTGTGTTTTCCCTTCTTCCTATCGTCCATTTCCATGTTTCTGTCTCCTTCTTTCTGAACAGTAGGCAGGCATTGTGCGCCTTCCGGTGACAGTTATATATGCCATGCGTATATATGTCTTCAATAATAATAATAATAATAATAATAATAATAATAATAATAATAATAATAATAATAATAATAATAATAATAATAATAATAATGTCGGTCTATGCATGTATGCATGCATGCATATAGGTTTATGTATATATCTACGTATGTATCCAAAAACAATGAATGAATTTATTGTTTGGTTACAAAATATATGCAACATGGTTGAATGCTTCATGTGAGTCTTCATGAGTGGTAAGACAATAAAGGTTCTAGCGCGCGTGCGTGCGTGTGTATGTGCGTGTGCGTGTGTGGTAGAAACTCGACCAGTCTATTAACTCACGCACCACGTCACCAATTAGTGAATGAGGTCGACCCGATCGATGAGTACAATTAGGAAATGGTGACTGTGAAAGGAAAACAGAAGAGCTATGGACACCTGTGGCTGTTCGTAGTTTGGCTCATTACCCGGTGAAGCTTACAGGCTGTTTGTAAGGCGCCGTAGTATGACACTTAGGAATGAATTAAAATTTCGAAATAATGGGACCCGAAAGAATGTAAGTGGGCTGTCAATTTTCCGATGTGTCCTTAATGAGGCAATGTGTCACTTGAATCGTTGGCCTCATGTGCGGACTCGATTGTTAAAAAAAGTTAAAAAAAATCAATCCCGCTTTAGAGCGGCAACTACATCACCACAAGTTAAAGGTCAACTGTACCGAAAGTTCCGACAGAGTTTCGTATAGTGTAGGTATAAAGCAGTTTCCGTGCAAAATTTTACGTTGGAAATACGGTTGGGAGCATCACCAAAAACTCGCAAAAACAGACGTTCTCGACCGCGAAAGTGAAAAAATAAAACGTTGTCATTATTCTTCACCGGAAGTGACGCTTGGCCGAGAACGCACGGATCCTGTGCATGATCTGCGGAATTAGGCACCGGCTGCGGCGCACTGATAAATTTACGAGGCGACGTTTCGGGATTTGCGTCATATCCGCTAACTATATATCAGGAGCGGCTCACACGAACATTTATTAATAAAAATAATAGCGAATTTAATAACCCGTTATTGAACGTTCCCTAGAAGGCTACAACTTTCGTACCTAGGCTGCAGGGTCCGGGAACCCCCGACTTCTTACAGCTTCCCTTAACTCAGCAGCCACTTCGTAGACGAGGGGAGCGACATCTCGATCAAAATACAGGCGGAACGCGAGATATGCATGACACTTCGAGCTAGATCGCGGGCTTGTTCGCACTCAAATTTCATAGTACTCACGTTTAATCACCGCGGTCGAGTGTATTAATTGTCTATATAGGGGACCGTTCACTGGAGCATCCAGAAGAACGTGCAGAATTACCGGTTAGGTCATTAACAAAATTAGCACGTTACCCATGCGAAAATTGTGTTTCAAATTCACCAATTGTGTGCCTTAGCACTTCCTTCGTTGAGCTTCTTGCAGTGCTAAATTTAGTCGGTGCAACCCCAACATGGTAGTGTAGCTCTTCCAATAAGGCTTCCTTCCACGGAAGAAAATACACAGACAAGCTCCCCCTTATTTATCGAGTCTTCCGGTTACATCGTAAATGCAAGCGTATACTCGTATCTCAGGCTTAACGTCGCCTGTACCGTGCAAGTACAGTGCGGCCGTGCTATGGGGGTGAGCAAACTCACAGGAGCTGTGCAGAATGCCTCCCCCCCCCCTTTTTTTTTTCCTTCGTACCGCTAGAGGAAAGAGGATTAGCCTCTACTGGCAGGGAGACACTTTCTCGACTGATGCAATTTACTAGAGCAACGCAGATTACACGGCAGTGACCCTAATCAAGTAACGAAGTCGTGCCAGCAGGAGCTGTAGTAGCGCGCGGGCTAGCCAGACGTGCAGATTCGACGTAAAAAGAGTAAGCGGCGATAGTGGTCTCCGCACACGAAGCGAGACTCTACAAAAGCAAACTATGTGGAGGCGGTTAACCCACGCGTGTCTCGAATTTTTTCTCGACACCTGTTCCCTACACACAATGGGGTACGGTGTGCTTGCACCTGCGTGACCTTTGAGTGAACTCCACCGCTGTGCGCGAGAGAAATACACCGCTGTGTGTAAGTGTTATTAGCGGAGAGAGAAAAAAAAAGCCCACTTCAGCGAATACGTCGGCCTTGAAGGCACTCACTACAGCAGCAAGAAGATCTCAGAGCAAAGATCGCCAAGAACTACTCCTTCAGTCCGATGCACACAATGGCGCCCTCGTCGGTCGATTACAGTGCAGCGCTGGATGCGGCCCATGAAACAGATGCACAGATGATGCCACTCGCAGAATCTGCATGAAGCAGGATGCATTTCACAAATTACCAGGCAAGTGTAAGCTTCGAGAAAGCGTAGTAGTTATCCCGTTCAACTCGCAAGCGCACCTTTGCGTACCAGTGTGACATCGAATCGGTGGTGGTGGGCAGTATTCGGCCTTCCTTCTCATTACGGCGAGGTCTAAGCTGATGCTGAAAAGGTCACCTGGCCATGGCAACAGGATCAGGTCAAGCACTGGATGAAGACGGAATCAGTCGCCGTCGAAGTAGCAGAAAGGACGAACAGACACAGTAAACTCTGTTCCAATAATGGTGAGATTATTGTTATGAGTATTAAAAGCTTCATTTATCGCTACGGACAAATAGCCTTACTCTGAGGCATTTTCCTAGCACAGCGGCACCGCCGGCTGGAGGTGTGCCACGAGAAGATACTGGCCTTCTGGAAATATCGCGTGGGCCGACCAGGCCGGTCCAATGGGAATGCCAAGCTCTAATCGGGGCAGTAGGTTCAGGAAACGTTGGGTTGGGGTGGGGCCGGATGCTGGGACATTGCCCATAGACGTATGGTCGGCTGGGGTACCTCGCTCTGTGAGAGCAAGTTGGAGCGACTCTATGCGCAAGCTTTTGTTTGCTGTCGGGATAAAAAGAAGCGGCATTTGGCGTAGCAGCTATCACGCATTTTTCGAGAGAAATTTATGTAAGCTATTATTTTGGTTTCGCTTTTGGGATGAAGAAAGGCTTAGGATTTTCTCTTACATAATTTATATTGGAGTGGATTAGCAAAGAAAAAAAAACAATTCTGTAGTAGCAAAACTTTTCTCTAACACCTTAAAAGAACGAAGTTATGGAAAGCGAGGTGTCATATAGTTCCATTTTTATTTCTATCTGTACTTTGCTTTTCTTTCACTGTGTTTCTGTTAGTTATTCCGCAGGTTTCAAAAACATTTGTTTTGGTTATCTGCAAGCTTAAAGTCTGTTGCGCGTGCAACTGTAGTCGGGAAGTTGTTCTCCTACCCTAGATGGAAAATAATTATTGACTTGGAGCGCTGTAGTAATGCGATAAATGTTGATGCAGTCTTGTTTCTTGATTCACAATCACCCAACGCTCTATGCGTATTTGCTCTTGTGTGATCCGCTGGAAGCGTAGAAGTAAAAACAAAAGGGGCAGCAATTGTGAAAGAGACGGCTCTGTTTTAGTGGGTATGCCTTCACGCTGGCCACGGAGGAAGGAAGGAAGGAAGGAAAGAGAAAAGCAGAAGGCAGGGAGGTTATCCAGAATAACGTCCGGTTGGTTACCCTACACCGGGGGAGTGGGAAAGGGCAAAACAAAGACGACGCTGGCCATGAGACACCAAGTTAACTTGCAATTTCCGAGAACATCCTGATGCTTCCACTACGGCTTCGCTACTTTTCTTACTAGTTTACTTTAGTACCGATCTTTTCATTTCTTTCGGTCTCTCTTGTCTACTCAACAAGGGTTGTCGCATTCATTTAGAGAAAATTACGATCCTCGTAATTTAAGGTAATTGAGAATGCATTGCGGCAAAAACTCTGCAGAGAAGTCTGCTATTTCGCGCGGCCCTCTCTGGAAGCGAAAAGGTAAGAAATTATTGCTACGGCCACAAGCATTTGAAATTGGAGACGTCGAATCGTAGCCGTTCTGGGAAGCCGAAGCAGCGCACCACCTTTGCCAGTTTATCTATGGGAGGGTTACAAATAAAGTTAAAAAAATAAAGATGAGCGCAACCTGAAAGAGAAGTGCGCGGCCTGCGGGGTTGGCTGATACATGTGAAAGCAAACAAAAACCACGCGCGCACTTGTTGCTTGTGTTTATAGACCAGCGTGCCTCTCTCTTTTGCAGTAACCTAACACGCCAACGAGAACTCTCCACCACTATCACTTTGCTCTTATTGGCTGGGGATAAATAAAAATCTCTATCTCTGCATACCGATAGTTATTCTTTAAGTCTGCAATATGCAGTTTAGTCTTTTCTTTCAACCTTCCTTACTGTGGTGTTATGGCACTACGCGCGGAAGGCATTCACTTACATTAAGCTGTCTGTTCTATTTTTGGTTACGCATACGGACAGCTCCGGTAGCATTAAAGAAGTACCGAAGTACAGAAACTGGCCGCTCTTTGATGTGAAGCACGGTAAACAGGAAACCGACAATTCGATTTCGTTGAGTGCAATCTCTCAAACAATTAGGTGTACTGTTTTTCACAGGTCTATTTTTTACTTATTTTTATTTATTATCATTTGGAACGGGGGCGGGCGCTTTGATTGAAACTACTTAGAAACTTAACGCGTTTGCAACAACTAAAACTACGGAGGGAGCTGATGTATCAATATGTGAAGTTGTGCGAGCGCCCTACTATTTCGTGTCCTCGTCTGAGGGCTCAGAAAAAAAAGCTATCCAACGTGACAATGTCTTATGCATATTCTCGCTTTAGTCTCACTCAACAGTCTTTGAGTTCAAGCAGGTTGCTTTCCGAAGAAAGGCCAGTCGATGAAGCGAGAATTGTGTAAAATTTGTATTAAAGCCTGCAGCGCAAGCTATTGCAGAGGCGAAATGGGTGAGGATGGCACTAACCAGACGGAATAATGGGTAGTTCATCAGAACATTAAGTTGAGAGCGCACAAGAAGGGTTACAGCATACATTAATTCAGAGGAGATACAAAGTTTCAAATGTTTCGGACAATCTAG
Organism: Dermacentor albipictus; assembly: GCF_038994185.2. NCBI lineage: Eukaryota > Metazoa > Arthropoda > Arachnida > Ixodida > Ixodidae > Dermacentor > Dermacentor albipictus. The sequence continues at coordinate 172,242,927 of NC_091822.1, forward strand.
GCCTTCATTTATGGATAAGTTAAAATGCCTCTCGGTTCTATTACTATATGCATCTTGTGATATTTTCCCAACTACTGGAAAAGGAACTCTTGGGTTGATGTGCACAAGCATGCATTAAAACGGAACAGTGGTGTTGGCTATTTCCAGCTCGCTAAATGTGCTGTGGTGTAGAAACTATCGTGATTCACCCATCATAAAAGGCCTTTACCTACTTTGACGAGTGCAGTTAACAATGCTCTCACCAAGGTGCATTGCTGATAATGTAAATTAGATGGTTGATAAACTGTTGCTCTTAATATATTCCACAGAAACAAACAAAAACTTGAAGGACGATTAAGATTCACCTGTAAGAGTGGAACGCGATAGCATTCAATGATCCCTGCTTCTCACGCTTCCGGGCAACCGCAGCTTATGTAACTGTCTCGTTTTCCTCGAAGCGCTTGCAGCGAACGTTATGCACGAAGACGAGCTTTCTGGTTCTTCTTTTTTCTCCTCCGCCGACCCCCCCCCCCCCCCACCCACGGCAGGCGCCACCGCTGCCGCGGATGCGCGGAGGCGAGCGCCATCTGGATGGTGTTGCAAGGAACCGGGTGGGGCGCGCCGCTCCTACCCAAACGGCAGCTGGAAAGGGGTTTGTGTTTGAGTTTCTGCGTAACAGCTGGCTCCGGTACCGCTCGTGATGCCAGCGTTCTCGTACTGCACCTTACTCTGCGACGGCCCTGACGGCACTGGCCCACTGCGAGTCGGTAGCGGTGATTTCGGTTCCCAATTTTCTTTGCTTCAGTATATCGCGAAATGAAGACAGCTATCGAGCTGCGCTGTAATTTCGCATTAGGGTGTATTGTAGTCATCGGACGCATTTTTTGTGACCGAACTTCTTGGGTAGCTTCCAGAGCGTTGCACCTGAAGTCTGAAACGGAGTGCAGCGCTCCGGCCGCTACAAGGCGTCTCACAACGCTTGCGTAGTCAGGGACACTACGCTGGCGCAAGGTTCCTTGATAGAACATATCTAGGGACCTTACGCCGAGTATTTAACAAAGAGAGTTGGGCTAGTTGGTATCGATGCAATTGCTGTGATATAGTTACGAGTGCGAACAAGGCTAACGGAAAGACGTTGGGACAGGACAGAGCGCAAGACTTCAAGTGACAAAATTGTATTCGGATAACATGCACAGATGTCACCACAAGTGCTAAAAGGCGCAGGCAAACGCATAGACGAAAGTGTTACGAAGGAGATAAGCAAAACTGCAACGAAACAGATAAGCGCCCACATCGTACCATTACAAATCATTGATGACAAGATTCGTCTCAAGATACAGCGCTTATCACATGTATCGCCGTTATCAGCGATACCTGTGAATTCTTAGTGTTGCTCGCACAAAGACGGAAAGCAGGAAAATAAGAATATCCTCCTTAGGTGAGGTGGCCTGAAGATTACCGTACTTTGCTTTTAAAATGTTCCCCGTCCATATGTAATTTGGTCATTTCGATATGTAAATTAGATGGTGAATGTTTCGAAAAGGAATGTGTAATACGAGCTTTAATTAATTTGCGAACGGGAGCACACTGTTCTTGAGTATGAGTAATTGTAGCGTCATTCGAGAAATAAAGACTTTATCAAACCACTAAATTAATTAAGAGGGGACTTCAAAGAACGGGAGGGCAAGTGTCTGCCTTGCTACAGTTGCCCGCACTCAAATCAATCAAAGAGCCCTGCAGCCCTCTGCGTGGGCTGCAGGGCTCTTTGATTGCACGCTAATTAGACAGTGCACTTGGCTTGTGCACTGTTTGATTAGGGAGAAACGCTTTGACGACGTCTGAGAGCTTTGAAATAACAGAGAATCAACACAGCAATCGTACCTTGCTTATTAGTGTTTGTCTAACGGAACCTTTTAATTGAATGTAACGTGATAGCTTGTTGCGACTGCCACGGGGTATGTGTTTCAGTGAACGGAGACAAGCTTCAAACTATGCATGCAAGAGAATATTTACGGGGGGGGGGGGGCGTGTTTTGCGCCGGTTTGGTATCTTATTGGAACAGCGCTGCGGCGTGAAACTGCGATAGGCTTGGCGGGTTATTTCCTGCACTGAAAAGTTTACCGACGACCATTTGCTGCGTTGAGTGTCAAGTAAGTTCACAAGGCGTCACCTCAAATAAGTTATTTGTGTGTGATCACCGAAAAAGAGACTACAGCCGCTCTTTCATTTGTTAAAGATAACTAAGATATTATTTACGTGCTGTTGATAATAACCAAACAGTATTTATTTTTATTTTTACTTAACTAATACATAAATGCAACGCACAACAGTCGCTGGGGCTTGCAACTCAGCCTTGACAATGCAACAACAACAACAATGCAACAACAACAACAACAACAACATACAATGAATTTTTTTGACACTGGTAGCCATTGTGAGCATTTGCATTTATTTACCTGTATCTTATTAAGGAACCCGATGACAAATGTTTTCTCCGAAATAATGACCATTATTTTACAAGCAGTGGGCAAATTGTTTGCGAGGAAGTTTGACAGTGTGGAATTATGAATGGGTTGAAATTTTGGGGCGCTCTATGGAAATCAAAAGCTTGAGCTATATGTTGTCAGGTGTTCATCACTGTATATATCATAATCATCACCTTGCACCTGGAGTAGCATGTTCAGAAAACAACCAGGCTAACATCCTCAGCCTATCATTAAAGTTTGTTTCGCTCTCGCGCGCAGGGCACTTGAAATACGTATGCATTAATATATAAATCCCATTCTGTGGATATGTTCATATCCAGAGCATACAGAAAATAATTTCGTACTTTCGTTTTTCTTTAAATCAAGCCCATACGTTCAAGACAAAGTCAAAGATCGCGAGACATTCAGTCTAAGATTGCGGCGCGATTATCATGAACACTTCACGAACTTTTCCAGGATATTAAACTCCTCTCAACTTAGCTTAACTACACACAAAGATCTTCTTGGTTGAGAAAAGGTATTCTACCAATTGTAGGGAAACCTGCATTTATATGGACGTTTCTCTGCCGGCATAGGTATGGTAAGTTCAGGCTGTGTGATCACGATGAAAGTCCAAGAGAACTTCCTTGACCTTTACTAGTGTTGGAGCTATGAGACAAAAAGCATGGTAAGAAGGGATGGGAAGCTGCAGTACACTCCTTCTGAGTACAAGTCACGCACTGTGCCTTGAACGATGCAAAACTTCGGGAGAGTTCACTCCCGTGGGTGGTAGTCGCAGTCTGGTCACGTCAGTGACACCTCAAGTGTAGGCTTGAAAGGTTAAGCTCGAAGAACAATTTCTTTACACGCGTACATTCCCATTATTTGCCACTACTTTGGTGGTGCGCACTTTCGCGACTACATTACAGCAATTCAACTTTTTTACATCTCCATACATTGAGTCAACTTGACTATTTAAAGTAGCATTGTCGAAAGGATCTTATTTCTTCCTTCCATTCCACGCGAATACTAATGAGAAATGTCCGGAGATTAGGAGCAAAGCTATTACAATGGCCAATCGCAATCATTCGATTAATTGTTTAGTATTGAGAAAGGTCTATGCATTTTGAACTACTGCTAGCAGTTGCACTCGAGCACTTCGATTCGCTCTTGCTTTATACATGTTCGCGAAAGACGCCTTGAGTTCCCGATGAAACTGCTATTTGCAAGTGAGCGCGGTCCTTCTTTATTGTCCCAATGAAACCACATCGCAAGAATCTTGAGTTCGCTGCTTTGCAGGCTTGCGAATCCGCAAAACTGCGCGCATACGAGTTTAGTTTGCTTGATGCACTTAAACCCACGCTGTAAAAGAAACCAAATTTAATTTCTTTCCTGAGCGATGGCTGTTACGGTAAAGAAAGAGAAAAAGGAAGGGCCTAGCATGATGTGATTAACGAACCTAAATGAAATTTTGCGCACAGGACACACCAAAGACACACAACATACGCACAACACATGGCGACACACAGCTACAAATAGAATACCAATTAAAATGCCTCGTTAAGAACCGCTACTGAAGAGCATGTGCTCCTTTTATTTGTATCACGATTACTTTTATCAGGCTACCCTGGCAGCAGAATTAGTCGCGGGAAAACTACATTCGGGGCCATCCAAGATTACAGGCCATGTATGCGACTCTGAGCCATCGTGCCCATATTATTGCAGTCATCGTGTTCTCCCGCGCGGGTAAAAGGTTGTGAGCACAACACAGACCATTCGTTCGCGCATACACTGAACTTGCTAACGTGCCACGAATCGTTTGCGTACTGCCACGTGATGCAATCACTTGAGGCTGCCAGCGAGAGATGCTAGTGAGAACCGTAATCGCCAAACCTATCTAAATGTGTTCAAAGTCACTGAAGCATTTTCTCGACACACCTAATTGGCCTATCAAGGGCGCGATCATTTCGTAAACGACTCGCCGGCCGGGAAGTGGGATGCTCCACAACGCGGTTGCTATGCGCCTGTGGTCCATGACAGCGCTCCCGTGATGTACAGCGCGACACTGTGGACGCGAACCGGCAGTTTGTGGAGCAGCACTGCAGACGGTGGTTTGTGTGTCGTGCTCCTGCAATAAATCGCTAGAATAAATCTGTTTTGACTGAAAGTCCGGCCACTGTGGCATAATTTCCACAATAGAGAGAGAAAGAAGTTTAATGATACGAAATGCCGAGAGGTCGGCCTGAGGTATATTCCTCTAGCCAGCTACTCGGCATTGGGGGAAGGGGAAGAGGGAAAGAAAGAGGGAAGAAAGAGGTGCATGATGGGTGACGATGACGATAGAAGGAAGATGTAGAACATATGGCGAGCAGTTGGCATGCTCAAAGTCTGCAGTCCAGGCCCGTAATTTTTAAAAAGTTCAGTAATGCCTTGATGGCATTGAAACTAGACTGAGCGTCTGGCCAAGAGCCTAAAATAACGTCCTCCGACAACGGTGCGCTATTTCCACAATAATGCATAATGAACAGTATATAGCCGAGCGCCCTAGATTCATAGTTAGACGTGTAGAAATACAAGTGACCCGATCATGAATACAGTAAAATTAATTTTGAGGTTTTACCTGCCCAAAGCACAATCCGAATATTTCGCATGCCGTAGTGAAGCACTGCATATTAATTTTGACTACCTGAGAAATTTTAACGTGCACCCGATGCACGGCACCCACGGGCGGTTTTGCATTTCACCCCCATCAGCATGTGGCGCCACAACCGGGATTCGATCCCACGACAAAAAAAAAAAAAATGCGGACCACAATAAGGAACTTATTGTCCGAAGTTTGAGTGAAGCTTATTTTGCTTCCGTTTGTTCCAGAAAGACCGGTTATCTTGTACGTATTCGTTGCAGCAATGAATCGGTCGAAGGACCAACATGACGAGTGTTTCTTTTGCAAGCTTCTTGTTGACAAAATCGTGAAGGAAAGGAAACAGGTCGTAACGGCTACTGCGAACAATTTGAATGCTAACCAAACACGTTCGTCGCTTAAGAACCTTAAAAGACCATGGCAATATCATAGCAACGACACAGGTTTAAATTTTTTTGTTAACTAGAAGGGCCACGTTTCATACGCCTGATATATCTGGAACGGTAACTTTTGCGGACAATGAAACGCACTATAGGCGCCCGAAAGTTTCACTCGCTGGTAATGACGCGAAATCGCGCCATGCATAGAATTCGTAAACGAAGAAGTGGCTGTAATTCAGCTCATGTACAGCTGCGTGAGAACGAAGTTCTTTCGCCTTGCGTCCGTGGAACACCAGCAATTAGCGTAAGGAGGCACGTCCGAAGAAAAGGGCAGCTTGAGCTTTTTCTTTTTTTCTTCCATCAGGGCATACTTTCTCAGTCTGTACTAGTCAAAGGAAGGACATTTAAGAGAAACAACGCAGTTACGACCTTCAAAGGTTGCTTCGGCCGATTTAGAAACAGCCCACGCTTCCATTCGGGCAGAAATGTCACCGTAAAGAGGGAAAAGCTGGAAGATTGCGACAGAATTGGAGAATTGCGTAAAGAACGAGAAAACGACATCTTGCTTTCTCCCTAATTGAGGTTCTTTCAGTGCTTGAAATTTCAGAAGAGTGCGCAGGACTTTGGATGTTCTTGGGGCACGCCATCGTAATGATGGACACCGGTACTTGACGCAATTCGCTGAGCACAAAGGAACACTTCGTCTAGAAACTGCACACTTCATCGACGTGAGAACAGCGACATTAGGTTCGAGCTATTTGGAAAAGATTGCCATTAAATTCCAACTAGTTCTGCGACGTGGCATTAAGTTCTTTAATTTCGCTTTGATTCAACGGTATCTGCTTCTTCCCAACCGTTGTGTCATAATGATTACTTTATTTAGCACCAAATCATCTTTATATCCGTACTTTGATACAGGATAAAGCAACGCTCAGTATATCGAGAGTTTTTTGCCAATATATATTGGCAGTGCCATTTTTTTCAATACCATGAACAAATTTATGCTCAACACAGAGATTTAAGTTAGAAAAAACATAATGAAAATTCTTCAGAAGCTGAAATTTCACATTTGCTGGAAACTTAAATGATTAGAATTCCCTCTCAACTAGCGAAGAAGACAAATTTATAATTAATGTTGGCAATACAATAACCTCTACAAAGGAATAGGGTGTACTGCTATTTAAGTAACACGTTCTGTGGTTGCATGATGTGACTTGGCTGTGTCTTGTTGCTTACCAGGCGATCACCACCTGACTACAGAAAGAAATCAACCAAACCTTTACCGTTAATGATAACGCTCAATCCATATGCACCTGGCAAACAGGCACTTCTTAAACAGCACGCAAACACTGGTGTACTCTCTAGGTGGGGCAATAACCATCGACAGTATAGACAGGTAACGACGCACTAAAGCATGGTAAGATGATGAAAAACATGCTAATGGAATGTTACCACGGATAGTTAAAAGACCACCGCAGGATCGGTGAAAGTGCGGTCCCGTAATTTTCGAGGCAATGCGTACCTCGTAAAGGCATCTTGGATTTCGTTGCCTTACACGAGATGGGCGAACAGTCGTGGAAGTTTTCTCGTTTTCTCTTCATACAGATGAGTCCTCCCGTAGTACGCAGTCGCAATGCCATAGATTTTTCGCTCTGTCTAGGCTACTAGCGTGAGCTGAGAGAAGTGAGAGAAGCTCTGGCCAAACAGTATAAACGAAATTTTTCGAAAGAAAAAAGACAATAAAGCAGTATTAGGTTACAAGAAGAAGACTATTTGCCAAAAGCAAATGCGAAATGGATGCTTGATGTGCAAAGGAAGAAAAAAAAAGAACATGAATGCGAAGATACATGGCGCGCAGTACACGTGCTTTTACAACCACTGAAAAGAGTATTCGCTGGTTTGCGGAGAAGACTAGAAACCTAGGTGAAGAAAGGGTCAACCAATGAGGAGCTAGAAAAAATAAATATCATCGTAGCGGCGTGAGATATGACAATAGAAAACAGAAAAGCTGGAAAACAGGGAGGAGATACGGTCTCACAGGATAAAGACGAATGACCTCTTTCCGCGCACACGTGTTGAAGACGAGAAATGGAAGCCATGTCGCTGTCCCCCGGAGAGCTGAGTGACGAGCCAACAGAACGCTGTCGATGGTATAGAAACCGGAAAAATGAATGAGGAGGGCACCCGAAAAATAGCCAAGGGAAGGTGGAAGGCGGCGTCAAAGTGGGTGGAAGTGGTTGTCCGTGCTTGAAGGACAAGGCAAGACCATACGGAAGTGCTCAAACATATATCCATGTACGTGAGGACATGAAAATACCATAACTTCTATGACGTATGAAAGAACATTGGGATTCACCCCACAAGCGTCTATGCCGTCAGCACAACAAAGAAGCTACCAAAACAGGACTTCTTGGCCGGATCGAAGAAAATGGCTCTTCTTGCCTTATGAACAAAACAAGTTCATACATAAGTGCTCTAAGGGGCATACTCATGTTTGAAATGGTAGTAAAACAGCAAAAAAATGCGAGGCTCGCCGCAAAGTCAGCATAAACTCACTGCATTAGCAGATACAACTGACGTTGCTGGCAACGGAGGCGTTCTTTGTAGGGGCAAAAAATATGGTGTTCTTCTGCGTTGGATAAAACATGATTATAACGAGTTTTTCCAAAGCCACACCCATGTTTTGTTGGCTGGTAAAAATAAGTAAAGAAGTGCTGCGTCACGCAACATGAATAGAAATTCACCATGCATTGACATGAAGCCACCGTCACAGTAAAGAAGCTAGCAACAGATTCTTGGTTCACAGGAGAAGGGCCTTAAGAATAGATTCTTACATAAGTTCCGCCACAGGCATGCTTTGTGAAGCTGGTAAAGGAAACAAAACGCAGAACAAATTTGTTTAAAGTGACGAGAAGCCTCGAAAGTATGTTTTCCATGTTTTTTTATCAAGGTTTGGATGCTATGTAGAGTTTCAGCGGAGTATTCTGACTCCTCTTAAGACCGCTTCCGCTTTTGCAATGTTCAGGTGCTGCGCTGTTTGCCTCTCAGCTCCGTCTGTTTACACAGACTCTTATATGTCCTGTCGAATTACTTTCTCGTAGTTTATATGTAAAGATGGATGCAAAGTACAGTGCTCGTTTACTAGAGCTTTTGGGGATCACAGTACGCCGTCAACGAAGACGTAGACAACGAGTACATTGCACGGACTGCATAACAAATTACTTTGCAAATACGTGTAATTTCTAAATTGGGGGAACGATTTTATTTCATTCTTTCGCGGTGATAATATTCCCAATAAAGCAGGAATATAGCAGCAACACAGATTAATTCTGCAGTTCCGGCACTTTCTGCGTTACAATATCAACACATATTACAGTATGTTTCCCAACTTGTCTGTGAAACTTTGACGTCACAGATGTAATATGTCCCTAATGAAAACTTTTGTCAAGCAGAATAATCAAGCGAAATATTGGCCTATTATGTTGTTCTTTCTGTTCAAATATGTCCATGGCAGCAGTACATGTTAGTAAATGTTCTGCATGGCGCCATTTTAGATCTTGACTGCAATTTTGTATCAATGCAAAATCATTGAACATGTCATTTATTCTCATATCATGGCATTTCTCGATAAAAATAGATATTGTCATTCATCCCAGCATGACTTTCGAAAGGGTTTCTCATGCGAGACGCAAATGGCCATTTTAATTCATGATTTGCATGTTAACCTCGACGCCAACATACAAACTCAAGCCATTTTCTTATATTACGCAAAAGCGTTTGATAAAGTGCCGCATCAACGATTGCTATTAAAAGTAACCCAGTTAAGGTTGGACCATAACGTTTTGGTTTGGATCGAGGAAATCTTGTTTAACCGATCTCAACACGTTCTTGTTAATAACCATGCCTCCGACCCTGTTCCTGTAACATGTGGTTCTGTTTTCGGTCCTCTCCTATTCCTAATATATATTAACGACTTTGCTCAACATTTATCTTGCCGATAGCATGGCCCCTGTTTCCATTAGTTCAGTATTTCCCGCATCTCTGAACCGTTCGCTTGGCTACAATTCCTTCGGCGCAAAGGCGCGTGTGGTTCCCTGACGCGACGACGCTAACTTCCCTGGATTTCGAAGCACCAAACATGATAGCTTACTGCCAGTCTTCACTAACCTGTGTTTAATTATTCAATTTTTCACAATTGTGTGGATCGAGAAAGTTGATGAGCGTGAGTGAAAAATTTTAAATCAAAGCACATTATCGTTTTTTGTTTGTATCAGAACTATGTAATGTCTTCCGCAGTTTGCGAAACCAAAAAGCCCCCTGATAAGAACTTAAAGTTTAGGTGTCTCGGGCAAAACATGGTTCTTCTTTCTTTATTCCAGGCATGCTGCAAAATAATTTGGACTGGCTGTATCGGGGCTGCAAACGCAGTGGGGTACGTGAAACGGCTTGTGTTTTCTGCTGATAAAGAGAGCTGAGAAGATGGCAAAAGCCAGCGGAGCCCTGGACTAAGGGCCCCGACCATTAGCTGTTTTTTTATTATTATTATTTTAATAAAGTTTATCTATCAATCTATCTGCTGATAATGTTGTGGGTACTCGGGTACCGAAACGAGGCTAACAAATACACAAATGACATTCATTGACGCATTACAAAGCTTACATCTCTAACTTATGGAACAGCTAGTTGCGGTCCTACGGTATGTTCTTCTAATCGTGCTCGCTCCATATTCGCATAGTGGCTCCACCATACTCAAATGTGGTGGAAGCGGAATGGCATTCCAGTCTTGCTGCCCGAGTCTCTTCGCGCCATTCCTGTCCATACGTGTCGAATGCGAGGACGCCATAGTCGATCAAGTATGGCATTTCTGCATCAACTCACACATTTCTAAGCCTTACAAATTCCAAAGAGCCCAGGTTTGAGTTTGTCCCGTCGCACCTACAATGGCAGAGTGAGCTCTCGCAAATGCGAACCACTCCCACTCGGATCGACAAACGTACTGCCGAGAGAGAGAGAGACAGAGGTTAGCCAGTGTAAATACCGGCTAGCTACCCTGTGCTGGGGAAAGGGGTAAAGGGAATAAAAGGAGAAGGAAGAGAGAAGAAAAAAAAAGAAAAATGCACACAGTAACGCGATGTTACGTGCAACAATAGTCAAAGGCGTTCGGACAATTCACATGTCCTGCTACGCGTCTTTACTGTCCGGGCTCAGGCATCAGATGTGTCGGACCTCGCCACAGAGGAGGCGCCGTTTACAGCGCGGGATCGACTTATTACTTACCACGACATCTGCACACACTACCGATTAGACCGCTTAACCTTTCCGCCACTCATGGGCAAATCCCCTTGTAGGTGTGAAGTTCTGTGGCGACAGCTGCAGACTCGCACCTTTCCGTCCCCTTACCTCCTCCGCCGCATTCATCCCGCCATTTACCTTTCTCCCTCTTGTAAATTCTGTGTCTCTCCCAAAGCAGACTTAAACCACATCATGTGGGGCTGCCCTAAGCACCCCCTTCCCCCTTTCCTCAAGCAATTAATATCTAGTGAGGAGCAGTGGGAGGCTGCCTTGCGCAGCTCCAGGCACGATCTTCAGGAGGCCATCCTGGAGTGGGCTGAGAGGATAAAGGAGGCCTACTTCAAGTAGTTCCTCCCCCACCCTCTATTCCATTGCCCCCTTCCCTTTAAAGAGGGATAAATAAAGTTTTTCATCATCATCATCATCTAGAAACCGAGCGAGAGCCTAACGCCGATTCGTTCATGCGCGGCGCAACCAAGGCGCCATCTGTGCACGTGACACATGCATGATCGAGTAATGGCTTCCTTCTTCTACACGACGGAGTAGGGCGCGTTAGTACTACGGTTGTAATGATTTAAGCGATATTAGCATTACCTCTTTTCGTTAAATGGCGTTATATATACGAGTACATGTAACGTTACATGTGCCTTAACCTTGAGCAAGCGACGACCTTCATTAGCCGAAACAAAAGACTCCTCACGTCAAAAAAAGAAAAGAAAAGATAGAATATCCGTCTTGATTTAGTGGTCAATGCGCGAGATAGGTTTTAGCATTCGTCGCACCTCTTTGAGGTCCCTCTCTCTCTCTCTCTCTCTCTCTCTCTCTATATATATATATATATATATATATATATATATATATAGAGAGAGAGAGAGAGAGAGGGGGGGTTGTGGGTTCGGTTCCCACCTGCGGCAAGTTGCTTTTTCATCCACTTTAATTTCCATTAATTTATCGTTTTTTTATTTCATTTATTCAGCACAACTAATTTCCCCTATGTTGTCCTTGGTATCAGTGTTTGTTGGCTTCTTATGATATGACTAATAAAGATCGGGACCCTCGGTTAACCCTCTCTCTTCTCGTTTACACACACACACATATATATATCTGATGGAACTATTTCTTTGATCCGGTGTGTATTAAGTTGAAAAACTGCGGGCGCAAGTCGAAAAGCAAGAACACACATTAGACGTTTTGACCAGGACCTGCCTTGAGAGAGTGTGTGTGTGTGTGTGTGTGTGTGAGTGTGAGTGTGAGTGTGAGTCTGAGTGTGTGAGTGTGAGTGTGTGTGTGTGTGTGTGTGTGTGTGTGTGTGTGTGTGTGTGTGTGTGTGTGTGTGTGTGTGTGTGTGTGTGTGTGTGTGTGTGTGTGTGTGTGTGTGTGTGTGTGTGTGTGTGTGCGTGTGTGTTAGAGAATGATAGTCGCAATAAAAAACATACAAAAAAGTAAACAAAATGATATGTTCACTTCATCGTGCTCTTTTAACTATAATTAGGCACGGCCCACGTATGATGCAATGCCTGTAGCAGAGTTGTCGGCAATGTCTGTTACTTAAAATCAATTTATGAGTAACACGTCTCAACGCTTTCATGTTAAGGATAGTGCTAAGTGTTAAGTATAGTGATAGTGTTAAGGATAGCAGAAAGCCGCGGCGGATAGTCACAACTACATATGGCTCCGTAACGGGGAGTTGTGTATCAGTGCGTTATGCACAACTTATCGAATATAATTCCGGTTCGTTGTATAAATGTGAAGATCCGGTGTGGTTGTGTCGTACGTTATGTATCATACCGCATATAAACGCGCTGATCTCAGGCTGTGTACGCGTGTGAACTTTTTGTCCCGGTTAGTCGGATCTGCCTGTATATTGACATGGAAGTTCGTCTATTGTGTTCCGGTACCGAAGACAATAGACGAGTGCCCCTACTGCATACATTTAACATATAGTGCTCCTATTTAATATTACCTTTCTAATCTAGGGAAATTGCAAAAATGTATTCTCCTTCGTCGTTCTTTCAGTTACAAGTTTTACTATTGACCATTCTTACTGCCCTTCCTTTTTTCTAGCCACTCCTTTCAATACAAACTCACTCACTCACTCACTCACTCACTCACTCACTCACTCACTCACTCACTCACTCACTCACTCACTCACTCACTCACTCACTCACTCACTCACTCACTCACTCCCACTCTTACTCGAACTCGAGGTCGACCCCAGAGAGAGAGAGAGAGAGATGCTGTCTTTAATGTTAGCCAGGCTTTCTTCTCTAGGTGTTGGGTGAAAAATTATTATATACAGAGTCATAACACAAAAACACAAACTGAGGATATACCCTCAAACAAGCAACCACTGTCGGAAGGTCGATAAGGCCTCATTAAAGCAAGTAGTTTTCAAAAATATCACAAGTGCTTTCGCTGTGTGCAACGCGCCGGCAGTGTTTCTCCACGGGGTCAGAATGTCCTGCAGTTTCAAGTTCGAGTCGCGGTACAAAGGCAGCGCAGTCTTCAGATGTCTTCGGTCTGATGAGGAACGACTCCATTCGCATAAATCATCATGTAGGCTCACAGTATAACTGCGCAATGAACACATCGGCTAGACAAATCCAAATTGAACTAATAATTGCGTAAGAAACACAAAAATGTTTCACTTGCACGTTCACTGAGCTCATATGAATGAAATATGTGACAAGTAAGAACGGTCATGTTATACGAATCACTTAATTTCATTTTTGATTTACCGCTTGAAGTGCTTCATTAAAATTGATGAAACTGTGTGCGTTCTAAAAATGTTGAGGCGCCAGGTGGGCAGCTCCATAACGCCGCAGAGATGCAATGTAAAAATCTATCAGCAATACCGCTCTCTTCGATAACAGGAATTGCGTGCATTGCGCCAAGGATGCGGAGACTATTGCTTGCATAAGAGTAGGGGAAATCGTAAAACCGAGCAGCGGCCCTTCAGAAGCACCTTCTAGTGCCTTACACTAGGTGCAGATCGACCACGGTTCATTGAGTGGCTCCTCAGCTCTGGTGCCAAAACCGACTCGCTTGACCCCGGCGTTGATGCAAGCCCGCCACTGCTGCTGCTACCATGAATATAAGCGAGCTTTTCGAGGGCGTCCGCGCGAAACGTGACCTTTCACGTCTCGCTGGGTCAAAATTTTTTTTTTTGCGCTCTCATTTCGAAACGCCTGCACTCGAAACAGCTAGGTGTTTCGAGCTCTTCAACAGACACAACAGCTTCCAACAAGACGAGGAGACTGGGCTGATCTCCGAGGATAAGTACTGAAGCCACTCAAACGCACCAGTCAATTATAGCGAGTGATTTTCAGCGCTGTTTGACGACATTACGAATCAATTATAAGCGCCATTTAATACCAGAGGAGGGTCAGTGCTTGCGGTGAATGGAGCGCAGCAGGTGCGCTGAAGTAGATGCACTTTAGGGTGTACGCGTTCCGGCGAATATTCAGCAGTTAGCGGCAGGCTCAGATTTGATAGGATTTGGAAATAATTGCCCCTACACAGATTGGCCCACCAAAGCAATGGCAGGACCAGTGCTTGGCTGCTCCTGGAGTCGAGAAGTACGTGACTAAATCTCTCTAAATGAGTGAACGTGGAGATGATTGGCGAAAGCTGGTCACCTAACAGTTTTCTGTGTTTGTATTTTCCTACTTCGAAAAACGTTGTGCAGAGACAGAGGGAAAAAATTAAACCAAGAAAGGCAGGTAGGCCTCTCAGACGACACCCCAATTTTCTACCCCACACTCGAGGAAAGGTGGTGAGAGGGTAAACGAAAGGCGGACGTGACAGTGTAGCCTATCAGGGTTGACTTTGACCTCAAATTCTGCCTTTTCTTATAAAAGACAGTGAATATAATTTTCAAGGTCTCTAGTCCCTAATCTAGTCGAAGAATCAAACACCTCGCTCAAACAAGATTTAAAATAACTTTAACACAGGACAGTAAAAAAAAAAGCGATATGTTTAGTTTCATCAACGCTGTAACCCCTACTATGGGCATCAGAAAACATATTGATGTACGAGCAGAACTATGAGGCTTTGTAATAGTTACTAAGATATGTTTGCGTGATTTCACTAGCCAACGCGCCCAGTGAACTGAAACCTTTCAGTGCTCAGGGCATGCCACATAAATATGAAGCCGTGCAAAGTCACAAAATCGCTGCTGCGGTTCTTGAGGTGCACCAGCATATATTATATGAGCGCTTGGGATGAACCGTACAATGAGCGCTTCATTGTGCGTGTTTGTTCAGAGTGTGTATTTCTCACCTTCCCATCCATGAGTACCCTTCCCCCTGTACAGGGGAAGGGCACTCAAGGCTCCTTAGGATGAACCGTACAATGAACGCTTCATTGTGCGTGTTTGTTTAGGATGTCTACTTCTCTCCTCCTCATCCTTGAGTACCCTTCCCCCTGTACAGGGTAGTTTACAGGGCTCAGCTTGGTTAACCTCTCTGCCTTTACCTTGCGACTTTTCTCTCTCTCTGAGGCTATCAGCAGTACCGAGATAACTGTCCCCAAAAGTGCCGCACATTTATTGCCACATCATAAAGCTTTGGTCCGCAGTGGTAAAGGCGATCTAAACCAATGCGGAAATAGTGGCAACATGTAATAAACTACGAAAAGAAATTAGGACGACTAATGAGCAGAAACACGAAACAAGTCCTGAACGTACTCCATGCGTCAGTGTTTCTCTTCTCGCGTCGTTCATCACCACAGCAACAAAGAAAGAATTTGTAACAAAATGATCATGACAGATAGAACTAGGGACAATCGAGTAAAGAACGGGCCTTAGCGAAGTTTGCCATTATACGCATCAGAGCGAGCAGCTCAACTTCCTACACATATATAAAAACTATTTCCTCCAACGACAGTCCAGCTCATTAATCAATTCTCTTGGCCCTGAGTGCAATCTGAGAATTAGAATTAATGGAAACTAGAGCAACCGATGGAGGCCCTCGATGGGCGCCGCTTCCGTGACAGACGAGCGAACAATGGGCAATTTGATAAAAAGAGAAAGAGTTAGATAGAGAGAGAGAGAGAGAGAGAGAGAGAGAAAATCATACAGAAGGGCGGCACGCTTTTCCTGGAGAGGCAACAAAGTATCTTAACAAAGCTCGTCTTTGAAAGTCTACAAGTCAGAGCTAGGTTCAGAGCTAGGTCATACACTGGAATTCTATTTGCGTGCACTGCAATGAATGCCACAGTTGAGCACATTTTATGTCTGCGGCGTTACGTGCGCGAAAGTGCGAGATTTATGTATGTAAGTAGAAGAACAGGTGTAATACACTATCTATGGATGAAAAAAGGAGTAGCTGGCGCTGTATGTTTGCGCATCTCCTTTTTATCAAGTCAATAAACAAAGCGCCTGCTCGGGTATGGTTGACAAATTCTAGTCCTGCTTTCGCATGCGATAATAACAGCAGTGCCTCTTTTGTCGACGAACTCAGACGCTTGGTTAACAAAACTTGGCTCAAGAGAAAAACTTTCACTGCTTAGGCGAACGTCAGTCAGAGCGAAAGGGTTGCGCTGTGAAGGAAAGCGTGAAGCTCTTTCTAAGAGGCGCAACTGCTGCGTGCAGAGAACTGCCAAGGCGTAATAAGCCAGGAACAAGGCACGAGATATCAGCTTTCCCGGCTGGCTGAAATATACGCGAAATACCAAAAGAAAGCCAGTGCGGAATATTAAAGTTCGGGAAGCCATCCGGGTACGCAAGGCAAGTGAAAGCCGGATGCGGAGCTTTCTGGCAATGTACGAGAATGCCGGAACGTCGCTGTTGGCAGGCGAGTGACGAGCCCTTGCACTAATGATTCATTTAAGAACCTCGAAACGCGGGGAAGTTGGCCTTTCGGATCCACACTAGAAGAAACGCATGACGGCAAGAGTTTTCGTTCCCTTCAAAGAAGCCCAGCGTGGTATCGCTTTCTTGTCGTAGGCTGTACGTGGCAGCTCGAAGTGAAGGGCTCAGCGTGTGTTCGTTGCTTAGCCGAAAGGAAGTTTGGCGTGCAGACGAAAGACGGTGCCAAGATTGATAGTCTCTAATGGCGGACAGAAGCCTAGTAGCAAGCACCATGTGGAGAGCCTTCAAACGCCAGATGTTTTATACCGCTATAACTTGCACCAATGAGAACCAACTTCCGGTTTGATCGGACCACCTGAAGTCCCTTGACTTGTATGTAAACGCCGAGTGGGATGAAAGTTTGGGCGACGTAAGAAGTCTCGTTTCAAATAGCGTCAACGTAGAGGAGCTTCCGTATGTTTTAATGTTTGGAATATTTGTAGATGCGTTACGAAATGCGAGCGAAAGTATACTTTTCTTTTAATACCGAAACCGGAAACAAAAAGAGAAGGCCATTATTGCTTGCCGGAAGTAACGCGCAATTCGAAACGCGCGTATCCTCGGCTTGACCACCGACCTGCGACTGCCCGCAGTGATGTAAAAAATCTAGTAGGGGACCATGCTGCGACTTATGTCATATTCTCTAACCATCAGATGCAAGCTTTGTCTGCTTACATGTTGTTAAACGCTTCGCGAAAGAGTCAGTCACCAGCCCTGCAGCTTTGAAAAGATTGTTTCGGTAATTATCTCACAATAATAATAATAATAATAATAATAATAATAATAATAATAATAATAATAATAATAATAATAATAATAATAATAATATTAATAATAATAATAATAATCCTATCTTTACGGACCCTGCCTTCAGGACGAAGACATCTCCCTGCTATCTCCAATTGCCAATGTCTTGCGCTACCTGATTCCAACTTGCGAATGCTAATTTCCTAATCTCATCAGCCCGTTCTGTAACTCTAATGGTCCAGCGGTTATCTGCTCCACGCATCACATGGTCTGTGCAGCTACCAATCTCTTTCTGTCAATATCAACTTTTGTTTGCTCTCTGATCCACACGGTTTACTGCCCGTCTCCTAAAGTTACGACTAACATTTTTCGTTCAATCACTTTTTGCTCAGTCCTTAACTTGTTTTCAAGCTTTTGTCAACCTCCAAGTCTTTGCCCCATATGTTAGCATACCAAAATTAGCTCAACTAAAGTTTCGTTCAAATTGGCCGTTAAGTCATCGTGAAGGGGCCTGCAAACGCTGACGTAGCGCGGAATTTGTGGAAAAGCTGAATTCATTCGGCGCCAATGCACATAGCCTCGGCGTCAACATTTCGTTCTGTTGTTATTTCTTATTTATTTATTTTTCGCAACCTAGGCAATTATCCAATAAATTAAAAGCGTCATGCCTCAGCAGAACAGGAAATCATACTTGTTGAGAAAGCCGTGTCCCGTAAACGTTTGTGTCCAACTGTCCGACAGCCAGAAATGTGAAAAGCCCATCATAAGTGTGCTACAGGGATTATATGAAATAGCATAACAGCTTTCAAAATAGGGTAACAGGAGGAAAGCATTGTTCGACGGACCCACTGCAATTTCGGCTTTCTGAGTAATTCGTATATTTTGTGGGCTCGAAAGCTGACCTGACTTTCACATCCATTCCTTAAGTTTAACTTTGCTTGTGTGCATAACAGTGGATAATGTGACCTTCTTTCTTCTTTCTCCTCTTTCAATCCCTTTTCCCCCTTTCCCAGTGCGGGGTAGCCTACCGGAATCAGCTTGCTTTCTCTTCCTACCTTTCCCTTATGACTTATTTCTTTCTCTCTCTCTTGAACACAGCATTTTCTACATACCATGTCATACACGACTTCAAACGCAGACTAAAGCTGCAATCTAAGAGCAAAATGAAAAATGAAAAAGGACAGAGAGAGATCGTTTCAATAGAATGGCACTGAATTCCATTTTTCAAGGAAACTAGAAAAGAAGCAGAGCACAGCATCGATGGATTATAGTTGAAACCGAATTCCACACATAGAGTTTAGTGTTTCCTTTCTCTCAGAGGGCCACACCAGCGTCGCCCAAGCAGAACTCCTGTATCCGATACCGCGCGGCAAAAGTTTACAGAGTGAGGAGAAATTTTTTCGAGAAACGAAACGCCAGTTTCTAATTCAGAACCGAGCCATGATTGCAAAAGCCGTTCTTTCTGTCAAAGCTTCTTTGACACCCAGCCATCTTTCTGGCTTACCGGCTATCCAGTTACAGCTAGTGCGATCTTCTGCCTTGTAGGCGTAGGAATACAAATGGATACAAATATGTGTTTTTCAATTTGTGTGAGTGCCATTCTAAAGAGAAAGCTTGCATTGATCAGGTGGTGAATAATGGAAACAATAAAGAAAAAAACAGATCAATACTAAGTGCTTCTTTAAATAGAGAGGTGTCCTCAAGAATGCTAAATAACAAAAAAGTTATCTGTTTGTCACAAATGTCGTTAGCTACATTTGCGCATGGGGACATGTTCTACCTCTCGCTTGTTTTTTTTTTTTGCACTTCGGACGCCGTACGTTTCCCAACTGAATAAAGGAGGTGTGATTTCCAAGCCTTGTATTATCAGTAACCATTTTATTTGGGTGCAACGTTTCCTGGGTGCATGTTTAAAGCATCCTTTAGCCTTTCAGCAGACTCGCATTAAAAGAAATTCGGTGACGCAATACCGGAATGCTGCGTTTATTGATGCTCTTAAGCTTATCATCCTTTTTTTATTCATTACTAGCTCTTGCAATTACACTTTGAGTGCTTTATTGCCTACATTCGGAAAACGTTCCCAGTGACCCTCCTGTTGCTGTCCTTACTTTCTTTTATACTGAAGTTAATGTTCAAGCACGTGTTAGAGTATTAGTCTAATCCTTTAACATTATAATTGTACCTCACGCAATCATCTTTTACTCATTCGAAAAATCATAATCTGTGCGTAGAGGCCGGCGCGAACATCGTGGTCAGCATTTACAATTTTACCTAACTACGTCAAATGACAATCAATACTTACGTACATTAGGTGTAAAGAATGGAACCTGACATGCGCCAAGTTTATTATTGCCTTTACCTCAGGAGCTTTAGAATCCTTTCGCATTAACTCCCATTGCACGTACGTAAGTGATTTTTTTTCTTTCCAGCGTTCTGTTATTTCTCGAGTCGGAGCGCGGCTTATCTTTTCATCTTTTCACATTTCACTGCGCCCATTGATGCGACGGCTTTTCTTCTCTTACTTTTAGTGCTGGTGCTTTTTTCCCTTCATTGCATTTTCCAAGCAAGAATTTCTCGAAGTTTCGAAAGTTTATTAGCACTTTCTGTAGTTTAGGACAGAAATTTCCTGAGCATTAACCTAAACCAGCTTTCTCTTCTGGAACTTAAAAAAAAAATGTGTTACTGTTACATTTCGTGAGGAGCTTCTCCGTCTTCTTTTGGCTGGAATTTCTATTCACCGTCGAGGCTACGTTTAGTAATGAATTTTTTTCGGAGGCTGGGGTGTCTATGAAGGCGCTTTGAATTCACTTTGCTGACCACATTTTAAATTTTATCTGAGAGAGAAAGTTGTGATAGCGACGTGAAACACTTTTCGAAAAGATCTCGTAAACTGACCATTAGGTCTCGATAATTATGTCATTAAAACCGTTGAAACGTGACCTTCAGAGTCGACTGCGAGCCGCTTTTGAGCCTTCGATGGTTTAGCACTGCTGTTCTCAACTCTGTGGGCCAATGAAAAGTTGACTGTTAGTAAACGTATTACACATTTTAAGCTTAAAATATTTGTCAAAGCTTCGTCAGAACTTTGAGATTGAAAGAATCCTTAATGAGGCGCGCTTTGTAGTTGCATCCAAGAGGAGCGTTTGACAGCTTCTGGCAGGAAAATCTAAGCATTGTGTTCCGGCTTTTAGTACAAGTGGTCGCACACTGGCGGTCTACGCGGCTTGCTTGCTTTATTTTCGTACATTGTTGATCACGGCCTGACAACAAAGGATGGCGCAGTTAAGCGGGCCCAAGATTAGGCTCGAATGCAGGCAAGAAATCAAAGCGATTAACCCGCCGCGAAGGAGTACGTTTACCTAGGTCAATTACTCACAGGGGACCCGGCTCATCCGAAGAAAATTCGCAGAACAATAAAAATGGGTTGGAGCTCATACGGCAGAGATTGTCAGCTCCTGACTGGAAGCTTACCATTATCATTGAAAACGAAGGTGTACGATTGGTGCATTTTACTGGTGCTAACACATGGGGCAGAAACTTGGAGACTGACAAAGAAGCTTGAGAACAACAAGAGCGATGGAACGAAGAATGCTAGGTATATCGTTAAGAGACAAAAAGAGAGCGGTTCGGATTAGAGAGCAAACAGGTATAACCCATATTCTAATTGACAACAATAGAAGACAGTGGAGCTGGGCAGGTCATGTAATGCACAGTTTAGATAACCACTGGTCGATTAGGGTTACAGAATGGATGCTAAGAGAAGGGAAGCGCAGTTGAGAACGGGAGAAGACTAGGTGGGGGCGATGAAATTAGGAAATTTGCGGGCGCTAGTTGGAGTTGGTTGGAGCAGGAAAGGGGTAATTGGAGATCGCATAGAAACGCCTTCGTCCTGCAGTGGAGTTAAATATGATGATGATGATGATGATGATGATGATGAGTGCCATGCTGCCGGTTCGATGCCGGCCACGACAGCGCCATTAAAAACAATTCAACTATGGGGTTTCACGCGCTAAAACTATGATTTGATTATGAGCTACGCCGCAGTGAGGGACTCCGGAATAATTTGGAACTCTATTGGTTCTTCAACGTTGCTTCTAAATCTAAGTACAAGGGTGTTTTCGTCGCCATCGGAATGCGGCCGCCCTGTACGAGATTCGATACCGCGACCTCGCACCTGGCAGCCCAACACCATAGCGTTGGGATGCCAACACTATGGTGTTGGCAGCCCCATTTAGCCGCATTTCACTCGGAACGAAAGGCGAAAATACTCCATGCACTTAGATGTAGGTGCCCATTAAATGACCACAGATAGTCAGACTTAATCCGGAGTCCACAACTACAGCGTGCCTCTTAATGAGGTCATGATATAGGAGAGTAAAACCATGGAATTTTATCTTCTGAAATGTGCAATAGTAGGTGCGTCGCCTCGCAATATGATTAGAAATAAGACTGTATTGCTACAACACCTGTGGCAACGTTCTAGAATTTTCAAATCGCGGCGTCATGCGCCGAGTGACAAATTGATACTAATGACAAATGAGTGAAAAGCAGTCACTGTAAAAATCAAAAGGATGTGTGTGCGCATGATCATATTTGAATGACAGACAAAATCTTACCCGCCGTTCTTCCGTCTGTTAAGTATTATAGACAGAAGTATCCTATTGATTGATTGATCGATTGATTGATTGATTGATTGATTGATTGATTGATTGATTGATTGATTGATTGATTGATTGATTGATTGATTGATTGATTGATTTAGCGCAGTTCTTTAAAGGAGCGTGCTTGGCGTGCTATAATGCTGTATAGGCCATAATGTAAGACGAAGAAGGTCAGCTACCCTCGAGCGCAGACTTTGCCGCAATGCAAAGAGTGCACGCGTACGGTCGCTGCTTCGGGACACCGTAAAAATAAATGGGCCCAGTATGCCGGTCTTTCCTAGAAAGGGGGAGAAAATGGCTGTTATCTAGAAAGACTGGCAATATATTCCTGGCACGCACGGTGAAGTTTGGAAGTACGCTCAGCGCTTCGAGTTCTGTGACAGCAGTCGACAGTGAAATGGCTCGAAAATATTCGAGCCTCTGGCGCTTGTGACATCAAGCGGCGTGGGAACGCTGACAGATGCCAAGGTCACGCTCCCGGCGATGCCAGCTACTTTTTTAGCGTTTCCCTCGACTAGCGACGTGTGATGGAACATGTTCAGGAATCTCGTAGTTACGCTGTAAGAAAATCTCTTCCCGAAGACAGTGTAGTACGCTGTGCCGCGGGATGTCACCGCATGTCTTTTGGGCTTTGAGACCAGTGTTGCGTAAGCAAGTTCTACTCGAGCGGCATTTCGCTTTTACAGCAGAAAGCTATCGTCCATTCGACTTTTCTGGGAATGCTGATATGAAGATCGGGTTTTCTCTGGCGTTTAACGCGCGTAAGGTGCATGGTGTGGTATACGTGCATTGATTTGATCGCACGTTCACACGCCCGAAAAACGTGCTGATTCATTGACTGGTTCCACTAGAATTAGAAATGCTGGCGACTGATGTCTCTTGGTTCTGCGCGACTTAATTCTGGCACTCATTACAAGAAACATGACGTCAGAAGAGTTGCGTGGCTTAATCGCTTGACCTAAAGAATGAGCAGCACATATACAGGGTGCTCCAATTATCGTAGGCCGAGCATTGAAAAAAGATGACCCTTTTTTACGCGAGTATAATACTGAAAACAGGTTGCTTGCAGCCGAGTAGGCCAGCCGGCGGTAAACGTGTCGTGGACGACATTCATTTAGTTAATCACAATAAGCTAACTCATAAATTACTGTCCAAATTTGGGTACTTTTTAATGCACAATAGAAAATTATAAGGTGAGGTGTTACATATTCAGTAGAGTCTTCGCAGTCCCAATAAAATTACCGACAAACATTTCTAACATATATAAAATAAATACAAGTGAAGCATAAGGCATATATACCACATATGAAATGCACATATGTAATGACACAATTTAAACAAAGAAAAACGAACTAACAACGCTAATTGCGAAAGCACATTTCACATAAATTAAATCAACAAATGTGTCACACGATAGATACCACATTGCAGAGTTTGACAAATATGCAGTAACAAAAAAAATTTTTTCCCTCTTGAGGAAACAAAGAAAGGAAAAGAACGCAATAGCCAACGTTAGACAATGTATATTTTGTTTAGACAAGACCGTATTCCAAAGCGCCACATCTGGTAAGTGTTCTAGGGACGGGAGTCTAAGCCAGTCTCACATAGGATGTTCAGGATCGATTCCAAGGCGCGTTGGGCAAGGTCAACCCGTCTCTACGCACCCAAAGTCTCCTCTTCCGAAAAAAGAGTGGTAGTCCAAGCGGTCATTAAATTAAAGTGTCCTGCATTCGGACGCATACTGAGGGCTTGCGCAAAGTATATGATGTATCGAGTCAGAAGTGTGACAGGCAGTACGCTGCATACACTATAATTGAAGGCGTCACCAATAAGGGGGCTGATGCAGTCGACAACCAAGGCACGACAACCACGGCATGACAGGGTGGCCCGACAGAGCGAGCGCAGGAAGCGCGTGCAACGGTGAGGAAATTAAATTAGTTGGTCATGCCCGCTTCCTGACATGGTAACGTCTATTTTCCCCACAGATTCATTTCTCGCTGCCCAGGAGCAATAAAATTACAAGTCATTAGTTGGATAACTTTGTGGACCACGCACTTGAAGCTTATTTAATTGCTGAAGTACTCAAAGGCGGACCACTTCGTTCATACCGAACAAGTAACGTACTGCGCAAAATACAAGAACAAAGGCGGAACGAAAGGTGGTCTGTCCGATCTCGCAAAATACAAGGATGCTTTGCCTTATTTATTTCTTTCCTTGCTTCTCCTTGTATTTTTCTCCCTATGTTACTTCTTCTTCTTATTGCGATAGCAATTATATGGACACTCCAGGTACATTCTTTCCGTCGGCGTCGGCGTCGCCGTGATGTTCTTATAAAGTACACGCCGTAAGTTGCATGTGCGAGTAGTGAAAGCGTGCGAGGGTTAGCTGAGGATGGAGGCTCCATCTAGCGCGCGCAAAGTCGTACACGCACAACAGCTCAGAACAAAAGCAGGCCATGTGCGCTACTGCCGTTAAATTGTCCCTAAGGCTTAGAATGAGTCGAAGTCCGTGGCCTACAGTCACGTTGTCAGAAGCAAGCGCTAGTGACGTACCAAGAATTTCTCAATGTGAGAGGTATTTGGTCAAATATCGATCAATTTTTGCATCATGTAATGTGAACTGACTATGTGTCTTACTTTACATGATTTTATTCTCATTTCTCTGCATCACTTAGTGTTTTCTTTTGTTATGGGGGGGGGGGGGGTTGTAACTTTCGCGTATATTACATCATATGGCATGACGATTCATTGGGTCTTGAGTGAACTCTTGTTTTTGTAGCACGCCTCTTGCGCATTTATGTGATCTGATGGCAAGATTGAATGTGACTTATGTGACCTTTCGAATCTTGTGGCATTTATTCTTTTTCATTCATGCCGTGTACTTGCAGTTTTAGTACGTAATAATTATTTCTGATAAGGAGTAAGTAGCCGGTGCCACTTTAAGGTGCCAACATTAAGTAAAAGATGATGTAAAATGGTGTAAAATGTAAAAATGATGTAAAAAAAACATCCTCCAGTGTTTACGGAGGCGCGGCGCACCGGAGTAATTAGCGGTTGCGATAATTCTCATCGGAGATTATATTTACGTCTCCCACGTGGGGCCTAGCCTCACACACATACGTCTACAAAAAAAAGCAATAAAGCAAACACACGGGTTACCCATGCCACCAATGGTGGGCTTCTTGTTTACAAGCGAACGCAAGGACACGCGGTGTTACAAGTTTGGAAACAGGGAGCGCAGCGCGTGGCAGATATCGACACTTGTTGAAATCGCTCCCCAAAACGGCTACAATGTCGACACAACTTGTCGGGTACCACGACAACGAAGTAAAACAGTGTTTCTGCATTATCTCGTCAACGTCTCTGTCTTTTTTTCTTGTACTCTTGCCTGTCAAACAAGCCATATCTGGCTTCGCATGGGGGTCACCCGGGACAACAGCCCGGTCAGACAGAAATGGAGGAAATGAAAGAACCAGGTCACGACAAATAGAATAAGTAGCGCGAGAAGACAATAAAAGAAGTGTGTCTGTATTCTGATCTTTTTCTTTAACTCGGATCAATACGCGGTCGATGGTATGCCTTTCACGTTCGTCGAAATATGCCAAGTAATATGAAAACAACGACCCCGAAACGCAACGCCAGCTGTTATCGATCGAGGAGGGCTACCGTGCGGCCCGAGGCAGTGCATCGACAGACAGAAATTCTCAAGGGCGTCCGCGAAGTGACAAATCGCGGGTGATTCGTCATACCCAGTAGTTGCCTCAGTATGTGGCTATGCCTGATTTGGCGTAGTTAAATGATCAAGTGAGGAAGTTGGGGAATCTTAGCTCTTTGTAAGTGCCTAAATGAATAAGAAGTATATGTATAATATTAATTGAATTAATGAATTAATCCAGTCATTCAATAAATTAAAGAAAAGGATGCCTGAGGGGCCTAATTTTTTTGTCACACGCACACGAAACCAGCAAACAGTGGTTCCAAGGAAAGCATAGGGGGAAATTATTGGGGTTTTTCTTGAAACGTAGAAGTAGCAAAAAAAAAAGCTAAATGAATGTGGCCGAATAGACAACTGCGGGCGTCGAACCCACATCTGGGCAATACGCATATGATGCCCTATCAGTTGAGCTACGGCGGCGGCTGTCGCATCGCCTACATTCTTGGGTATTTGTGCAGTGCACTGGATCTCGCCCTGGATTGTTGGATGGATGCTACGAGCGTCCCCTTTGGAACGGGGCAGTGAGTTGCGCCACCAAGCTCGTGTTATTATATTGACTAATGTCATGCCTGTTTTAAAAAAGAAAAGGAAGGAAAAACGTCACGCCCATCGCCAAAATGTTTGAACCGCTATCGTGAACTTTGTTTTTGTATGCCTCCGTTCTTTGTCGTTCGCCTACTTTTGTTCCGCCAATCTTCCAATCACATCTTACTAATCTCTACTCATTACTAATTCATTCTACTTTGTCGCCAACTGTCTGGTATTTGTCTATCTTTCGAGGGTTATTATGCTGCTTTCAACCGAGCTTCCTTACTTTTTGGTCCTAGTTCATTAATCAGCATAATGGGAACCTCGTCTAGCCCTGTGGCTGTGCGCTTAGGAATTTTCTCTTTAGCTTTCTTCCAGTTGAAATTTGTAAGCACCAGCTCCTTTTCTACCTCGTTGTCTTTCATACTTTTTCTTCCTCAAATACAACGTTGTCATTGCCTTGGAAAAGTTCGGATGTTATTTTCGGGATGTAATTCAATGCTGCGTCTCCTTCCAGTTTGTTTCCATCTTCGTCTGCGGTATATCGCTGTACTGTTCCAGACTTCCTGCCTTTTCAGTTTATGTGGTTACAATACATTCTACGTGCGGCTTCATATTTCTCACGTATATCTGACAACCACTGTTCACTTTCACCTTTTATCTTTACTTGACTGAGTATTTGAACCAGAAATTTTTTCGTCCCGTATATATTCCATGTTGTGGTTACTTCATCCTACGGCAACTGCGTTCTTTTTTTGCCTACCTGTATATCTCGTGATGCTTTTTGTCGTTCGGCGATCACTTCTCGTATCTCCGTGTTCCACCAGCTTTTGGGTTTCTTTTCTTCTTTCCAATGAGCATGTTGCTTCTCTTTCCGTGTTTATGTCGTAATTACACTTAGAATCTCACTATATTCCCACTCTTTGCTTGATCTTTTGCCAAGTTCTTCCTAGACCCTTGTGGCAATATTTGTTATTTGTCAAGCTTTCAAATTAGTACTGGTCATTCGCTTTTTGCTCTCTTTCCAAACTACATATCCCATTTTCAAAATGATGCGTTTATGGTCACTCCTTGTGCTGCAATTCCCTTCCTCGTCAATGAGTATTTACTTAATTTATCATGAATTCTTTCTATCATCAGACAGTAATCAATGGTCTATTGCCAGTTTCCCACTCCCCACGTGGTCTGCACATCACATTTACGTCCTGTATTCACGATAAAAGGTTATATTGTTCACAAATATCTAGCATTGACTTCCCATTGTTGTCGGTATAGCCATCTAGATCCTGTATGTGAGCACTCACGTCATCAGACAGGATAATTTCCATATCGTTCCCGAAACCCTTAATATCAGCGCTTGGGAATTCCAATGACTTTTGAGATTGTAAAACAGCGTCACTCACGGCAATGGCAGCGGATGTGATTCATTCATTCATTCGCCCAATAAATTCGTTGACCAATAAGAACAAAGGATATACTAAATCCTTTCTTTTTTTTCTTTCAGACAACGACCTCGAAAGAACAGTCGCACGTCAGGCGTTTACGTGTACACACGCCGTCCCAATCATTAACGCGTACCTGTAAATGTTCCCAAAGCACGCGCGCACGGGCATGAGGAAGTGCAGAACACGCATGCAGGTATATAAGAACATTTATTTTCAGTGCACGATTTTCTAGGCTTACGTTCCTATGTAACTTGAAGCGAATGTTCCAAACGCGCATTTACTACGGGACTCCCAAAGAGCGAAGTAAAGTGCAGTTAGGCAAAAGCACAAGCACGCGGTCTAAAGACCGCTACGAGATTAGGGCAGCAAAGGAGCTTTTGCGAAAGTGGCCGCTGGAGGGTTGACACCCCTTCTAGGCTCCCTCTACGCTACAGGCTTTTAACGCAGCACTGTGTAGGTTCTCAGTGTTGACCTCCCTATCCCCCTGCCCCGTATTTTTTCCCTATTTTATTCCTTACGAAGCTGACTCATTAGGTTAGCATTGGCTCTCACTAGGGGTACAAGAGCAAGACCGCAGTGAAGACTGCTGAGGGAGATAAAAAGAAAGAACAGAACGGCGGTGCAAACATGGGATTTCTTCCTTCCGCTGATTAAACGAGTCCCTCTCAGTCAAGAACGCGTAGGCGAACAAGTTCCGGTATTTATATTGAAGAGAAAATGAAGGAAGCAGCTCCAGTTGGCATCGTTCTGCATCCGTAACGTAAGTGCATGCGTAGTGTGTAATATGCCACATATGGCACACTCGTTCCTTTCTTTGCTTGTCGTCTTCGTGGTGGTCTTTCTCTCTAATACCTTGGCAAGGACTCGAGCTCTCATGTAGGCTAAGCAGCCTTGTTGGTCTCTTTTCGAGGTTACTGGAAAACGCACCACACAAAAACGTACAAAACCCTCCGACTTTCCTAAGTTCGCAGCCGTTCAAACTTCCTTCCTTATATACCTTATGCGCCACCCATACAAGGAAAGAGAAATTAATGCCAGCTTGCGCTTTGCCCAGATATTTCGCACTCGCGAAGAGAAGGCTGCAGCAAACTGGATGCTTCAGGGATCCATGGGGAATCTTCAAGCTCAAGTCGTCTTTTGTACATCGCATAATATACATGAGATGACTTCCAAGAAAGACGGGGATGCAGAAGTGAACGTCGTTTTAATGCGTTAGCATTAGAAGTGTCGATGTGGAAAGAAGTGTATGTGTGTGAAGTGTGGGAAGCCAGTCACGTGGTAGAGGTAGGTCTCATGGCATATATGTAACACCTTAGAATACGGAGAACGCGGTTTAAATAACACATCCGGAACATCAAAAAGATTGACGTAGGGCCAACGCGTTTCTGTCAGATTTACCGCTACATCACTACTAGATGCATTTTTGTGTGTGTGAAGAGTTACTATAGTTCAAATGGACCCGTATTCAAGAAAACGTTTTTGCTATATATATATATATATATATATATATATATATATATATATATATATATATATATATATATATATATATATATATATATATATATATATATATATATATATATATATATATATACATATATATATATATATACATATCTATGTATATATACATATTAACCTTGTTCTCGTTTTGCTCATGGTCTTGAATTTACACCTTCCACCTTCCCCGTGTTTTCCAAGGCAATGTATGTGTTTCATGACGCAATGTTGGCAACTAGGCACTGCTGACAATCTTTTCTAAACAGCCAATGCTTTCATATAGGCTAAATATTAACAGCTGTGCAAGAAAAAACGAACAAAAGACTTTAGAAACCCATTGTTGGCCATGAATATAAAAGTGAAGTACATTCATACGCCTCTTGCTGTAGATGTTCGTCAGCCATCAATGTTCAGACCAAGCGCTCTGTTTCGGTTTTGCGAAGCCTAAGGGGACAACTACACCCAATTTCCTACACATCGCAGAAAATATTTACTTAGCGCCCATGCGGTTTGGGTAGAAAATTCAGAGATCGTCGGAGATTCAGAGTACTTTGGAGACAATTCAAGGTGTCCATCTTATGGGACATCAAACTCGAGCTTTTCACTTAATCTGGTAGGAATCATCGGAAAAGAAACGAGGGCAAGTAGCGTGGCCGCAATGGAGGTGGAGGTTGTGATACACGACAGCTGCAGGGTGACCCTAATCTTTCTGAAGTCTCCCCTACTGACTAGTCTCAATCGAAAATAATAAAATATCTCTGCAATCGGTAACATTTCGGAAACTTTCTGATGCGAAATTGACGGGCTAGTTGCCAGGCCTGCTATTAGCTGTAAAGGCAGTATAACTGGACGAGCACCATAAGAAACGTGCACAAAATGCTCAACTGCAACTTATTTATTGCTGCACGACGGGGGATTTACGTTCTCTGTTCATACTAAAATACAACGTATGCGCAGGTGAAATTGCAGGAAGCGCGCATACAAGGAATTTGATGTGCCCCGTCATGAATTCACTCGACGTGCAAATTCACGCGTAACGGCAACAATTAGGTGCTTCGGCCTCCGTAATTTTACAGTGGAAAACAAAGACTCCCATAAGAGTACCCACTTATGCCTGAATAACTTGATGCCTCTGAAACGGAGTCTGGACCACGGATGACGACATGAGGCGCCACTGCCTCACCCTCTATCATGTCGCTTCGCCTGTCACTGAGCGCATCGTGTAAGTAATGAAAGCTTTCCAAGTGAGTTTGTACGCAAATTGTGCAGGAAGCGATGCATCAGTAATCTTGACACGTGTTCCATAGTTTATACATTTTAATAGATCAGAAATGTTGCGTTATTAAGAAACAATATTGGGAAAAAAGAGATGTTTTGATTGTGTGTTATAACTTCTTTGAAACGTCTACTGAAATATAATTTTCGGACAGAGAGAAGAAAAGGATGGCCACTTGTCCTGTACATTGAAAGTAGGTGCGAGCGAGGGATCCGCTCACCTGGTTCGGGACATGCAAACTTTGTCATCAGCCCAGTGATCTTATTCAACGCCTAAATTGCTGTTAGTTTATTCATGATTGCGAAAGCTGACCGCAAAGGACAGGTGAAACTACACAGCGCGTCTGTTGTGTCCTGTGTCCTGTGTCCTGTGTTCGCCTGTCCGTGTCTACAAGTGGCGCTGTAAAAGACTGAATCAGGCACATTTCACTGTATAGCTTCACTTATCAGAAACATTGATCGCATCATGTTTGCCTGTTGACAAGTTAAAAAAAAAACACTTGCCTGTTCCTTTTTTTTTCCTTCTTTACCTGTAGTAAAAAGTTGCTTTTCCAGTCTTAACAGTTTTTTCGCTATTGATAGTTATGCGGTGCAATTCAGACACTCATCAAGCACGAGCCTTACAACATAGATGCATTCCTAACACTTTCAGCGCACGTATGTGCTAATTAATACAGGAGTCTTTCACGGCAAGACCCTGTAACAAGCCGTGGTGCAAGTATTGCCCCGAGCGACAGCAGGTTTGCGCCGAACTCCCCATGTGTGCAACGCTGCCCTGGCTTTTTCTGGGCATAAATGCTTTCCGAGAATAAGCGGACTACCAAATTGCCCGCTTTCAGCCCGCTTAAGTGAAGAGGTGCTTGCACTAAGAACTTTCCGCGGAAGTGATTAGTGTATGCTACGCAAGGACGGGAACGCTCAAGCAATTCTTTTGCCGTTCATGGCAGCTCGTACAGCAAATTTCAGTCTGTAGTGCATGGTGTAAAGAATGGACCATGCTGCCTTTCCATCAGACCATGTTGCAGATGACCTCGCAGAGACTTTTCTTACTACAGCGTGTTTTTAAGCTGCACTAAATTTTTAAGAATTGCTCATGGCAGTAGCACAATTTGAGCTCTTGATCTAAATAACTCGATGAGGCTGTCATTACTTCTACGAGAAAACAAAGTGCTTAAGTGAATAATTATCATAATTAGGGGAATTAATTTTTATTGTGAATTAAATTACGGCACACACTTTCATATACAAAATGTCGTTATGAGGCAAGGAGTATCCGAATTGCAGCGAATTCTCAGAACTAGACCGTTTTCAAGATATTAATTCTCTACTTTGTTACCACTTTACCTCCCCCTCCCCTCTCTCCCCAGCGTAGGGTAGCCAACCTGATCTTTTTCTCTGGTTAACCTCCCTGCCTTTCCCCTTTCCTCTCTCTCTCTCTCTCTCTTCAAGGATTCCGACGAAATGCATTGGCATTGCAGTTACTTTCGTGCGTCGATGCAGAAAATAGTTTTCTGTGAAAATAAGTGGAACAACAGTGCATTTTTAACAAGTTTGGCGGTTCTACATCTCGAAATCGGTGCCTTGAGTCATTGTGTCCTTCAGAGGCAGTGTTGTTGGTCCCTGCAGTTACGTTGTCAAATGGGAAGATGCTCGAACCAATATAATTTCTAGCCTATTTATGGCGAGTACTATTTATGAATTTATGAGGGGACAAGCCTTTGCATAAACAGACGTTCATGATGCATTTTGGCTTGACTTTCACGAGTTATAAGCGTTTTCCAACAAAAACACACGCACGCATGCACAAAAGTAAAAAAAAAAGTAGAGTAGAGCGTACTTGGAGTGATGTTCCAAGCCGTACATGCCTTTGCTGATTTCTCGCTCACAAGTTCTTCTGACGTCCGGAAAGAAGCCAATCTTGAATCCTGAACTTTAAAACTTTTGCTTGATAACGACCTGTTTTCGGGCAATCGCATTCTTCAGGAGCTTACCTTAAGACCACGCGTATCTGCAAATTACAGCCTGACACTAAAGCCTACAGCCACCGTTGTTGCCACAAAGGCGACGGTGTTAAAGCACGGCACGTATTAAGACGGAATCATTCTGAGAACAATATCCCTTGGCACGTGTCGTTTATTCATTGTTTTGTCTTTGCTCCACCGTGATAGGCTGGCAGGAATTTCGCTGCATCCCTCACGGGCCTAAGTGATGTGACTTGAATATTAAATTAAAAAGAAAAGCGTATATGGAGAACTGCGCCGACAATGACCCTAAATTGCCTTCCGAGGAACGTCAAGAATGTCGCCTATTTTTCATGACAAGCGAGGGAGAATGTTTCCCCGAATCAAGGATTTTCCTTTGGTCTTCGAGAGTCTGTATTTGCATACGTAAATGCCAACGAGAAGGCAGGATTATGTTTAGAGCCGGTGCTTTTTGTTCTATATCGTTTCATATTTGGCACGAAACAAGCTGGGGCCAATGATACCGGGATTTAGCATTCTTAAGCTTAAGGGGCCTCGTGGAAGAGAAAAAAAAACTTTGGTGTACTTATTATTATAAGTTTATAGCCTAAAAGTTCCCTTCGTGTATTTAAATATGATTCACAGATGAGAAACATGTTTTCGTTCGAAGTTGCCTTGCCACAATTTTCTGTTGCCTGTGGCAATCATAATCTCTTCCGGTGGAAATGGTTTACAAAGTGGCATGCAACTGTTGCGGTCTAAAGTAGGTCATAGAACATATCTATGCATCACATCCCTTCCTACATTGACGGAGCAGCCTCAGTCTGGGCTGGCATTAAGCCCGACACATTGGCAGCCATACACGGAGCAAAAGACATCAAAACGTCACTCACGTCAGTATACGCAGTGACTGCTGAGAAGCTGCAGCCACTTTTACAGCGATGACTGTTAAAGCAGAGACATGAGTTGAAAATTAGGGTAGGCTCTATTAGTAAAGCGTGTTTTTCGGAGCAGCCTAATGGCCGTTCTTATCGTGATAGCCGGCTTGGTAATGTTGGTGGATAAAAATAGAGAGAAGGTTTGTGCCGCTGTTTTGACGTTCCCGCAAAAGTTCTCAGTGACGTCATAATTTTTCCCAGCGTCAGATTGGGCTTAGCCCTCGTTTATTGTCCAAGAAAGACTACATTGCACTCTAACGAAAGCAAAGGCTCAGCCTAGTGAGGTTTATTATGAGAAAAGTTTAAATTATAGGAAACAGTTTGAAACTTGTGGCGTGACACTCACGTAACGGCGCAACATTCCTGGTGCAAAATTAAAAAAAAAAACACAGGACTTGACCTTCATGTCTTCTGAGACAGTCAATGTATTCCCTTTAAATGAAAGCAGCCATAGCTTTCAAAGAGTTCGTGGTCTTAATTTTCGTGACCCCTTTCATTTAGTTCTTGGGTCATCTTATCGCAGGTATGAGCATCATGTTTATTATCGTCATTATGTTCGTCATAATTACGTCTCTTTTTTCAAAGGTAGCCACTAGAAAAGGAAACTGTACATTTATTGCTGGCCAGGCTTCTCTTTCGGATTTAACATGGCGTCGTCGTCGTGCTGTCCTTCTACTGCTGCGGCGGCTGCGTGTGGCGCTGCTGAGCGCGGTCATGTGAGCTCCATCGTGAAAGCGATCTGCCGTCGGTGCAAAGTCTAGTTGCGCCGAGGGCTGATGGCTTCGCATGCGCTGTGTTCTCGCCTCTTAGTTCACGTTGACGCGAGAGGCTGCAAGAATGGATATTCGTTCGCAGCCGCTGCCGCTCTTCTTCACGCGAGCGTTTTGACAGCGAATCTCCGTGGTAATCGAGTGAGATGCGTTCACGTATGCCTGTGCACGCGTGGCACCATGCTTTTTAATTTAGTTATTAACCGAATGTTTACACGCTTGTACTGCCGATAAAACTACTATCCTTACTTCGCATAGGTGTTTAATAATATGCTATCGCAATATGTGGTTCGCCTTGCGGGCTTAACGGCGACATTTTTTCTTCAACACCTCACAGCAAGTTTGAATGCGTAATATCCAACTGCGAACATGGAGAACTTATTCACTGGTTATGCCACTAATTTGGGTATGGGACAACTGACAGCGGTATAGGACTACAAAGGACAGAGTCTTCTGACTTCCAGCAATAGTGGCATTGGTTAGAGTGCTCCAGCAGTCGAAAAACAATCACAATGGGTTGCTATATCATATTTGAAATGTGTTGGTGCATATTCCAGCACAACTTGCAACATCTATGAGTAACATCTCTGAGCATATTTAAATATCAGAGCAGTTTTCGCAAATGATTTTCTTGTGACACTATGCTTGTTGGATTTACTAACGACATATTTACTTAAATACACGCCGGGATTCAAGTCAACGCTTTATTTCTCAATTTTTCCAAAACATTTGATCGGGCCTCTCGCCACATACTATACTTAAATTATCGCATCCCGATATTCACCCTCAGCTTTCAGCATGGATTAAATACTTCCTCTCATCTCGCGTTCAGTTCACCTCTGTGAATGGTTCTAACTCTTCAATGGCTCATGTCACATCTGGCGTACCGCAGGGAAACGTGCTTGCTCCCTTGCTCTAATATTTATTAATGATTTACCTAATTGTGTATCTTCCCAAATTATAGTCTTCCATGATGGCTGTTTTGTGTACCGAGCCATTAAAGATGCATTCACCAGCAACCTTTACAAACTGACCTCGATTCAATTAACGCTTCGTGTTCATTGTGGTTAATGACCCTAAACCACTCTTAGACAAAGCTTTTCTGCTAGAAATTCTTACCGGATCGAAACTGCATAGGCTCTCGATGACACAACAGTTGAGACAGCTTCCACTTGCAAATATTTAGGAGGTCCTCTTCAATGAGACTTAACCTGGAGCTATCTCATTGATTTGATTCTGGTAGTCAAACCATTCTCTTGGCCTCCTAAAACGTAACCTTTGACATGCTCCTGCGCAGGTGCGTAAACTCACTTATGTTACCTTAATCCAGCATAAAATTCGTTATGCGTCACCCACATTGGACCCGGATCAAGCCTACACCATATATAACATCGGATCCCTGCAGAACCACGCTGCGCTCGTTTCTTTTATTCAGGTTACTTCTGTTTCATTACCGTCACGGCATTACAAGCTCGCGCGGGTCTAGATAACCTTTCCCATCGTCGCAAACTTGCTCCCTTAACTCTCTTCACAAAATTTATCATCATTTGTTGCTTCATGACGAGTTTTTCATTCACCGCCGTCTTTCCCTGCCGTGACCATTCTTCCAAGATCAAACGCATCTCTGGCCGCACTTCAAGTTTTGCTAAATCGTTCATACCCAAAGCCATTATTGAGTGGAACCGGCTGTCTCCAGCAATTGCAAAAAAAATGACGGATAAATTTTTATGAACTTCCAAAAAAAGAAGCGATGCGTAGTTTTTTTCTTCCGTTCACCTTATGTGTTGCATTTTCTTTCGTATTGCTTATCATGTTGCGTTTTTTCAGTGTTTCATTCAGCGTTGCTTTTCCGGCACATTTCGATTCTTGTTGCCTATTCATTTTCTCTAGTTCAATTGTCATATAATTTTTGCCACCCGCTTATGTAATACCCTCGTTGTGAGGGCCTTTAGGGGTTTCTTCAAATAAAACAAACAGTTGTGAAAGATGGGCACTGAGGCTGAGTGAAAAATAAATTAGTCTCGCCTTTGAAAACAAACTGACTGCACAGGCGGTAGTTCAATAAACATTATTGGTTGCATACTAAAAGTAAGTGTTTTTATTTTCTTCAATGAAATACCTGAAGGTGCCACAGTTCTTCAGTGAAGATTAAATGGCGCTGCTTTATGTGAAGAAATACAGGTAGGTACGATGACCGCAAAATATTACAGGTTGGCGTATTTTGTAAAATGAACGCTAGTAGAGGTTCACCGCGCTTGCGCAATTCTTGTAACTCTTTCGAAATACTCAGTGCCATAACAAGCACATTATGAAGCAAGCAGAGCCGCAATTAAACGCGATAATAAAACATCCA
This sequence comes from Dermacentor albipictus, assembly GCF_038994185.2. NCBI lineage: Eukaryota > Metazoa > Arthropoda > Arachnida > Ixodida > Ixodidae > Dermacentor > Dermacentor albipictus. The sequence goes on from NC_091822.1 coordinate 172,279,430, forward strand.
GCTGAAAGCTGCTTGCAAACAACGGTTCTTTCTTCCCTTCCGCAGTTCGCATATTCCGGTTACTGGGCCAAATTGATCAACTATCGGTTTTTATAATATGGCTCAGGCAGTCGTTTAGTTTGCCAGCTTTCAGCCGCAGGGGTCAATTAGAGGACGCCTTAAGAGAGAGGGGAGAGCAATATTTGGTTTTAACACCCTTACAAGTGCCCTGTTATAAAGTTATCGAAATAGATGCGACATTTGGAGATAAAAAGTGAGCGGTGCTCAGGCATGAAACGAAGACATTCTTTCGTGCGCGCCTTGTTTCCGTGTGGAAAGCGCGAACCGGGAATTCTCGAGTAGGAGAGCGGAAGACAGTGCATCGAGGAATCAGAAGAAAAAAAGGAGGAGAGGAGAGCGAATAACGAGTAAAAAGAAAGCGCACAATAAAATTGCGGCCTTGAATTTCGAACCACGCCCCAACCCAACCACGCAGGCCCTCCATGTAGCGCAGGGAAGTTACTCAACTAATTTAATATCTCAGGATAAAACACGTCAGATAAATTGTAATGTACGGCTTACACACAACCTACAGATGTTATATCATCCCATTGTAATTTGAATATACGAGAAAACATCATTCTTTTACGCCAAACATTTGGAGGAAGCTTAAGCTTCGCACTTAAGAGTGGAACGTGATAGCGTTCAAAGATCCCTGGCTACTTTTCACGCTTCCCGACAACTGCAGCGTATGTAACAGTAATGTTTACCGGAAAACGCTCGCCGCGAAAGCTATGCACGAAGGCGGGCTTTCTGGTAGAAACGCGGCTTCTTGCGTGGGCCACTATGCGGCGGGGGTGAGCGCTATCTGGAAGTGCCTCCGAGATATTCACGCGCCGGCGCGCGCAAATTGCGGACGCCGTGGCCGGCCTATAGATAGTTTAAACGATGTAAAAGGGGCTTCTTTGAATTTTCATGCGACCAAATTATGTTTTCTCGTATATTCAAATTACAATCCGACGCTAATATGTCTGCAGGTTATGTGTAAGTCGTATTTTACCATTGTTCTGGGTATTTTAGCTTGAGAAATTTAATGAGTTCAGTAACTTCATTGCGCCACAAGGAAGGCCTTGGTCTGGGTGGTTCTGAAATCTTTTTGCCGAAACAGCGTCCGACGCGGGACGCTGGTGTTTCCGAACGCTGGCGCGCGCGAATCTCAAAGGCCATAAAACGACGCTCCCGGTTCCTTGCAACACCTTCAGATGGCGCTCGCCTCCACCGCATCCCGGCGTCCCGGGTTATATGGAAAGAAGTAATGGTTCCAGGACTTACGTTTGGAAATGTGGTTGTTTGCTTTAAATGAGGGGTACAATCAGAACTCGATAGGAACCAAAGGTCAGTGGGACGCCTCGCATTGGGCGCTCACCGGAATACTACAAATGAAGCTGTGCAGGGTGATATGGGCTGGACTAGTTTTGAAGTGATGGAAGCTCGCAGTGAAATTTATTATGAAGAGCGACTGAGGAATATGGAAGAAAGTAAATGGGCTGGGAGAGTGTTGAGATATCTGTACAGAAAAACATTGATTCCCAGTGGAGGAAGAGAGAGATGGTGCAGAAAAGGCAGGGAGGTTTACCAGATATCAGCCTCCGGTTTGCTACCCTACACTGGGGATGGCAGATATGACTTAGAAAGAGGACAGAGAGGAAAGCGTAAAAAACACGCAAACCCGGACACACACACACACACAAAAGGCGTTTCAGTTGAAGACGTAAGAACTAGGAAGCTTACCAGCAAGTATGCGGCGTGTAGGGTGGGCAACAAAACAACAAAAAATGTCATGCGGAAAGTCAGAGGGGCTGAAATAATTTCATGGGTGGCAGCAACGGAAAAGAAACCTGCCACGTGTAACTACTTAAGAGGAAAATACGAAATCAGGAAAGAAACAATTATTGGTAACTCAAAGGGAAGCTCATTACTTTTCGAAGCGAGATTGGGATGCCTTCGAACACACATCTATAAAGAACCATGTGCTTGCTGTGGTAAAGCTAGAGAAACGATGGAGCATGTTGTATTAGAATGTGAAGACGTCTGCCCAGCAGTCGATTTAGGCACCGCTTGCCTCCTTGAAGCCCTTGGGTTCAGCGAGAGCAATGGAAGAGTAAACGTGTCCGCAGTAGAGATTAGTATTAGGCGATTAGAAGATTGGTGGAAGAAACGTAGGGAAAAAACAAAAAACGAAGACGTTTAAAAGCAAAGTTCGTAATAGGGGATCAGAAAGTTTGGTTGTGGGAATTCCGTGTTTTTTCTTTCTTTCTTTATCCTAAGTAGGACATTAGGCAGTATAATAGCAAGAGCTAGGTGGCGCCACTCAGCGCCCCATTCCAAAGGGGACGCTCATAACATCCATCCATCCATCCATCGCGGCAAACAACGGAGGCGTACAAAAACAAACTTCACAATAGGGGTTAGAAAGTTTGGTTATGGGAATTCATCGTGGGTATTTTCTTTCCTTTTCTGTTTTCTTTTTTACCACAGGTAGGAGAGTAGAGCATATAATAACAAGAGATTGGTGGCTCAACCCACCACTTGGTTCCAAAGCATCCATTCATATATTACCCCATTCATTCATGGCGGCCCACGCAAGAGTCCGCGTTTCTATCAGAAATTCCTGGCCTTCGTGCATAGCGTTCGCCGCCAGCGCTTCCCAGTAAACATTGTGGTTACATACACTTCAGTTACCGGTAAGCGTGGGAAGCAGTCAGGTATATCTGAGTGCTATCTATTTTTGAGTCGGGCAAGATTGTCTGAATATGTATCACGCGGGTTCAATTTCGCGAAACACCACATAAATGTTACGGGATCTTTCTTTTTCTTTTCTTATCATTCAAGAGCAGCACATAGACTATGCAACGCACCCAGTGATCCAAAGTGGCGTCAAATAGATTCATTGAAGACCACGTATACCTAGTGGCACATCCATACTGGCACATACAAAGTGACTCATGCTGAAGTCAATGCGGCTCATTGAAGAGGGTGTATACTGAATGACGCGCACGCGGTGAGCCGAGGTGGTGGCAAAGATTTCATCGAAGACGGAAGATATCGAGTGACAAAGACCGAATGACCAACGTATAGGTCCGACGGTCGGCTTCCAGCCCTTTCCCTTCAGCACAGCAGCCCAATGATTCACCCATTTTACCATGTATCACCCAGTAACCCATGTTGGCGGAGGACGGGTTGAGACACAGATACGCAGATATACAGACAGTCAGACCGGAAGCCAGGCAAAGACTCTAGGCAAAGCTCCGCGATATAGCCTCTTGAGTAGAACTTGTTGGGCGTTCATTGTTACTGGGAAACAGCGGAGAAACCTGGCGAAAACGAAAAGTGGCGAAAGGAAGACGCACGCAGTGCTGTATTCATGATATCGTTTTATCTGCGGCTGTCTCTCGGCTCAGACAGTGAGTGAGGAAACTTTACTTCGAATCAGAACGATTCGCATCCGGCGAGTTAGTGGGCTGGGGCACCCGCCGAGGTTACGGCCAAGAGGTCTTGTCTCCCGGCGGCTTCCTTGGCCCGCTGGACTGCCCAGTGTTGTTATCAGACAGAGAGGTGACAACGTATTTTATTATTCCCGATATAATGGCTTCATCACCACTACCTCCGCATCAAAGAAACTATGTGTCATGCATATATTATTTTTATGCTTATAATGCTTTGCGTCCTGAAATAATATCAGCATGTATCCAGGGAAAAGAGGGGGAAGACGGGAGATGGAAATTCAGAACGACGAGCAAAACGAGAACAAGATGAAAACTGGCGCCGACGTTTCGACAAGTGGACTTGTCATTTGAAGTGGATTTCAAGAGAGCTTTGAAGAAGACAAGTCCACTTGTCGAAACGTAGGCTCCAGCTTTGACCTTGTTCTCCTTTCGCTCATTAGCGTGTATCCACGAAAAAGGTTTCGAAACTCGTCGAAGATATTGTTGGCATATAATTGTTCCAGTCCTTTTCAAGAATATCAAAATTATGCTTCGCCGGGATATGCAGTAATGCCTGCTGCGTGTTTTTGAAGTTCTGTAAGAACACCTGCGTTCATAAAGATTAATTGCAGAAGGAAGAAAAAAATGTGCACAGCCACTTTTATAAAACTTACAAAAAACGTACAAACATGTTCAATATGGAGCTGCAATACGGCACGCGTGGTTAAAAGGGATTTAAAACTGCGCGGGAGTGCTGACGTACAAGAAAAAGAAAGAATGGTTTAGTAAATACCAGTAATTGCAACGGCGCCTTAGTTCCCCTATTTTCGTGTCAGCGCCCCAAGTGATCTTGTAGCCCCTTCTTACACGGTCACCGTGTTGCAGCTTATGTTGAACGCGACTGTACTTATATATGCTTGAAAAGTGCCACCTTTTTTCTATTATTGTGCGAAATGACGAAGTAGAAAACATAAATGTAAGAAATGCATCACGCGAGATGGAGGTAGGGAAGTTTCGATTTTACAGAAAAGAAAAGGCGTCCGAGCTTTTGAAAGTCTCTCAGGACTCGGCGCAGTGGGCTTGCTTCAGAGAAGGCAGGGAAGGAGAGCATCTTTAAAATAATATCAGAGGTTTTCTGCTGGAAGCCCAGCTAAAGAAATTTCGAAAGTGCGGCACTCGCGTCAGCGTTCCCAACCCACCGCATCAAAAACCCACTCGACCGGATACTTCGCCATCCAGAGGGCCCCTATACTATCACCGGTGCGCGCAACTTGCGAAATATCTCTCTCTGCATACGCTACGTATCCCGTTACATTTCATTTTTATCCCGTCTTGGCAAACACCACTCGTATTGGTTCTCGCGTTCGGCGCAGTGTTCGGAGTGCACAGGTGTTTGCGATACTTCTTCCCAGCGTTTTTCCAAAATTACCTTTAGGTAATTCTTTCTTCTTATCCAACGTGTCATGTTGCTTCTTCACATGCTGTTGGGTGCATTCAGACGCACGAAGGTCTCGACTTGCCTCCATGCCCGGGTACTTTGTAAGTTCTTTATCCCAGGTAGAAATGTATTGCGAACTATAGGAATTCCTCTATCTCGGACCATTTCTTCTAATGCCCTTCTTTTATTTTTATTTCAAGGTATCTTTGCGACCACACGGCAGGGGGCAAACGTTTCTTCTTGCCAATTTTGTGTTACCTGTTTATATTTCAGCCTCTGATTCGTCGTTATTCTGTTCTTCCTTCCTGTTCGCCAATCACTTTCCTTCCGCTCGACGCAGCACCATTAATATTGAGGCAGAACACGAATGCTTTCACGCGCTAACTCTGTTTTTTATGTGTACTTGCTACCTTTAATACTGTCTACTTTTAATATTGTGTCCTAAAAGGATCATCTTTCGCTCCGCACAAATTTTTAATTCTTTTATTTGACATTCGCAAGAGCTTTCATCTTTGTCCACTCTGAAGTCCTTTCGCAATGTTTCCAAGTTAGAGAGAGCTTTCTTTCGAGCACTGCTCTTGTTGCTTCTATCTTTTGAATTGGGTTTAGCTGAGTTTCGGATTCCCACCCCCTTTTTCAGTTCTTCAGTTTCGGTAACATCTTATTGCAACGGAATGAACCCGGAGAACAATTTCTGAAGATAGAAGTTTTCTTTTGGCTCCGTACACGCGCACTTATTTCTTGGCGAAATGTTCTCTTTCTGTTTCGTGCGCGGTAAGAAAGTGTAGCAGGGACCAAAGAAGGTAAATCGAGTTCTCATACACGTGGGTGAGGATGGGCCCTGTCAGCTTGTCGCGCTTCACCTTTTGGACGGTACTGCGAATTTTTCTTGTTCGCCTTGAAGTCGTTTTCATGCTATAACATCTTACAAGATTTAAAGATTTCTTTTTTCTGTTTTGAGTGTCTATCAACTCATGCATCGACAAGTTAGGTTCACGCAAAGTTCATTGGTAAGAGAAAGAGAGACAGTGAAGCGCTGTTTACTGCGTTCTGGAGAGGCTTGCTTAGACAGACGCACAGCATGCTACTCCGGATAACGAGTGTGACATATGTTGGTTCTGACCCGTGCTCTTGGAACGAAGGAACGACAACACAGTAGTGCAAACAATTGCAAGGGCATTTATTCCACCTTTCATACACTAACGCCTGAGAGCGGAATTCTTATCCACAAAACATGCCGATGGACACGTCACAAATATGGAAAGTCCGACTCACCGCAATTGGATATCGAGCGAATATATTCGCCCAATGCTGGACACCTACGACTGGTCGTTCGCGTGTACGGTCATGCGAACCATCATGCCTCGCGAGATGGTCTCGCAGAAGCATGGATACGCGCACGCGCAGAACGTCCGCACCACTTGCGATACCTCAAATGAAAGTCTCGTGCCGCTTGCCGATTCCTTGCCAGAGACAGCCAAGCATGGCGAAACAACCTTCTCCTTTTTGTGCCCCAGTAACCCCGCCGTCTGGTGGAGTTAGCAGCGCAACGCTCGCGCCATCTCTCGTACTACTCTGCAACCCCATTACCCGCCGCCGTAAATACAAGTGGCGAAGCCGTATTGCAGGAGACGGGAGCTATGCGGGGAAGACAACATCAGGGGACACGTGAGAGTCGCGCATCCCCACACATGTAAAATGGCACATCCATAGGAAGTTTACATATCTTGCGCCAATAAACTCAAAACATCATCATCATCATAATTATCAAAGTTTACATGCACACAGTATGCACAAGCATACATACTAACAAGTAACTAAAGTGCTTGCTCCAAGCTAGCGTTTATGAGGAGGACCAAGAGCGCATATGCTACTCGCAAAGTACTATACCACCGCTGCTATAGGATCCACGAACGGGCGTAGGGTGATATAAATGCGCATATAAATGTGCAGCGAGGGTGGGTGACACTCTACAGTCAAGCCTAAAGAAATCTAGAGTTTCTGTTTGTAGACACTCTACTGTCAGTATTACAAGCTTTATTAAGTCAGCCTGTTGATGTGCCTTCGACAAAGAACTCTCAGTACTGGCTTAAGAAAAAGCTTTCCCACGGGAGGTCCAGTCAAAATACGCGGGAACGGCGAAATTATTTAGCTAGGCATCCACTGCACAATGATGAAGTTTTGTCGGATTGAAAAGTTGAAGTTAACGTCTGTCGACTGTAGGAGCCAGATTTTCAAATGCTGATTGTAAGAGCAGGTAGCTACACACAAAAAGTTCTTCAGGATAGCAAATTAAAAAAATTCACTGTGAATGACCTTGCGTCCCATAATAAAGAAGGAATAGATCAATCATGTATAATGCACCTAGCGAGATATCTCAAGTGGACAAACTTGACTTATTATACACTGGTCATGATATATACCTGTAATGTGTGCGTAGCACTTTAGAAAACCCTCGGAAACGTTACAACAGTTCCTCGTAAGCTCGCACATCAGATTTGCTTGCTATCGATGCTCCAGAATATGAATTTACAGTACAGCAACATCATCTCTTCTTTTTTTTGTGGGCTATGGATTCGTAAGCCTTGTGCGTTGCCTTTTTTTTAGAGCTCAGCTACTAGGCGCCCGTTCCTGCGGTGGGCGTCGGCGTCGTCCCTCGGCGTCCTCGTAAACGAGCGAACGAGCCCAGCAAATTAGGATGAAAGACGGCGATATCGATGAGAGCGCGAGGAGAAATGAGGAGGAGGAGGGTATCGTGAAAGTGTAAGAAAAGCGTAGTGCCGCACATGAGTGGCTTTGTGGCGACAATGGCTACGAGATGGCGCCAGAGTAGCGTGCGTGGTCTGTACGGAAACAAAGCGCTGCATGAGCGGAGGTCTGTCTGCGGCGGCTGCGATTCATATATATTCATATATATATATATATATATATATATATATATATATATATATATATATATATATATATGAATGAATCGCAGCCGCCGCAGCTAGGAGCCAGAGCTAGGATATATATATATATATATATATATATATATATATATAGAGAGAGAGAGAGAGAGAGAGAGAGAGATTGGGAGTACCCAATCGTCGGTGAATATTTATTTATAGTTTGGTAACTTTTCGCAATGTTTATCAATAACTTCAGGTGCTCAACGAAACTTCTCCTTACTGCATTCAATGCAGTTTAACTTAAAGCTAGGATATGTTGTCGGCTGCAGGTTGCTCGAGCCTTGCGAAACTTCCTCTATACCGCTAAACCTTCTCTGCAACCAAAACAAAATGACGAATTGAAAGAAAAGTTAAAACATCCACGGCTGCAGACACTAGGTAAACTGCTTCAGTGAAAAGTTTTTCACCTCTATTATCCCGGATTCTTTGGTCAAACAGCTTAAAATTGGATGATAAGTCGCTTGTACTATCTGAGAGGGCATTTTTTCTTCAGTAAATGCGTTCGAAATTTACTTTGGATCGTGCGAGAATATTTCAAAGAAGCACTAACAGCTTTTGTTCCGGCGTTTCGCGAGCGCTCGAGACGTCGCCAGGAAAAGATAAGACAACAGCTCAGGATAGATTAATGTTTGTAAGGCTCTTCAACAGTATGTCGGGATGCCCAGCAGTAATGTACAAACTAACGGTTCATGTCAATACATAACAAAAATCGATCAAAGTAGAAAAGTAAATGTGTTGTTTTGTTTTTGTTTCTCTGTTTGTCTCTTTCTTTGTTGAATTTCCTTAGATACAACACAAGGTAGCAAGTTTCGACATGCACATATCAATCTTCATTTCTGCACCTGCAACGTTATCACGCTGGTAGTACGCCTTGAACGAAAGGGAAGCGTCGGCCTTTCGAAGAAAACCGCATGCAAATGTCGAAAAAGAAGAGAAGACAAAAGCAACTTATAGGTGGCAAAGTCGTTCTTATTCAGAGAAGATAGTACATTCGAACTCTGCTGACAGCGCAACAGAGTGACATTATTTTGTTCTGCTGCTTTAGTGAAAAAGAGGCAAGAAATAATGGTGCAAGATACAGAAGGATCGACTCACCAAATCGTTTTATTGGAGCACTAGAATAAAGTGTCAAAAGCACGTGAAATAACATATGGGCATAGGCTACTTGACTGAACTGATTTTTCTGACTGCTGTCTTCGGAAATTTTTAACTTCTTTAACATATTAATACTGGCCTCGCTGTATTAATTAGTTAGAGTCGGCAATGGCGAGACCGTCGCTGATGGCAATTTTATGTTTTCTTGTGATACCATTTTATGAATTTTCGTTAGTATCGATGAAATTGACGTTAAACTTCAGAATAATGTAAAAGAGTCGAATGCGCTACATGTGCTATGCGCGGTAGTTATTTGTGCGAGCAACCTATCATAAGAGGACACGGAAAAGATACTGCACTCACAACATGCCTCCGAGTGCTAATCCTCGTTAAACCTGTCATCCTCCGTGAAAAAAAAAAACCACGTAACTCTCAAAATGGCAGCTGCAGCCTATAGAAATTGACTCAATATGAACATGGAAACGTCGCCAGCGTTCACAGACGGCGACTGAGTGCCGAGAAAACATACATATGCAAGCTCTCAATGTTCACCGATTCCGAGGCACACGAACGGAGAAGTTGTGCAAGGTCGCACGGTTATCGATCGGCGTCTGCAACAACACCAATCCTGGGCCATATCAGAGTCTCTACCTGACCGTGCAGTCAAGCAGGGCTCTTCTACGTAAAGAATAGGGGACTGCAATACCGAGCGCCTATTTCGCTTCGCCTCTAACGGCCTCCCCACAAGAAACGTGACTACGCAATCGCTTGTTGCAGCGAGTCCCTATAGAGCGCAACCCATGAAACACAATGGAACGGCGAAGCCCCTTGGCTTCTTTGAGTAGTGCACCTCCCCATCAAGAGTGCAGACTGCAGTCGGCCGCTATCATTCGTGCCGAGTATTTTTACCTGGCGCGTGGCACGCAAACCCCATTACGTAATATTTTTGCGCGTGGCCTAGCTTCTATGCGTCCGCGCTCATACAAGCCTGCTGCGCCAAAGGCTTTTCATGGATCATGGAGGCTCGTCGATTGAATGTTGGGTAAAGGAAACAACCAAATGGATGAGAATAAACAGGCCATTGGAAGGCGCTCGCCCCTGGTCTGAATCGCGTACACAAGGAGCACGATGGCTCAAAGCTTTGCGCCGCAGAACCACAAGGAGAGAGAGAAAGGAAGAGGGAAAGGTAGCGAGGTTAACCAAGGACGTGCCCGGTTGGCCACCCTACACTTGGGCAGGAGAAAAGGGAAAGAATAGATAAGGGTACAAAAGAAGGATAATAGAGCCAGTGATTCACATAGTCAGTCGCAGAGAAATCTCCGCTGTCACAAGCGTTCGCACAATCCAGTATCCTTCCCGAAGTGCAGAAGGGCTTTTGTGGCCTTTTGCATGCACGAATGCATACGCCATGGTCCAAGAACCTTTTCACCCGAGAGCACTTTATTATCCAACTTGCAGAGTTTAGCTTGTAGAGTATGTCGCCTTTTCTTTGCGTGCGGCTATATGCCTATGTCCCTGCTTTGAAAGGGCTTTGCGTATGGTCGCCCAAACTAAATGGACGTTTTATGACAGAGACATTCCGTACAAATCTTAGATTGCTCTTTTGTTTTGTTTCTATAACGCATTTTAATCGACGTTCCTATCGGAAGTTCTTATCTATTTATTCATTCGTTTATTTCTTACAAAAGAACAGGTCTGACGCGAAGTTTACCGTACCACGGAATTGCAGGCGTATACAGCGATCTTATATAGCTATCAACAGGGAGCACATGTGAAATGTTCATATCCGTCAAACTATGCTCTTGCGCTTAAACAGAGCTCTTTGTAAATAGCGCCGATTCCAAGATACACATGGTGTCCAGGCTATCATGCATCGGGTATTAAAAGAAAACACGCATCATTCTACGCGAAGTCGGTCAAGAAACCACCACCATCTTTTTAGTCACAGACATCCAATTAGTAAATAAAAGCAATTACCTCACTTTTTAATTGTTCTCATGTAAAGATACCACTGAGGCGGTTATAAGAAATTCGGCAGATACACTTAAGGCTGCTTACGCGTGGGAATGCGAAAGCGTTATAGTCCCTTTGGTGAAATGTTTTCGATTGTGTTTTCGACAAGCATTAAAGCTTTTTCTGCTAATTCGGTGTGTGTGTTTGCGTATACGTCTGCAAGAGATTGGTTAATTTTATACATTCATCGCGAAGCATCGAGAGTCCGTCTCAGTAGACACAGCACCGATGAAATCCGAAGAGCAAGTGATGCGCAGGAGGCAGCGCGCTCGTTTTATACACTCATGACGCGGCATACGTCATGATTACGGCATACGGCATACGATTACAGCATACGGCATACGATTATACGTCATGACACTCATGACGTATAATCTTATGACGATATTAAATAGTTTGCAGGGACGGCATGGCCACAATTAGTACATGACCGGGGTTGTTGGAGAAGATGGGAGAGGCCTTTGCCCTGCAGTGGGCGTAACGAGGCTGATGATGATGATGGAATAAACAAGAACTTGTACATTTTCCCTCCCCACTTCATCTCTAAACGATGTGATCACGAGCTGAAAGTCCTTGAAATGCGCTGTCGTACTGATGTCTACCGTAATTCATTTTTTCCGCATGTTTCCGCACACTGGAATAGGCTTCCCAGGAGCATTGGTGAATGTAAAACGTGTTCAGAGTTTCTGTCTTTATTGTCACGCAGTCTGTCGTAGTATATTATCCCGTTTTCTTTATATCATTTGGCTGGCATTGCACTTCATGCGATAGTGTACCCTTTCCATTTCTGTCTTGCAAATTTGCACCGCATTTCACAAGACCGTTTTGCCGTCGAGATGACTCATCTATGTTACGTATTTTGTTACTTTTACCACCTGTGCTCTGCTGTATCAAGTTTTTGTCACATCTTCACTTTTCTTCAATTTGTCCCCCCCTGCAATAATGCCCTTGTGGCGCTGCAGGTACTTGTATAAATAAAAAATATATAAAAAAAATGACGTGGCGCCACCTCCTCCCCATTGGCTGCGCCGTCAGATGCCCAATGACGCATGCACTAGGCCACACCTTCAGTCCACCAGATGGCCGTGACGTGACGTGTACGATGACGCACGCGCTACGCACACATTTTGACAGCCAGAACCATGGCGCCACCGTGGCGTCGGGGAAGCGAGCGTTTCCCCTGCGTTCGATTCTCGCCCTGACCGAAATGTGCGAAAATTTCTCTTTGAAACCATTAAGTTACGTTGTTTACAGGAAGCTCCCTGAGAAATTTGACGTCATTCCGAGCATTTTTGTCGTACTTTTACTCTTCGCGCCGTCAGCCATTTTTTGGTACCATCGCTCCGTCACGCCACCGACGCCGCCGCCGAATTTTTGCGTAATAGGGCATACAATGCCTTTATATTAGAATTGTAGGGCACGTCAATATGTAACGTTCCCAGCAAGGTTCACATCCCGTGCTTACTTTTTTTTTTCGGCAGACAGGAAGCTCTGCGAATTAAATATTAAAGAAATACCACGTGACCGCGCGCCCGTGCGCATGGGATAAATGCGCCATCAAACAGCGTGAGAGAGAAAACAAGTTGTTCCACTGTTACTGGGGTCAAGTGGTGGCGATAACAACAAACGTGTTCTTTCCGCGACACGCGAAGAGCTCCCGGCGATTATTCTGCATCAAGATCAAGGAAATGCGCTGCCATGAACCTCGAGCCTGAGGTAAGCAGCTTGATTTCATCACACCTCCTAATTATCTGCCGTCCTCGACTGTTTTTATCTTCCCTTGGCAGCCATTGTGTAACCCTGAAGTATCACCAGTTATCGGCCTTACGCATTACATGGCCTGGGATCTTCAATGTAGCGTATCCCACCGCTGCCGAGTTGTTGCGATGCCTGTTTCTCGAAGCTCGACCGACGTTACTATTGGGTAGCGGGGCGTTGTCGGCGGGCTGCAGGCATCCAGTAGATCATGGCGATGAGGCAGGGACGAGACGATTTCTAGTGCGAAACTTGCACGGTTTATTCAATGGTTGGTGAAAGATACGAAGAAGAGAATGACCTTGAAGGTACATTGCTGGGCCCCTTAAATAGGCCCACTAAAATTGTAGGTGGGATCTTGCTCACATCATCGTCACGTGATATGCACTGAGTCCCGCGGGGCTTGGCGGTGCCACCCACTCACCCGGCGACCTTTGATAAGCCCGCCTCGGCAGGTGGCGGCCCACGGAGTCTTGATCGGGGATAGGCGGCGGATCCCTTTTCTTTCGCGCGTCGTTGGTTCGCGGAAAGGGCGTCTGGTTGTGGATGGGTGATTGATCTATACTCCCAGTTCACGTCTTCAACAGCGTGCCTAAGCTGGCGGCCGCCCGGGGGTCCTGTCTGGTTCGCGGAAAGGGCTTTCACGCGCACACACACAAAGGGGCCTGTGAACACTCTGCGGGGCGTCCGCCAGACCGGCGTCCACTCGAGACAACCACAACAAATTAGGAATCCACTCTTCGTTTCGCTTAGGCATGCACACACATGAAGGGGCCAGTAAGTATTGCGGTGCACCTGCCAGACCGGTCATCCACTCGAGACAACCATGGCAAATTCGGCATCCATCCATCGTTCCAGTTGAGCAGGGTCCTTCGAGCGTACTTTTTTCCCGGGTTGTTACATGGCGCCCGTAACAGTAGACCTTGTGTTTTGTGGGGACCCAGCGGGATAGAACTGAATGCGGTTGGGAGGCCGCATTTAGCGAAGCTTTCTCTGTGGCGTCCAAAGGTGTAGGCGCTATAGTCTGTGGCAGCACTGTGGTGTATGCGTGTAACAATGCGATTAACGTTCTTAGCCTACTTGTCCCACTACGGATTGCAAGTAAAAGTGTCTTCAGCAATACAATTCGCTGCTTTGCTTTGATGCTTATGCATTAACCTGGACAGTCATTGTTAGATGTGTTCTGCCGATTTTCTTTTTCTTTTAACGTCAACTAAAATATCCGCTAACTCCCTTTCGCTCTCTCACTGACACCGCCGTCCTCCTGTCTCCTAAAGTTAGGTCATACGTTTTTCGTTAGATTGCTCAGGGTCTTTACCTTTTCAGCTTCTTTGCTTACTTCCAAATTTCTGCCCCATATGCTAATACCAGTAGAATGCAATGATTGCGTTATATATACGTTATAACAGTTATAAGTGGTCCAAACGCGGTCCGCATTTGGACCGCTTATAACGCAGACGATACATTTTGAGCGAGGGCCTTCGTTATGACGTTCCACTGATATTGCGATAACACAGAAAGCAACACAGGTTCCTGCCCTCGTTATGCATTTATACAAATTTTCACCGCAAGTAAATTACAATAGGGTACGTTGCATCTGCTGTAAGTTTTTTTTATTTTTATTTACAGATCCTGCAGGTTCTTCTCGGGCCCATGCAGGAGTGGATACTAAGAATACAAACAAGAGAAGTATATTTAAACTAATTACTTTTTTTTAATGATGCAGCACGATACGGTATTTACACTATTTAGGCGTTGCATTAGTGCGAGGACGACATGGTAGGGCAAGCGCATAGTCCTAGGCGGCAACGTGCGCAGCCTTGCTCCAGTATTAGCTAGAACGCGAGATGTGTGAACCAAACGTGGCAGCGTGCAAGACAATCGCGTATTTACAGAGAACGGAAACTTTTCTTTCTTTTTTATGCACTCTTTTGCTCCAGAGAGAGAGAGATGAAGAGGAAAGACAGGGAGGTTAACCAGATATCAGCTAAATGCACTGCAACGCGGAGAATAATTTTATTCGACAACGCGTTTATCTCTGGCGTGGTTAGTGGATTACAATGCAACAAAGAAAGATATGCCGATCCAACGCACATGTCGGAATATATGTGAAGCGCAGCTCTAGTGACCCAGTTTAATGGGCTACAGCTAACGGCGATGCGTACAAATGTGGTTATTTTCAAAGCATGCATCCTATTTCGGTCGCACTTCAGAGCTGCCCTGAAGAAGGAGTAAAAGAAAACACTAGTAATGTTCATAACACGGCTATCTAAGCGACGGAAGTGCGGGAGGAAGGGCGCTGCCTGTCTGCTTTTTCATAAGTCTGCGCTCACTTTCTTTCTCTCTCTCACTTGTAGCTTTTGGTGTACCTTTATACCCGCGGATTATTACCGAGAACTCAAAGCGAGGTGAAGAAGTGAACGGAAAAGAAGGACGAACCATAAAATGCTCTAGAGTAAGGTGAAAACTTCGAGAGCTCCCAAAAGGAGCCACTTATCATCCGTCGAATTTCCGCAGACGACATCGGCGAAGCATCAGGCTGCCGCATTACACACCAATAAAAGCACCGGAAGGCACGCCGCGCGACAGTGTTGGTTGAAGATCAAAGGAACTACGATAGAAAATAAATTTATCTCACTTTCTCCATCTTTATTTGTTTATTGCTTCTGCATATTTACTAGTATGACCTCCTGTTGTCAGTCAGCGTCATCCGAATCGCGTATATCGCGGCACAAAATTTTTAAAAATGTGCACAAAAAGTATAATAAAAAGGAATAATTCGTCTTTAAAAGGCTTTGACGGCGAGCCTTTTGACCCGCGATATTTTCCGAGTCTTTCGCGACCGAGATAGGACCTCTCATCTGCTGCAGGCATTCATTGCTGTTTTCTTTCTACAGTTCCTTCTTTTTTTCTCTCTCTCTTACTCCTGAGGAAACGCTAGTTCCGTGTACACATTAGCTAACCGTCGTAGTTGGTATAAATTGTCCAGCTTTCACATAATTCATATGTGCGACGTCAGTCGAGTTATATGTACATCATTTCACCCCTCTCCGTTATTTATATACCAGCGGTCACCCGTCACCTTTAACCCTTTTGTCGATGATTGAATAGTTCACGAGTAGTGCGCAAGTCATCGATGGCACACCAGTGGGCAAGCTCCCCTTCGCAATTGGCAATTCTCACCGACCAGACTTGTTCGGTTCAGGTGTATGCTATTGATGCTGTGTGTGATATAGTCGATATTTATTATTGTTCATGGCTGAAAATGAGCTGCCTGTTTTACACTGATGAGTAGTTTTCGCCTCACTATATGTCGATCCTGTCTTTGTGTCCGTGCTTGAAAACTCATTCCCATACCTTACATGATGTACTATGCAAAATTATGCTCACATGCAGAAATACGCCACGAGACAAAAAAAAAAGAAATGGAGAGAAAGAGAACCGGGAATGAAAGAATCTTTGATGCCTCTATCGTTTCATGCAATGCACGAGCGCTAGGTTCTAACTCGAGTTTTCGCGCTAGTATATATAAGAACTCAAGCGATATAACTCGTTCTACTCTAAGCACAAACACGACTTTCGCACATACTTAAACTCTCCCATAAGTACGGCTCTGGTGAAACCGTTACATGGCATGACTTTGCAGTATGACCACAGCGGCTGATATAGCCTCTCTGCATCAATTATGCAATAAATGAAGTACGCAAGTGCCTTCTGCATGCTCCGAAAAACTGCCTCGGCCAGTTGCTTCTTCGAGACGTGGTGATTTCCAAGTGACGCTCTCCGGCCGCTTACGAAATGAACTCAATATAGCTGAAACACGAGGTCGACGAACGAAAACTGCCGAGTGTGTCAACATGTCTGGACCAACTCGTCGTCAAGCATGCCTGAACGTGCAAAACTGCTGAGCCGCATTGCGAAACCTGTCGCGACGATGGGATGGTGTAAAGAAGGACGCGAATTAGACTGAATAATGGCGGTGCCTACGAGAAGTTACCCACGTCTGCTCATATAGCTTAAATTATGCGACCATTTCATTGCGTCATCTTTTATCTGCTCGGCCTTGCACTTTCCGCGCGAATGCATCGTGAATGATCTGTGTCGACACATGCAGTGAGCTTGATGCGCCTGCAGGCTGTCGTGCAGACTTCATAATAACTTGCGTAAGGTTAAGATTTATATCGAGAATCGCGATGGCCCAAAAAAAAAATTGGCGATAACAGCGGGCCTCTGCCTGACTCAGGGAAGGTTGGGTCATTTCCCATAGAGGGAAGTGTCGTTGTCGGGAATAATGAAGCTTGTTTGAACTATCAATCAGTTTCCTGATTCAGTGACTCATTGACCCGACCGATTAACTGCCTCACTGAATAACTGATTAATTGTTTAGCTGTCGTATTGACCGACTCAGTGATTTATGGAGCTTAAGGTCCTAAATAAATCCAAGGGTCACGAAAGAGGCGTTATGTATAGTGGAGGGCTTCTGCATATTTTTAAAGACGATACATTTCTCAACTAGCGTCCATTGAGCACCGTCCACGAGTAATCTGTTTCTAGTTAACTTTCTTTTTTACATTACCAGATTTGGCTGCGGAATGCTATTGACAATGCTGGAGTTTGAACTCGCGAGCGCGTGTTCACCAGCAAAACGCCATCTTCACGCAGCCATCACGGCGAATCATAAACATAAACCACACACCATATGTCACGGTCCGCGTTGTATGAACATTTCACTTACATTATATACATATATATATATATATATATATATATATATATATATATATATATATATATATATATATATATATATATATATATATATATATATATATATATATATATATATATATATATATATATATATATATATATATATGGGGAACCTTTTTTCAGGTGGTACACGGGTACGGCTAATTTGAATTTTCTGCGTCTCTCTGAGCCGTTCGCATACGTTGCACTACTCACAAGCCGGGGATACGGGCCCAGCCATTCCGTGATCACGAAAAGTTCCTAATACTTGCCCACTGTTTCTAACTGCGCGTCTGCGCTGGTGATTTTATCCACACCTCGTATCCGACTTCGTACTGTTATGATCGCTCTGGAATTCGAGCTCTCAAGTGTGGGAACCGTACCAGCTCGATTCCCGGTGTCGACGTAATTGCCCTCATCCCCGAGAAAGCATGGCTGCTGCCATGGTCCGAGCTGACACGGGAAACCAGCATTGCACGAAGGGGAGGAGGCCGTCGACTTCACAGCTACGAAAGGGACACAAGACAGCGCCGAACACGCAGGCACTGACACCTCCATGGGCGCAACCCGAAGCAGACTTCGACTACCACACAACCACGAGAATCGACTAACTCTTTTGGTGGTGGCCCCTCCATGGAGTGAATGTAACGGCTGTACGAGAGGGGTTGTTTAAATCCGTGCTTGTCCCCGTGTCAGGCATAGCCGCTCAAGACTTGGATAGCGTCCCAACCATGTACCACTGAAGCGAATACATGCTTTCCTTTAGGCACCCGTTCCTGCTGCGGGCGTCGGCGTCTTCTTTCGGTGTCCTCGTAACCGAGTGAACTAGAACAACAAAAGGATGAAAGAGCGAATGCGGAACGCGGATGAAAGACGGCGATAGCGAAAAGAGAGCGAGGAGGAAAGCGGAGGAAGAGCGTATGGCAAAAACGTGAGAAGGAAAGCGTAGCGCCGAGCGCGACGGGCTTTGCGGCGACGATGGCTACAATGTGGCGCCAGTGTAGTGTGCGTCATCTGTGTGTGGAAACAAAGTGCTGCATGAGTGGAGGTCTGTCTGCGGCGGCGGCCGTGGATTGCGCCCACGCGTCACGGTTAGCGAGGGAGTCGCGCCACAGTTATTGAACCGTATGAACCAATGAACCGTATGGTGAGTTTTCCTCCATTAAGCGTAACGCATAGTCGGTTCAATCTGCGGACGAACATTACGTGGCTCGGTGCCGCCGAATCACTTTTCACACATGGAAGCCGCTGACACGCTACTTGCCAGTTATCGATTGTGCCTTTCACGCACATTTATTTTACGGGGGTCTGTGGACTGAGTAAGCAGTTAAAAACCCCAGGTGGTCAAAATCAACCCGAAGCTCCCCACTACTGTGTGCCTGAATATCATATGGTTGTTTTGTCACGCAAAAGCCCAGAACTCAATTTTAATTATTTAAGCAATCCGTTCCTTCGTGTGAATGCAGCTTTACACGCCAACGACAACGTCCCCTTTATTGGTTCCTACGTCTTGATGACAAACGTACCTTTCTTCTAAGAACAATTATTGGTGCCTTGACGGTACTCTAAATGTGTGTTACTGGTCGTAGATTCATTTTTCACGTAGCATTGGTGCTAAACTGTGAATGAGCCAATCGATTGAGTGTTTTCTTTTTTTAGTTTTCCTTTAACCTCAGAGATGTACGGTTTGTCCTGACTGTCCCAAAAATACATTTCCTATACCATATACCTCTGCTCTATCAGATTAGAGCAACCGGCTAAAGCAATCTGGATCAAGCCTCACCACCCTCCCTATGAGTGTGAGTAAACGTTCACGCTCTCCCCGAAACACGTTTCTCTCAAACTCTGAATGGTATAGCGTGATGGTATTGCTTTTTATAGCAGCTTCTGATGCGCTGTATCGTAGGCGTTACATCATTACCGTTAGCACGCGTTCCCAACAACAAAGGTGACGGAGTTCAGCTGTGCCATTTTTCTTTTTGTTGAAATTTTTAGCAGCTGTGTGCAACCAAAGTGTCTATTTCTGACCTATACTCATTGCGGCATGAAGGAGTAGAGTCAATTCAAGAAATCTATTATTTTGTTTGACATAATTATTAATTTCTTCTCTCCACCTTGTGGGTTTCCGCAGAACTATATTAGGTCAAACTCTTGCCTTCGATTCGAGTTGTTGATAAGTTCGACTTTGCCGTGCCACCTGCTAGGCGCCTCGTTAGCTCGGATGGTAGAGCGGCTGCCCTGAAAAGGTGGTGGTCCCGGGTTCGAGTCCCAGACCAGGACGAATTTTTCTTTACCTGCGAGGCTTTTCTTCCGACCCTAGTGTTAACCGCGCACAACGTAGGCGGGACACGAGGCAAGAAGACGGCTGTTAACACCAGGATGGAAAACCAACAAGCCCAAGCTGCTATTCTAGCGAAATACTTTCCTTTCGAGGATTCCGTATGGGTTTCTTTCATAGAAATTGCTACGGTTGGGTCGATATCGCATTTTCCCTTTAATAATATTTTTGCTCCACTGAAACGTTTCTTTCTTATCGCTAACGAGGTGTTGACTATTCCCACTTTTCTGTGCTTGGCTGCTCTCTGACTCCTAGCCTTCTTCTCAGTGTCACGTAAGTCAGAATCTTTAATATCGTTACGGGAAGGTCTTTTTTTACGAGCTCCTTCCTCCTATTTTTGTCTCGCAATGAAACTTTTTCTCACGCTGCCGGTAGCGATGAATACGCGCCCGAAGTTTCGTCGCAGCTCATGACATGACTGCGGGGTCGCTCGCTTGTCACGCGTCATGACATTTTTCTCGGGCGGCGCAATATATTCGCACGACCCGCTCGCTCAATCCTCAAGCGCGTGCTAGCTCACGCTGTGTTGAGTTGTATACGAGTCGTTCTGGTATAGTTTGCGCGAGTGAGCGTTGCGAACCCGTACCCCGCGGGGCATCCCTGCGCCAGCGAAAGTAATATTTAGCGCGTTATAGAAGAGGCCGTCCTTTATACCGTCGAGTGAAATTTAATAACGCCGCCGGCTCAGCGAGGGTTCGGGCGATTCAGTTGGTTATGAGAAAACAGGCCAACGTCAACTGTCAAACCTCGCTGTGTGGCACGAAATTACGGAGTAAGCAACTGTAAAACGCGACGCGTTTCCTTCTGCGACGTTTTCTGGCATGATGGGTGACAGGCCAATAAGTGAATTCATCCTTCGCGCGCGTCAGTAGAAAATTACTCCGGCATAACTCGTCTTGGCATCAGCTGTTTTCTTTGCTATTAGAGATTACAGCGAAGAAATTGTAATACCAAAGCTATGTGACAGGCTATAGGCTTCCTTGTCGCCAGAATCCTGCCAGCCGAAGAAAATCTCGCGCTGGGAAAAGCCCGAAATAATGAATACGCCAGCCGCCCGGACAGTTATCATCAATGTGCACGGCGCGAATGAAGACGGCGACTAGCACGACGTTCGTTCACATGTAATGTAATAACATCCATCACCCTTTGTCTAAATTCATTGTATGATTTTCAGAATAAAGGTGCCGCGTGGAAACAGAACTAGAAGTGCAGTTATTATCGTCGAGAAATGGGCAGTGGTCTGATCACTACTTCCTGTATTCACGTATATTTACTATACGTCTACTTCAGATATATTTATATATGTTAAATTTTGCTTTGCCTGCTTAAAAGCGAATAAACTTTGCCTCGTATGACAAAGCATTTGGGAAAGGTCAATAAATCATAGTGCCTTCTGGATGTGAAGTCAACATGACACTAATTTCACCTCCTTCCAGAGCTGGAGTCAGCCATGACAGTTGAGTATAGTGAGCGAGACGTCAACGTTCTATTTCTGGCAGTGTACGAACATGTACGGCATTGTCGAGTTTAAGCATAGGGACGCCACCAGCAGCCAAATGGCTGGACACGGATGTGCTTAAAGACGACATTATTCAACCGTAAAAAAAATGTTTGTGCGTGCGTGTGTGCGTGTGCGCGTGTGTGCATGTGCGTGTGCGTGTGTGCGTGTGCATGTGCGTGTGTGTGACGACTCAAACATCCCATACCTGGGATATTTGAATGCCACAAGCGGTTTTGGGTACCGTGAGTGTAGCATTATCGGTACCATTCTACGTTTTTACTGCTGTTCATAAACTAAAATTTTGAACTATTACAGGCTGATGCACTTTCATCAAATGTCATCCAAAACTACGTTTCCATTGAGGAGAATATGCCCATAAACACAGTATTATACTCTTCCAAAGAAGAAACAGAAGAATGGAAAGCAATACAGTGTAAGTAATGTTTCCAACATCTGACGAACGAAACTTCGTACGGCTTCAGTTTTCACTGCAAACAGCTTATAGTCTACCCAGTTCACTCACGAGGAAATAAATTGGATCTGGAGCTCGGCGGACCCTTAAGCCCTGGGAGAAGCATCACTCGCCCCCTTTCTTTTTTTTTTTTACTCGCAATCGGTTCTTTTACTACGTCTAAATTCGTGCAGTGCGTTGGAATGTTTGTGAATCACAAAAGTGATGGCCTTACTATAAGACGTTCTCATGTAATAACACCCGCTTTTATATTTGTTACATCTGCCTCATGCTTGTGCCTGATTTAACAAATACAAAGAAATATTAAGTTAGCTCTCTTATTATATTGCACGTGCTGCGATGTAATTAGAGACGTATGCCCTAAGCCGGAAAACCATACTTTTGCTCCTTCCCCATAGGAACTGTACAAATTAATTTCTTTATCTCTACTTTGCTATCTAAAGCTATATAAACTATAGCTGTATAACCAGACCCTCCCGTCCACCCAGTGGCATCAAGTATGGCCTTTACCGCTCCAGTAATTTCCTGTTACACATTTTGGGCACCCATATCTGGGGATAAAAGAAACACAATATGATCTGTCTCGTATTCAATCAGATGAACCTCTACTGTGTGTCCAAATAAAGGATGTAAAAAGATAAGCCTTTTACGTCCCTGGCTGCTATCGGTATCACTGTAAAATTCAGTCACTGCGTTAATTTAGCCATCTTGACAGCGCTGATTGGCTCACAGCGCCGCTATGCCCTCTATGATTGACTCGAAATGCAAACATGGCAGAACTTGCCAACATGGCGAAGTTTCACATTGTCCTAAACGGCTCTGTTCAAATCTTCCTACATAATTTTCCATGTTGTTTGTCCAAACTTTGATTGTATTTACATATTCTGCCAACTGAACAAGCCCGATACTTGACTGCGCACAGCATGACTGTAAGTCTGTGTGTCTATAATAAAACAAGAAAACATTCGTACGCTCAGAAGATTCATCAGGCAAGGTATTCATACCAAGAAAAGCCTTCAAACGCGTGTTCGAGCACGCATTAGATTCGACTCCGCAACAACGAAGTAGCAATAGACGCACCGAGAAACACTCGCATGTAGATCCAAGAAGTATTTGTGAGCACGGAAGAAAAAACAAGCAATGGTTGTCGCTCTTTCTGACATGAAATGCATGAATAACATTTACGCAGACGCCAAATCTAAAACAGGCAGCCGTCATGTTACCTGGTAATGTTAGCGGGTAAGCCGATCCCGTGTTCACTAAGAAACAGGAGGCAACGAGGCATTTAAATTAGCACCAAGTGACGTCGTCGATTATACTGATGGCTGGACGAGAACCAGAGTATGTGGCAACACAACAGTTGTGGCTAGAGCGGAGAGTTCGGCAGCAGTCACGGGATGCTTATTAAGAAATAACAATTCAATGCGGAGCAAAAGGGGTAACATACATCTGGTAGTAGCTTTATCCATATTTTTCTTCTTTCTCACTATATCTATAGGCTTGCGTGCGGAGATCAAATCGGGAGTCTCCGGGGTTGTCTGCATATACCGATGAGGCTTATAGAAAAACGTCTAGAGGCCCTTATCGGACTATAGCAAGATGTCTATACGACTCAGAAGATAGTTTTCTCTAAACACGGACGGCTCTGCGAGTTGGCCACCTGATTAAAGTATGTCTTAGAAAATCCGACATCGGTCTTGATTACTTTCAATCAAAAGGCAAGTAAAGCTCTTAAATAATCAAAAGGAAGTACATGCAAACTGAACGAACTTTTCCTTGCGGAGTGCAAGACTACGCTATAGCCTTTAGCTCGCTGCACGGTTTTCATGATACAAAGTCAATGCGCTGGAAGGAAGCGTGTAGAGGCCGTAACCGTCGGCACCAATTTGCTCTTCTTCTTAGTCGAGCACCGTCTTCTCCCTTTTCGTATTTGTGACTTTTGTTCGCTTCTAGCCGGCTTGATTTCTCCAGAGACCGCGGAAAAGCCGCTTTACCACACCCTCAAGGCTCTTATGAGTATGATTAGGGTAAGCAAGAAAGAACGAACGGGACCACCACGCGGAGTCTCGTGGTATACATACCACTAGCTCGTTGTGGTTTTGCTGTTTATTTCAAAAATGGATGAGAATCAGGCTATCCGGAAGTTTTTTTCTGAGTCGCCATGATCTCTTCTCGTTTTGTTTTTTTCTTTGAGGAGGAGTGGTCGTGGAGTAGAAGGAAGAAAATACTGCTGCACAGTCGAAAACTGCAAACCTTCTGAGAGCTTACGTGGGGGGGGGGAGGGGATACTGTAAACGTTCTTTCTTTCCCTTCCCCACTCATATGCGGTTTACCTGTCTGCTCATAAACTTTTGTTTAAGCCACTATGCATGAAATAATATACTCAACAACGTACTTTCTGTACCCTTTTTGGCAAGTTTCCAAGAAGTAAGTGCCTTTTTGTGATCGTTTTCAAAGATTTTTTTTTAACCTGCTAATCAAGGCACGCGAGCTTCCCTCAATCTTCTCAATTCTCAATTCTCAATCTCAATCTCTTCTCAATCTTCCCTCAATTTTGTTGTTGTTTCGATTCACACATCAATGTTTATTCTTGAAACTCTCGTATCCGATAACTCCCTCTCAATTAACTTGTGCTTTTGATTTTGAAAGGTTCTTACATTTAGTGATATCAAATTTTCCGTTGTCGTTTTCTTTTGTTGTTTTTATATAACGTTACTTTCGCTGCTGCGTCTCTGTCTCAGTCCCTTCCTTAGCTGAGTTCTTCTGTCTTCTTTGCAATGTAGTGTACTGTATGCCATTATCAAAAAAGAGGTACAGTCAATCTTCCGTTTCTTCAGGTCGGTGCGTGCTCCATCAATTTTCACGGACAGGAGAAAACATTGTTCGCCTTATCAGGGTTCCGCCACGGTAGGCTTAGGGCGCACGATCGCGCTTGTCCCTATAGAGAAGAAATTGCTGCAAATGGCATGTTTTCACCACGTTTTATTGAACTTGGCTTTTCCCTCTTTGGTTATTTTAATTGATTGATTGATTGATTGATTGATTGATTGATTGATTGATTGATTGATTGATTGATTGATTGATTGATTGATTGATTGATTGATTGATTGATTGATTGATTGATTGATTTTTCTGCTCCATACCCACGAATGGTCTTGTTAGTTTCATGTTCATTGAACATTTCTGATCTTTGGAAATAACCTTGTCTACCCTTACGTAGATTTAATTTTTTTCGCGTGGAAGCTTTGCGACGTCTTTGTACTTTGTTTTACATTACATGAAAGTGGGACTAGTTAGCGCTTCCTACAACACAAACATATTTAGGTACTTTTGCAACAAAAGTACCTACACGAACATCAACAGGCTGCATTCTATCGTAATAGGGAAGTGCAGATAATCACGTAGAGAGAAGGAAAAGGAAGCCGTCAGTGATTGGTGGATCCCGACACTGCAGTATTGTGCCTAGTTGGTCGCACAACAATTAACGAGCCTCTTGTAGCAAGAGTGCAAAGTACCATAATTTTCAGCCTACTGTTCGCACTTAACTGGCATAGACATCTGAACGGCGAAATTCAGCTGATTGTAAAAAGTTGGGCGTTAGCTCGCAGCCCATGTATAATCCGCAGTGCCAGATTTCTCTGCTGAAATAATTTTTTTTTTGCGGTCAAAGCTTTCTTTCACTACCTTATTTGGTTTCTCATGCCACACAGTCACATTATTAATAGTAGAAAGGAGACCAACCCAAGATCGATATAGACCTAATAAGCCTGCTCATGTGTATGATATGTTGTTGTGGTCGAACTGGAAACAGCACTAGGGAAGGTTACCCATGCGGGAGCACCGTAGGAGAAAGAAGAAGAGAAGTAAATGCCACGTAATAGAAGATGGCCTCTCGCACGATAATGAAAGGAATGTTCAAGGTCGTCTGACCTTCCCCTTTACATTTTGGTGGCAGCGGTAGTACTTTTGTACAGGCAGCAGCGGTTTCCGCAGAAGCTCCTATTGGCCGAGACCCTTGCTGCTTTTGCAGCGAGATGAGGCCGTTGTACTCTTCGAGGTAGATTTCCGGGATGAGCCCGTATGCGAACAGCAGGTTGGGCATCTCGGCCGTCTCGACGTTCGAGTTGCCGAAGAGCTGGATCTCGTAGTCGATAAGCCGCCGGAAGAAGCCGTTGTTGGAGTGCGCCACGGGGCGCCACGACTTGAGGTAGCCGAATGCGTCGCGCAGCCGCATGTGGTCGTAGTTCACGAGTCAGCGCGGGCGAGCGTGAGGCGCCCGCCATGCAGTGCACGAGCACGCGGTCGCCACTCATTTGCATGTTGGAGATGTGCTCGAAGATGGGGACGATGCAGACGGAGATGTCGAAGTAGGCCGAATCTTTCACGCGCACGCGCAAGAGCTCGATGTTGTCGGCACCGATCGACATGTCAAGCAGGTCCCTGCTGCAATGGTGCCAGTGCGTTGAACGTGGTGGCATGGAACGCACTCAGGCGCAGGTAGTCCGCCACATGCGGGATAATGTTGAACGCCGTCCTGCAGAGCAGCGCCCTCGACACCTCACGGGAAAGCCGGTGTCGAATTGTTCGCAAAAATAATCGACCGTTGAACCTTGGCTCAAAGCCCTGTTGAGCCATTGCAGAGGCAGCGGCCGTCAATCGCGAGGAGGTGAGGACGGGGCACACGGAACCCTGAGTGGCCCATCAGCCCTCAAAATGTGTCCACTGTCCACCAGGCTGCTGGTCGCGAACCACTTCCTGTGGTGCGAAGAAAGGCGGGCGCAGCTCTTCGCACACTTCCGAATCGGTCCCTCTCGGAGGTCTGCTCAGTTTCGCATCGAGTTTTGAACCCGAGTACACCGCGAAGAGTGGAAGACGTAAGCTAACCCTGTACACAAGTATGAAGGCTAGAGGCGCAGGTTTGGCATTGTGTGGCAAGCGGAAGCAGGTCAGAAAAATCACAATCAGTACATAGAAACAGAGCACAATATAAGCCCATGGCGGCGCCGATGGACCGTTGGTCAGGCGATATTTTTTTTTTCATTTTTCGTGAGCTTTATCAGCCTGAACAAATAAACGGGCAAAAGCACCAGGCTGAAAACATGGCAGTTTTAATTTTGTTTCAATTTTCTACAAATTCTTGATTGACTGCACGTCGCTCAGGGCAGTAATACAACAAATTGTTAGCTGCAATTACTAATTAAATTGAATGGCATCAACAAACGAATTACTGAAGGCTGCCCTACTCGACTGTCAACAATATACACTTGGTTACCTTCGCGTAGACTGGCCCTTCATTTTTATAAACTCGATGCATGATAGCTGGGAAACTCTGTATACGCCTTCATCTTTACTATTTATTTTACAGTCTTAATGGTGAGCAATCCGTCCAATAAAGTTTTCATATCAACGTAATTGAAAAAAAAAATATCCATATCTGACTTTAAACGAAAAGCTAATGCTCCCCCTTTTATACCTGCGTACCTCGTGAACGCTGTAAGTTCGAGCTCCTCCGTATCAGAAGAGGAAGCTTCGTAGTAAGTGATGGACAAGGCCTGCGGACAAGAGAAACAGCGCGTCGTCCGGCGTTTATTCGGAAGAAAAAGATACTAGCTCGCGACTAGCTCTCGACTTACTCCCTAAACCTTCTCTCCCATTTTCTTCACTAATGCGAAGGAGAAACACTGTGTGTTTCGACACGTGTCTATAATTAACCGACTCTAAGACAAGTAAATACTGTAGAGGCACTTCGCGCAGGATGGCTGCTACTGCCTTATCCCAAAATTAACGCTCCCTCCCCCCCCCCCCCCCTATAGCTCCTCGTAACTTCATCAGCTGAGTACCATTCCACCAGCACGGAGGCACTCCATGTGTGTGACCCCGCGCTGCGGGAGCACATCCGAAGGATATTTGTGCACGACTGTTCGCGTGCTAAGTCACTCCGAGTGCAATCACAGGGTTGCACAGCTCTTTTCCTTTCTTTTTTTTTATTCGCGTGGTATAGGAGAATGCATCAAATGAACATCATGGAAAGAGGGAAATGGAATAAGAGTAACGGTTACCTCGTAATCTGATCAATCGTGATGCCATTTGGAGCTTAATTCAATCGCGCGAGAAGGAACTGACAAGCGACAGCGAGCTTTTGCGCCACTATTTAAATGAATATCGTCTCGTTTGTGTATCCTAAGTAGCGTTTGGCATCGCGTCCGCTTCGAGTTCTGGGACTTTGACTGGGTGCTCTTATCTTGATTTAATCTAATCCCAAAGAACAAGAGAGGCCAAGCGGGATTCGTGACACGTTCGTATCAACACAGACGGTCAGTGCAGTATACCAAGAATGGTGAGCACAACAGTAAATACAAGAAGTATAACAACACTGCGCAACAGAATGTGACAATAATAATGTCCATTCCATCAAAAACGTAAACCACGTCACCAAGAATAACGGAGAAAGAGATGCGTATTACAATGACTCAACGCCAAAAAATTCCTATTGTGTCATTAATGAAGATAGTGATGATGATGACAACGGGGCGGCGACGTATAGTAACCCAGCCTAGTTTTGTTAATCAGGTATGCTATAGGTGCTTTCCATTCTAGCGTCGCCCATCGGTGAAGATCTCTTGTAGCGGGACACGTAGCTGACTACCGTAAGAGGTTTCTGTGTGCTCTAGCGCTCACTGAAAAACGTATTCTTGCGGCTTCTAGGACGCAGAACCAAAGGGAATTGTTTGAGGCTCACTGGATAAAGAAATAAGACGAATTTTTGTGTTAACGCTGCATAAATTGCCCTGTCCAAAAAACAAGAGTTTTATCTGTACGAAACGATGCCTGGTTTGCATGTGCGAAGTGTTTGAATGTGTTAGATAAAGTTCGCGGTGGCAATGTTTTCCTTTCGTTGCAACAGCTAGGTTTGTGCCGCCATCATCATTATCATCGTCATTATCAGAGCAGTGTCGTGCTGCACACTCATAGAGAGATAAAACAAAGAAAGGAAAGGTTCAAAGATAAGCCAGACGAATGTCTGGTTTGTTACTCTAAACAGCGAAAAAGGTAAATGCGCATAGAAGGACGAAAAGAAGTGGAGCCACCCCTGTGCCCATATAACAGGCTTTGTGGCTCCTGGTACTCTGCGCATCCGAGATCGAGTGCCCATAATAGCTTTTTAAGGATGTGGCGTACCCGCTTTGTCTAACGTATAACGGGACAGATAGTTTTGGATTTCAGCCACTGCTTCGCCTCTAGTGACATTACAAGCAGTCAATTTCGCCTGCGGTCAGCGCCACCGTTCCCCTCTGTCGTGTGCGCCGCAGCCGAGGCCTAGTGGTGGAGCGTCTGCCCCGGCTGCGGCAGGTCGTGGGTTCGATTCGCAACACCGCCAGGCATTTACTGGTTAATCGAAAATGGGCACAAGCGTGCCACCAGTCTGGCGCTCGGCTTTATACAGGGGTGATACGCTTAGGAAATAAGCCTGAGGCCTCAAAATCCAGTCGAAACCCTCGTGAGCCCTCACAAAAGAAGAAAGGAGATTTTGGCCGTTCCCACGGCGGCCATTTCCCATGGGGCACCCCAATGCACCTATTAGGTGGAGACGCCCTCGGTTTGGAAACAAACAACCCTTTCGAAGCGTCGAGGCCGCATAATGCCGAGCACCTGGTTGGGAGCACGCGTTTGTACCTATTTTACTCGCAGGTACTCGGCGGCAGCCTCCCACCCACACAACACAGGCCTCACAGCACACATATAATACACATATACGCACCAAGAATTATGCCTTAAGGGCAAGTCTTTATCGCAATAAAAAAAAAAAAGCGGCGGCTCTGCAACAAGGTCGCCGGTGGTTGAACACAAAGGTGCCCGAGGCCACGCCTGTAATCTGCATAGGCCCCCTTTCAAGACATGATCCCCCGCAAGTAGGGGGGCACCAGGCCGGTGGTGATCCCCACCCGTTAAAGAAAGAAACCGGTGAGTTTCTACCAGCACCAGTATTTAAAGCATGTACCACCTGCATACGAGGCGGACAGTGGCGTAGCCAGAAATTTTGTTCGGGGGGGGCTACGTCACTGGCCCAATATATATATATATATATATATATATATATATATATATATATATATATATATATATATATATATATATATATATATATATATATATATATATATATATATAAGTGCGTGTGTGCAGCTGCACGTTGCCGCTCAGCCTCCTCCTTAAGAGGAAGCGTTAGCTCGGGTGCTCCTATTTAAGTACATGTAGAAGGGGAATTCGTTTTTCCCTGCAACCACTTCACCAAATTTGAGGATGTTTGTGGCATTTAAAAGAAAAAGTTTAATTCTAGTGACTACTGGCTTCGAAGTTTTCATTTAGGAGGTCAATTATTTATTTAAAATTGGCCAAAATTGAAAATTTTCAGGAAACGAAACTATCAAGTTTAAAACTCCGTGACTCAACAATGAAAAATGATATCACAATTCTGTGAATTGCATCTAATAGTACATCTACAGCGGACAAAATAGATATGTTACACATGACTCTCAAAAAAATTTAGTATGTGGAAATACGGCTTTTGCAGAACCCTTGTACACAACGTAACCAATTCACGTAAGGTACGAATTGACACAGCAAACTTGTCCGCTTTGACTGTTATAATAAATGCCGTTTACAGAACCACAATATCTGTTCTTCATGCATAGCTATTAGTTTGTAAACGTCGTGCTTCTATTTTTTCAAACTTTCGAATTTTCCAAAATATTTTAAACGAAATTCAGGCCCTAAATCGAAGTTCTGTTTCCAACAGACACTAGGATTTAGCTTTCTCTCTCAAATGCAACCAATTTCAATAAAAGTGATTAGCAGGATTATCTCAGAAAAGCGTTTCTGCGTTTTACAAGTATTTGAATAGGCCGCGTCGGATTGGGCCCGAGCTAAAGCTTCCTTTTAAACAATTTATCGAGAGATCAAATACATGAATAATACCTGCATTGTCATTGCCAAAGATGCTGCAAACGAATTATTGAAAGCTACGCTCTGTAAATACAAGTAAAATATGTATTTTTTCATAAAATATTATACTCGTATGTGCAAAAATTGTGCCCAACATAACTGACGTCAATGCTTCCATGTTTTTTGTCTATTTCTTAAGTAAAGAAAATATCACATGAACTTTAGAACTATATCAGTTCGAAACCAGGAAATCAGTGCATGCCGCTGATATGAAACATTAAAAGGCAATGAACTGAACAAGTTGAGGACAAATATGTTACTGAAACTTTGTCATTCAAGAACCGTGCTTACATCCTTGTATATATGCAATGGCCAGTGAAAAATATCAATGACGCTGTCGTTTGTTCCAATGTACGCGGGAGTAGCTGTCCCCTGTCGTGTATCGTGTGTAATTTATAGTCGCGACAGAGAGCACGTATAAAAAGCAGGAGTTCTGCAAGATATATGAGGGCAAGTCAAATGAATGAGCCAACAATGGGGTACTTTATTTAAAAGTAGTCTTCATGAGTTTGCTCCAACGCTTCACAGTGGTCAATGAAATGCAGTGTTCAACGTACACGGCAGTCAAATGGTGATTAATTTCTGTTTTGGAAACACCTTCAGCTGTCAAAAATTTCGCGACACGGAGTTGTTCAACTTTTGAAGTGTCCATTATGTGACGCAACCTTATTCAACCCAGTGTATGAGAGCATTAAAGGGCATTTATCTTCACACCTGCGTGTCACTTTTGTAAATGAGACATGCCGTTCTCCTACGCGCATGCCTCGCAGATAATGAACCGAACCATTATTGCGCGGTTAGGGTAGGCTCACTTTCATTTGACTCGCCCTCATACATTAGAAATGCAAAGATACAATGGGATATGCAAATGCGAAAATACTGCTTGATAAAGGACAAAAAAGTGTCACTGGAAACAAAGTTCACTGCATGTATACACAAGACTTCGCAACAAGATATTTAAGTATACGCATAAGTCTCCAATGAGTCTATGTATGTAAGAAGAAGTAACTGTATATAATGCGTCAAACAAGGCAAATAAACATGTTGCACAATCATAATTTCACAGAATCCTAGATTGCGCCCCCATTCCATCCACTCCCCCCGATGTATTGCGCGCGACGGAAGGCGGCGCGCTTGCTCCCCGCTTTTCTCCTTTGCGCACACAAGACTGAGCCACCATCGTCAGCTCACCCATTCCACCTCCCCTCCTACGCTTTCACTCGCACATACAGCATGCAGCGCGTGGTCACGATGTTATCACCCTTGGACTTTATACGAAACTTGAGGGCGATGGCAGGAATGCGCCTGGAGTGTCCATATAATTGCTTTCGCAATAATATAATAAACGTATCCGACTACTGAAGCGTCCCGTCGCCCATTACGTTTCGCAAAAGAAGTATCAAAATCGAACTTTCGCCATGCGACAATTCGCTGCGCCGCAACAATGTATTTTTTTACTGTGAGGCGGAGGCACCGAAATGAAAAAAAAAAACGCATAGGAAAGTATGTTGGCCAGAATCTAATGCCTACTTCGGGCACCTAATGGGGCTACGGAAGGAATACCGAAGAAAACATGAGACGCTTGGTCCACTGAGAACCATACGCATACTGCTCAGTGTCCTAAAGCGGCGAAAGAACAGTTTCCGGCAAGGTTCCACTCAAGGAATGCGGTGCAATCCTTCCAGTCCCCACAGTGATGGCGGCGAGCGACCATTGTTTTTTTTTTTCTCGTCTGCTAGCCAGAAAGCGTCTAAAACTCTGCCAGGCGAAAATCCACTCGGCCAGAGCAAACCGAACGCGCACCGAAGTGAACCGCACGGTGGTCGGGGCCATACGAGAAAAACGTATGCGCTCTGGCTGGCTCTGGCAGCCCGCGGGTAGGGTAGCGAGAACAAAAAAAAAATTGAAGAAGCTCAATGTGTCCTCGCGAATAAAATTCAAAGTAGAAAAAATAAATAAGAACGTAGTTACTTTGGCTGGCTTTAGTGTCTTGACATGGATGTTCTGGCGTAGGTTAAAAAAAATGTTGATATTTTTTTATGTGACATGACGGCACAAATGAACCACCCCAACGCTTCGTCTCATTGGACCTCGCTGCCTGCTTTGGCAACTCGTCTGCTAGTGTGTTGATTTAGCTTGTCTCGTTGTATGTTCCGATGTAAGACATTAAAAAAGTCAATAGACCTTTGGCGTCAAATGTTTATAACAACATTAAACCCACAAAGTTCCGCAATTGAAAATCTAAAGCACAACTTTGGAAATGTCAATACACCTTTCACATCAAGAGCTTATGAGATTTATACCCATAAAGTTTCGCAATTGATATCCATGCGCTCCATAGATTCTGTGGCCTCAGTGACATGCCGCGGCGAGCCAGCTCACCATCAAAGCGCCCTTGAAACTTTGTGCTCGGATGGGACTGCTTGGCGTTATGTGACTCCCGGTGTATGGGCGTTGCCACGAAATCCAGCCCGAGTGTGGAAATTTCGCGGTTAAATGTATTTTCGAGCGTCAAAAAGACATTCTAGACAAAATCCAGAGTGATTTCCGGCGCCGGGGGTCGCTTTGGTCGGCGGTGCATGGACAGCACGAAAAAATTTCGGGGGGGGCTGAAGCCCCATAAGCCCCCCCCCCTGGCTACGCCCCTGGAGGCGGATGCTCTCCAGTAGGCGATCGCTGTGGTCCAGAGGGCTGCGCGATACGGTAGGACGTATGGTGGTGAAATGGGTGAAATCGACGCAGCGTTGGTGAAATCGCAGAGCGTCCATCTCGTATGCGGGAGAAACTAGGTTCGAATCCTGGTGTCCATCGGAAACCTATCGTTTATTTTTACAGCGAAACTGTTAAGGCCCACTTCCCCACTATCGTGTCCGCGTGCAGAAAAAAAATCCCAAACATAGTGGAATGCCAGGCCGACGCGCGGCGGAAGTGACGCAGGGGTTAAGCACTCCCCATACTTGGGCCGGTCCCGAAGATAGTACAATACCGGGCCGACCGACGGCGGAGGTGCAGTTCGCCATTAAGGGGCAAACATACACAGCTTCACTGGTCATCCTTCTTCACAGAGTGGAAGGACACTGAGTTTTCTATTGGGTAGAGATGTACCATCACCTTGGTGCTTGATTGTTCATATTGGTGCTCATTTCGAAAGTGAAGCCCCGCAGAAATTTGCGAAGGTCTCTTGGAGCCCCTTAGCATACCATAGCTTTGGCGGAAATAGCCGAGCATCCGCCGCTGCTATGAAAGGTAGATGAGTACTGCCGCGGGATAAAATGGGTACAAGCGTTCTCCCGGCCCGGTGCTCCTCAACTACGGGAGTTCCAGACGCTTAGGACTCCTACCTATCTGATAGAAAGTTGGCAGAATGAGACCGCCAGACCTTTTTTTTTCTGTTGGAGAAATTTGATTATATGACAATTATTGCCATGCAGCTGCCCCTATATTTATTCAGCCAGATAAGTTTCCAACATTTATTGAGATGCAGTCAATCGAGCTTGCAAATGCATTTGTGACCTAGAAACACATGACAAGCGTGCAAAAAAAATCACATTGCCCTAATACGGCCTTGAAAAAACAAACCGCAAGTCCTGCCACTAAGCAAGTCGAGGTAATCAATGAAGCAGCACAGTAAAAATGAGTTTCAAAACAGAATAGCTCTCAGGTCCATTACGAAATTATTGTATGCACCAGGCTATAGCGGTGTGTACATTCGGTGTACTGTCGTCACACTTAGAGCAATGCCCCTCCTGACAAGAGAGAATGCCGATTTCGTCCGGTTATGAGATGAAAAAGACAAGAACCTAATTACAATGAATAACTCTCTCAAAGGCGCATCGCATGTCCCTCTGTTTGCGCAGACTTTTGCCTGACAATTTAGGAACTGTGCACTTGAGACATTGTCTTTTTTACGATGGTTCTGTAATATTTTGATTCCCTCTGTCAGTTGTTGCCTTTTTGTTGTCATCGTACTGGTATTTAGCTACGATATCAGAGCTAGCACAGACTTAATCTTATATCATTGAGATTATCTGGTTCCTTTTCCAAATCGCCGGCTAAGTTCCTGCCTACAACCTGACGTCAAACAAGCTTTGTGTTTGTTCACTTCCTCTGTCGTTAACTCGGAAGAAATTTTATACAAACTTTCCTTTCTACAAGCTTTCTAAACAGCCCTAATTGGGCCACCAAGCGATCAAGGTCGTTACGTCTCTTTTTCTACGGTCTCAAACTTTTCGCCAACAGATGCAGCGTCGTCCCTCCGATATTGAAGTGGTTCGCTTGAAGAAATTCCTCCGACTGTGCATGTAAAATTAGCCCGACATCGGCCTCAGGCGGCCCTTCGGTGGGCCCTAATTAGAACAGGTTGCCACAATCTTGCGGCGTGGTTCTTATGCAAATAGACTTGGAGCTGGCTGAACACGATGCGATGATGCTCTCTGTTTCATTCGGTTCCTGCGCAGCAGAGTTATTGGCAAACAGCCGGTGTTTCAACTTGATTCCTTTTGAACGGGTGTCTATTTCCGAGCTTGAAGTTCCGCTCTGACATGCATTTGTCCCAGCGCCTATTTTTTTTATATTGGTGAATGTTCTTCCCCAAGACAGCTGGCGAAGAAGGGTAGGAAGTTGAACTAATTAGGATATATTTGGAATTAGCTAGTCAGGCTGCTTTTACGAGATTATTATGGCGAGCGTAATGCAATCTTTGTTACACTGATGACTCGTCACAGCAGTATGGAGCTCATAGACAATGAAGCAGAGAAAACATAGGGGAAATCAACAGTCTTTAATAAAACTGTATAACTTACTACGTAGGAGGGCAAGGCTCCCAATAAGCTTCATACCGTTAAAAAATGACAGTTTTTTTCTTCCGCAGGTGTGAACCGAATAAATCTCTGCATGAAGTGTGTAAAGCCATAGCTGCCAATTCAAGCTACAGCTACCGCTCTCCTTTCAACGTAGCAGTGGGAGTGTTAGCTCGCAGTAAAGGTGGATGATGTGGAACACGTCTCATTAAACAGAAGGAGCCGCATAGTTTGCCGTTGCTACCCATTTCCGTCCTGTAACTTGTCAGTTCTTCGACCGGCAGCCATGACCTCCAGTTTATCCGGCAACATGTCCGCATGTGCTGGCAGCCGGACACCAGCAATAATGTACATTTTGTGTGTTTGTTTCATGATAAGAGGAATATTACGTTTTCTCTTTAAGCTGTAGCAGCCATTTGCATTTGCGAATTCATCGTGCAGCAGATGAAGCGCCAGCTGCCGACAATGACTTTAATGTGCCTCCTCTTCTCGTGACCACGTGGCATGGTTAGTTGTTCTGGTCTGGGTTCATCGTTCGAAGTTTCCTAATTTTGTGGCGTTTGTGACGGGGAACCGACCAAAACGGTGCCCCCTCCTCGGAGCGTTCCTGTTTCTTGGCTTTCCTTGTGCCACGTGACTCGTGCCGCATGATCGAGAGGAGAGGACGCGCTTCTGGTCGTTGTCGCAGGCGGGTCCGTCGTCTGCTGTCCACCCGAACCAGTGCGTCACAGACAGAAGCGCTCCTCCCCCCCCCCCCCCCTACTTACTCTGCCGTCCCCTTCCTATTCGCGGTCTCGCAAGACAGGAGTGGTTTTCTCTTCTTCTGCGCCTGTGAACAGGGTGCTCCTGGGTGACATCACGGAAGTACAGCAAGGACTGGCTCCACTCGCGGCCTGCTGAGCGTGTGATGAAGCAGAGACTATTGAGCACCTACTTTATGTCCTGCCTAATACAAGAAAAGGGCTTCTCTCTCCACGTTTTTTTGACGCTTGGGACTTCCTGCGGTCTCGGCGCCGCAAGTGCTGTTTCCTGGCCAGCACCAGAGCTCTGCCTTTAGGCACCTGCTTAGGTTCCTGGAAAACACGGGCCTGGTGTCTAACTTGTATATGTGCCGCTTGCCACTCGCTGTCAGCCATGGGTTCTGTGACCACCACGACCTTCTCTCTCTTCTTTCCTCGTGCTGTCCCCCTCTCCTTCCCCTAGTTGCTCAGCCATGCTTCCTAAAGGGTTGCGAAAAACAGCGCCTCTTCATCTCTACAATCACTTTCTCTCTCTCTTTCTCTCTCTCTATCTCTCATCTGCTACATTTTGCACTGAGAGCTGCCAACAGCTGCTACAAAGCATATTGCTACACCTACGGTTTGTAAACCTCGCACATCCCTGTGGCCCCTTGGCTTGATTATGAGAATATAACAGTTTAGCGTGTCTTCGCCGGTTTTCACGCCACGTTAACAAAGTTAGTCATCAAGAGTGTCACGCAGGTTGTTCGGATATTCCAACGCAGCCGTGGAAGCTGGAAACGAGCGCAAGTAGCCTCTGCGTGAAAGTAGGCGCACCGGTCTGCCACGCACAAGCCTGGCACGAGATGCGCCCTTAGTTGAATCAGCGGCTAAAGCGAGTATATACACGTTACGTCTTTGCGCCAGGGAAGTTTCTGGGTTTAACGATGGTTCTAGGAAAACCAATTTAGCGGAGAGCGCGGTTTAATGTCTCGTGCAGGTGTAAAGTAGCGAAACTCGACGCGAGCTGGTTACAGGCAACTGGAACGCGGCGTTCATATTTGAGCCCAGTCGGGAGAAAGGAGTAGGAGTTGCGAGTGAAGAGAGTGAAGTGTCATG
Organism: Dermacentor albipictus; assembly: GCF_038994185.2. Taxonomy (NCBI): domain Eukaryota; kingdom Metazoa; phylum Arthropoda; class Arachnida; order Ixodida; family Ixodidae; genus Dermacentor; species Dermacentor albipictus. The sequence continues at coordinate 172,316,846 of NC_091822.1, forward strand.
AATATGCATTCCCTAATAAGGACGGGGTAATCTGAGCCTCAATTTCCCTCTACATCTTCTACTACATCTGCTGCACTTTGACGGCATGAATTATATACTCCATATTTTTATTGTACCCGGTAACACAGCCTTTCTTTTATGCGAAGCATATTACGAGAGCTCAACCCAGCTCCTCAGGCGCGGCGGTGTCGCCTTGAAAGCACGTGACACCGTGACGTCACGACAGAAGAGAAGTGGCTTTGGCTCAACTCTTGCAAGACGGGCTGGGTGGGAAAAAGGAGGGTCGAACCAGGGTCTCCGGAGTGTGGGACGGAGACGCTACCACTGAGCCACGAGTACGATGCTTCAAAGCGGTACAAAAGCGCCTCTAGTGAATGCGGTGTTGCCTTAGAAACGAGCTGTTTCTAAGGCGTGCGTCTCTTGCTCAGGCGCACATTTCGTTGCCGCGCCGAACGCTGCTTTGCTCGACGCTCACCGCGTCCAATGCGGGGCGCGTAGTCGCTGCCCTGTAGCCCATTGTCTTACACCCCTTGGCGGGTCGACGGGAACGCTGTCGCGTTCCACTCTTGAAGACGAAGCAGTAATGCATGAGTTGTTTCTTCGTCTAGCCGAACCAAATATAGCCAAGCAACAGCAGTTCACCAGGCTAAACAGTGGTTCAACAACTAAAATAAAGGCTAGTATGCTTCGCATCCTGGGCTTAACCTTACCTAAGCCACAGCCATTTTTTTCTTCTTGTTCTACTGAATTACGCTAAAGACACTTTAGGTGCGCTCGAACAAAATGTTATTCAGATTAACCTATCCTTTCGCTTTTTAACCCTGGCACAATGTGTTGGCCGATTTCGTTCTTCTAAGACGCTGTTCTTCTAAGACTTGAAGCAAGGGTCACTGCAACCTTCTGAGAACCGAATACAGCTATCGGATTTGATCACTTTTCAAGCTGGGTTTCGTTTTCTTCTGCTACGTTACGAACGTGCAAGCCATTTCTTTTTATTTAAATACCCCATTTAAATGTCGAAAGCTGCATCCCATGTACGTGGACATAGCAACCATCTACTCATGTTAGTCACGGTAAAACCTGCAATTTAATGCCTAGATTCAGATATTAATATGGATCTACTTGTGGTGCATTGCAACGTCGCTGCTCCATCCTGCATTTTCTCACCAACGTCGACGTATTAATAACACATTTCGAGGTTGCTTTCCGTCGCCTGTGTCAACACAGGGATCTAGATCAACTTAGGGCCAAATTTCTCGAAAGCAGATAACAAGAATTTTTGTAAACCACTTTCGTACAGTTGCGCATTCACCAGAATTTATATCCGGGATGAATAACCAGTTGTTGCTTTCGAGACGATCTTGAAAAAAGATTGACGCCGATGTACGAGGGGTCTAGAAGGTTCAGGGGACACGTTATATATCAAAACACTGGCTACGAAAATGTTGTTACACATGCGGCCTTCTGAGTTTTCTAAGGGAACAAAGCAGCCTTCTGTAGTGTTCAGTGTTACAGCACGTTTGACGTGATTATATGTGGCATCGCATTACGAAGGTTCAGAACTCACGTGCTTTAAAACAGCCACCCCGCATACATAGTAAAAGATGAACTCACGTACACAGAAACAAACACAAAAAGAAGTTTCATCAAGATTAGTTCGACTACTTACGGTGTTCGCCAACACCACCACCTTTTTCTTTCTTCGTCATTTAACGACGTGCCATGGTGACGAATGTTCCACGTCGAACGCCACTTCTCGTTAACATTTTATCTTTCCACCACGCTCATTGTGCACAATTTAGATTACGTGAAACAAAATGAAAAGTAAACTCGGAGAAGCTCGCAGTCTCTGCTGCGGAGCGTTCTTTTTTTTTCTGTCGACCTCATTATCGTAATGGAAAATGGCTGTACCTGCGTCCTGTACTTTTTCATCCATGCTCTTTCCAATGTCTGACATGAACCTCGCTGTCGAGGCTCCTCTGGAATCGTCAACTGGGTGGCCCCCTCGAATCCCGCCACGGGTGCTGTCGGTCCACACTTACGGGCCCTGAGGGCTCTGTACAGCACGGTCCACTGCCTCCACTTCGCACTTCAAAGCTTGCTTCCTCCGCACGGAATCGTTCTCGGTGCTTTTTTTTTTAAATGATGTTGCTGTTAACTGCTGCAGATTACCCCTCTTTCAGTGCGGTTATTGGAAATTTTTTGGTCTAGCCTTGGCTCACTTCCTTTTCCGCCTCGCCGCCTATATCCCAACCCGTTTGTTTGAATTGCTCTCGCGGATTTTCTCAGTGCACCCTCCTGACTTCTGTTTCGCGATACGTTCCCACCAGCGGAACTTTGTGTTTTCTTCTTGTGTTTCGTCATCTACTATTGCCGGAAGCAACCAATTCATCGCTGTCTCTGAGAACTCCACTTAAAGGAAAGAGCATCCGGTGCATTTGTCAGCGGAGGTAGTAAAACTTTGTCACAGTATACGTGACTAAAGTTACTGTAACGCTCGAGTTAGAAGCCTCCGCCGTTGATCCGGTTCCGTCCAGAGCAGTTTCTTAGACTCAACCTTTAATCGTCGATATGGCGACGTTTATTGCTCCAAAAGCCAGTCATTGTGAAGGGATACTTTTCTGTCCTTTCGGTACATGCGGAAGTAAAAGAAGTTCCCGCTGTCACACTGATTCAACCGGAGTTCTCTACCTAACCTAACCTTATTCTTTGGCCATCCCGTCAGCAGCGGATACTATCTGTTTTGTCTCAAAACACAAGTTATACTCGAGAAACATTACTCGAAAGTTCGAGCATCAGAACGGATCAATCAGAGAAGTAACGCGTGCGCGTGTACGTGGACATTTCTTTCCCCACATGTGCTGCTCTAGCTCTTGCTTGAAGAAGACCTGCATGCATTTATGTAAAAACTCTAAAATGGCTTGTGGTAACCTTCAGAAGAAAAAGAAAGTCTGATATCTATGCAAATTTACTTATTTTCTCAGGTTTGGAGATTGCAACCGAACATCACGTACGCAGATTGTTTGTAGCACGCAGTGCCAAACGTGCACACAAAGTAACTCTCCGAACAGCACATTTCAATTTGCATATTCGTTTCTAGGTGCCGTATTGCCATTCCGTATCGTTGTCCGCTCATTTTCGCGGCCCTTCCCTCTTTCCTTTCCTTAACATGCTACAGTTGTGCTTCTCCGGTGAACCTCTTCACCCTTTCCTGAATTAAGTTTTCTTTCTCCCTCAGAGATATTACTACACCACCACACCCCCTGAAGGGGCACAGAACAGACACGGACATACAGCTGTTTACAGTTGCGTAAAAGCCTCAGTTGTGTTTAGCTCACATATAGACGCTCCGTGGTGGCTTAGCCACTGTGGTGTTCCGCTGCTATAAGCACGAGGTCACCGGATCAAACACCGGCCGCGGCGGTCGCATTTAGATTAGGGCGAAATGCAAGAACGCTTGTGCCCCGTTCATTGGGGGCACGTTAAAGATCCCCTGGTATTCAAGATTATCCCGTAGTCCCCCACTACGGCGTGCCTTATAATCAAATTGCGGTTTTGACATGTAAAACCCCCGAATTCAACTCAATCCAATCGCATATAGGCAGGGCCACGTGTACAAAGAGAAGCGAGTGCAAGAAATTATTCTGCAGTGATGAAAGTCTTCACTGTAACTTGGCGGTGGTGACTCGCGCAGTATTCGTCACGTGTGTTGACCGCCGACAAGTGCAGCGTATGGAGAAAAAAAAACACGATTCATCAACAGAAAAAAACCGGCAGCACTTCTTGATGATTTTCGGAAATTACTATCATTCCTTCGCTTTTTAAGACAATGGCTCATCTTTTTTAATGATTGTTGTGAGGTTCTCGCATGTTTAATATTTTGCAGCATTGTAACTTGTGATCACAACGCTCTCTCTCAAACAAAAGAAGGAGTGAAAATAATCAGCAAACTGTGCTAATCTTTCTTTGATCTCGACGGAATGACTAGAATTTCGTCTTAATACAGCGTGGTCATACTTGTCACCTCATAAATTAACACGGCTCTTGATTACATGCTTATGGTTTTTTCATTTTAAAATGATCCTCATTAAAACTGGTTCACCTTAGGCAACGGTCCCAGGATTGATGTGCGGTGGACTAATTACGCTAATATAAGTGACGGCTTCGAACTAATCGAGTGCTACTTAATCGCGAAGTGGGTGCATCGTTGGTCTAGGAGCTTGCTGGACAAACCCGATCTACGCATCGGCTCGTTAATGTTCTGTGCATGATGCTTTATGGCTACTAACGGTGTGGTTATTAGCAGCGGACGCTTTCATAACTGTTTCACTTATTCAGGGCCCTCTAGAAAACAACCGAACCTGTGTTCAGCGTGTTAGTCAACTTCAACACCCGGACTATTGACGCCCATCAGTTATCTCTAAGGTCTGTAAAGGTATCATACTCAATATCCAGCCCGTATGAGTGAAGTGTAGATCTCTCCTTGCTTTGTTTTTCACGGAAAAAGTGCAACAGGCTGAGATGTATTCAAATATATTTTCTTACTCACTGTCTGTGGGCAATCCAATACTGAAATTTTACTCTTTACACAAATTATATTTTTACTTGCTGATTTCCCAGTTCGAAGAATAAATGCACGACCACTGTCTAGAGCGAAGCACTCAGCAAGTGCAATAGCACGACATTAATGATCATTCCTCCCCCTTTCACATTAACTAAACATTTATGTCCGCCATAAGGCCTATGCTGAAGTCATTTCTTCGATTTGTTTCTATAGAAGATGAGGTGACCCTTTTCGGCTCGTACAGAGCCACTGGTGACCACAGTATTGCTGGCCGTAGTGATTCACCGTGTCTTGAAGGCACCGAAGTCATTTATGCACATCTCTCTTGCGCTCAAAACGCTCCGTAACATTTATTGAGGTTCCCATTCTCAAAGACGTTTAACAGCTCAAGCAAACAATGGACGTGGAGTAAGCCCGGAAACGTTGTCTGTGGCTGTGTGCCTTCCTTCACGTTTTTTGTTTGTTAGCGCAGTTACCGTCTTTGAGAACAAACCACTACAAGCCATTCCCACTTTGCAGCACTACTACGCTTGAGGTGTCACATTAATTCGCGCTTGTTAATGGTTAACTATCATCGCCTCTCCGCGCGCAACTCTTGAAGGACTTGTATTGCGCGGACCTGGTGGACGCTCTACAACTATGCATAGCGTTTTCAAGGTATATGCAACACTGTGCAGTCACTGCCAAGCAAAAAACGACGTGCAACGGCACAGCTTATGCCAAGTGGCGTGAAATGGCAAACACGCTCCTTTTATTATTTTTCGTTGCCTCTCGCTTCATACGCCAGACCGCGCCACAGTCTATACTAACGCAGCTTGAACAAAACGACATGAATCCACCACTCGTAACTCCATCTGTCACGTCGCTTCAAAGCGCATAGCCCATCACCTAAGTCCCTGCAACACTGAGCGGCCCACTTCGACTTTCGTTGCTTAATTACGATGCTTAACGATTCCTCATGGTGTTGTTAAGTCCGTAAGTCGTTTTGCGACGGTTTACTGTTTCTTCGCGTGTGTATGGTGCTGAAAAACACCCTTAGTTTTGAACAGTGTTATTTCGCGTTACGTATTCCGCCTAAACGTCGAATATATTGGCTGCGCCTGTAAGAAAACAAATCAGGAAGCCGGGCCCTTCTATTGAGAACGGGATGTGCGCTATTATTTTTCTGGGCGCAGCTTTATCGGCCAGAGCAAAAGCTGTCGTAATAAAAACCGTCTCGCCCACTGTTCATTGTTGTGATTGCTTTCATTCGGTGCACAACTTCACCGTGCCGATCACCGCGGCACGACCGGTGGCACGGCGATTCTCTGCTACAGCTTCGATTAGCCAAGTTAGGTAACGGCCCCACCACAGACTTTATTATGCAACGTTGCTTTCGTAATTGCGGGAGAAAGCTCAGGGAGGGGAAAAGAAACGCCAGGTTTTTCACTGGCGATCTTATCTTAATTGGATCTCCATTACGGTCCCAAGCGCTGCCAGGAATGCGACAGTGAGGGGTGAAAGAGAAGGTGAACAGAAGGAGAACTTCGTTAATAAAGCGTTGCCCTGTTCTTGTCCCTCTTTTTCTTTCTTGCAGATAAACCAGAAACCGTTTAATGTTTGTGTTATGCATGTTGTTTATTGTACAAATTTGCTTGCGTTGCTTTGCCGTTCGTATGTGTATGTAAGAAAAGGATGTGTCGGCTGAAGGAATACCTTGTCCGGTAGGTGTGCGGAAGAACGGATATTTGACTTAGTTGGTATTTATTCATCGCAAAAATCAAATGACGAAGAGCTGGTACTGATGCGATTATTGGTGCACTACTGATCCACGATTAATGTGTGCTATACAGACATGAAATGCGCCATGCACCAGATTCGAACAACGGAACTCACCTTCTCCCTGTCAGCGAGCTTGATTGCCACTCGCCCAAGTAGCTCGGCCTTAGGCCGGAACAAATCCACCAGCTGAGAGGCATGCTTATAACCTAATATTCGTGTTGATTGCGTGACTGTGTCATTAAGCTAGCAGTTCTTAAAAATTTTGTCATTTCGAGAACGCAGTGGCAGCGACTTGAATGCAAAGCGTTACGAAGCTTGAAATACTGGGCAACACTTCTGTCGACGTAGTATAGTTTGTTTACTTTGCGTGTCATTTCTATCACCTTAAAGAGTCCCCCAAACCTGTACGCCTTGCCTAACCTTTTTTACTTCAAACTTCATAAGTCCTCACAAGAAAAACGTTTATGTTTAAAATGTGTATAACGCGTGCATCAGTGTAGGCAAGGTGTACTTAAGCATGTTTTTAATACCTTGTTGGAACTGCAATGTAAAACTTGAAAAACCTGTAAGTTTCACATCTCAAGATGCGAGTTGTCGGACGATCCGCACTTGCAAATTTATAAATTTTGTTTCTAAGCCATGTTTGAAGTTTTTATTGAAGCCTAGCAACAGGCAGCCTTAAATTTTTTTGATGTGTAATATTTCTGTAGGATCCTAATAAAAGTTATGAAGACCTCGCCCAGACAAGATTCAAATTAATATTATTATTATTTCTGTTCAATATGAAAATATTTACAATAGACAAAGAAGGAAATATGGGGAGAGCAGGGCGGTATTCTGCAAGTATCCACATTGTGGACATGTCCCTTTTGTCTGCTGTTGAAGTGCTGATTGGCTGCGGGCGCCTGTCTCCTTGTTACGTGTACCCCAGCCCAGCCAATCAGAACTTCAGGAGAAGACATATAATGGACGTGTCCACTAGGTGGACGCTTACAGAATACCGTCCTTCACCTCTCTCCTCAGGCTGTCAGCTGCCACAGAAAAGTGCATAACATGTTACGCGATGCCAAAGGCAGCCCTACGTTGCAAGCGAAAAAATGATTTTAAACGCATATGACTCTGCCAAAAGGTGCAAAAAAATCAAATTCTGTACATTCAGTGATGCTTCACCTGATTGTGATATACGACACTTCAAAAATCGGCATAATTCTTGTGCGACAATAAGAATTCCAAGCACACATGAACTGCGTTCTGAAAAAAAAAAGCATAGTACATACATAGATGATGATATCACTAAATTACATGGCAGTCGCACCCAAAGTGCGATTGGCTGAAAGCAGTAACAAACTTGAGCGTAGCGCTGAAGGTCCTCGGACGTTGCTCTAACGCGGGGACGACAAGTTGGCGCGATGGAGCGCGCGAGTTGACCATCCAGCCGCGCAGCTACTGCATAAGGATAGCGCGATGAGAATCGTCGCCGGCGGTGTTTCCGGCCTTCGTGCTACTCGCGAGATCAAACTTAAGGGAAACCGTCGGCGTCTGTATCTCACAGTGGGCTGCTCATTCCGCTCAGATGTAGGCACCGTGCGCGTTGTGTGCCCGCGCACAGCTGCGCATCAGGAGCGCCTACATACAGTTTCTGCTCACAACTCTCACGCCGGCAGCAGACGTTGCTCCGCTGCAGAGCGTATTGGCGGCGAGGAGTTACGGAGTCGCCATCTATCGGAAGCGCCTCGCTGGCGTAGTATGAGGGATCACGTGGCGCGCTCCTCATAGGTTTTGCTGTCAGCGCTTACTGAAAACACCACGCGCGAGCTCTCCCGGACATTTCTGTAAGTACTTTCGAAACGAGAGAAGTTTCTTAGTGTCTAAATAATAATCTTGGGCAAACTGAAAGCACACAATCGTTTACAGACGCTATCTCTTCACCGAATACGTACAGTAAACGCCACTGTGCGCGGCCGCCGCGATGGAGTCTCCCTAACCGGCTTCTTGCGTGAAAGGTAGGTAAACGCGGAGAGCAAACTATGTGAAATATGTTCTTATAGTGTTTGTATAACTAAATGGAGTGTAATAGAACGAAGCCTCAATGCAGCGATCGCGCAGATTCGCAGCGACCGACTGCGCGTCTGCATGCTTGTCCGCGCACTGTTTCGCTTTCTCCGCGCGCGCGTTTTCGCACCGTGCCATGAGCTTCAGGCCGCAGAATATGAGCATTTAACAGTATACAAGCAACCATTGTTGCGTGGGCGCTATCAGCGCTGTTCAAAAATAATGTCTTGTAGGGACTTCGATGCCTACGGGGACTCTGATGTGCCATCGCGACGATTCAAACTTTTTTTTTCTTCTAAATTCTTTGACCTTTCAATATTATTTCTCGAGTTGCGTCGCACTGTATGTTTATCGGTGTTCTCAGCGTGCAATTTCCCGCTGCTCCTCTTTGTAATCCAGTGCATTAATTCATAACACAAACATGACCATATGCCATGCTTCTTTAAAATGTGCTTCTTACCGCTCCCTTTCCATTCCACTGAACTTGCCAGTATCTATAGCATCGACAAGTTCATAGACCAAACCGTCATGACATTAGTCGGGCAGCTGACTCGGGCGAGCGTCTCAGTGCGCGTTTTCAGAACATCGCAGACCGGGCGCCGTAGCAGAAATCTTCCTCGCGTCTGTGCTTGCTGCATACCCGAGTTGTAGCCGATGACTGTTTGCCGGTTTTATGTTTCGCGAGCCAAGGTTCACGCAGCTTCTTGTCCTGCGGCTACGTGTGAATAAGGCTGACACCGGCCTCCGTTACGAGCGTCCGGCCCTGCGGCACCGAGTAGTAGCCTGCCATGTTGCGCGCCTTCAAGGGCAGCCACTACCTATTGTAGTGCTTTCAAGCGTTGTAAAGGAGACACTCGAAGCGGGAAAATTTCGCCACTAAATGAGGACCGCAGTGTACGAGGGAATTTATACTCGTTTTCAGCTCGCTTCGGCGCGCCCGAAGCAGCCGACGCGGCCGCTATGTCCACGTGATCCCTCCTAGCACGTCACGCCGACGGTGGCGCCAGCTTTTCCAGTGGTGGAGCTCGAGGCCAATACTGTGCGGAGCTGGCCACACGCGGCAGCCCTCCACGAAACGCTGCTTTATGCAGTTGATGGCAGGTGGCGACACAGGGCTGTGTCGAGGCCGGCTTTTCAGACGCCATTGTTCTCATTGACAAACACAATTTCTGAGTTTTGTCCTAAAAACAGGTGAGTAATCGTGCCAAGTCGACGCCAAAACGCGATAGCGCAATATCGTTTTTTGAACACGCGCAGCCAAACATTCAGGACACTGAACCGGCCAATTAACAATTGCACTCGGGGTCGTGCCAAGTCGACGCCAAAACGCGATAGCGCAATATCGTTTTGTGAACACGCGCAGCCAAACATTCATGACGCTGAAACGGTGAATTTACGGTTGCACTTGGGGCCAACGCTTACGACAGAGTCACGATAGACCTCTTTCTATAACGTACATAGTTTCTCAAGGTGCCTACGTAGATTATTGTACAATATTTTCTAAATCTGAAAATTCTGCAAAAAAATCTTGTGTTTTGCAATTCGGTTGTATACCCAGCTTAAACCCTTTATCTAATTTACGCTTGCAAAAGACATTTACTGTCTATCGCTACTATAACATACAGTAAAAAAGGGTCAGCAAGCCGCTACCAGAAACCACAGCCGATTCATCATGGTCTTCATTTTTACACGCAAGCGCAGGTACATGTCCCGTCTGTGGAGTCGGCGAGAATGTGCGTGTCGCCTCAAGCAAGCGGTGGAGGAGAGAATCGCACGCCGGGGAATGTACGAAGGAGCACGCTGAGCACGCGGCAAGGCAACGCCTTGAGAGAACCACCACATCTAACCAAAAGCAAAGAGTTCTTGAAACATTGTGCGCCCAATGCACAAAAAATTGGAGGACGCATAAGCTTCGCCTTTAAGAGTGGAATGCGATTGCATTCAAAGATCCCAGACTGCTTCTCACGCTTCCCGGCAACAGCAGCTTAAGTAACCGCGACGTTTACCGGGAAACGCTGGCGGCGAACGCGATGCATGAAGGCGAGCTTTCTGGTAGAAACACGGCCTCTTGTGTGGGACCCGATGCGGTGGACGCGAGTGCTATCTGGAGGTGTTGCAAGGAACTGTACGTCTGTCTGTTGCAAGTTCGCCTCTCTATGGCCTTTGAGATTTGCGCGCACCGGTGCACTCTAGCCTCAGAGGCCATGGATGGCCGCTCTGTGAATTTCTGAACCGCTGAAACATGCACCTGTGTTTGAATTTCCGCTCAACAGAATTATGTTTTCTCGTATGTTCAAATTACAGTCCGACGCTATCATGGGTGTAGATTGTGTCTAAGTCGTACTTTACAATTTTTCTTACCTTTTTTACCTCGAGAAATTCGATTAGTTCAGTAACTTCTTTGCCTGGAGTGCCTTTACATGGAGTGCCTGCGTGGCTGGGTATGCGTGGTTTGGAATGATTTCCATAGAGAAAGAAATATCCATGTGAATTCTGCTGAAATGATGGTCGACGCTCAACGTGGGACGCCGACGCCGCATTTTCTGCGACATGGGGACCCTCGCGCTGAAAGGGACTAGAGCCCATACGCTTGCGCGTAACCCACGTTCGCGAAGTGTCCCTGTAACTCTTTTGTCACGACCCTAAACCCTCTCCAGCTCATACGGTGAGCCTTAAGAGAACTGCTTCTTGGCCTAGGTGGTATTCGCTGAAATACATAATCGCCAGAACTAAGAGATGAACAAAATGAGGAGGCATTGCACCCCGCGAAGATGGCTGACCAGCGAAGCTGCTCTGGTGGTATAATGTTGGTATAGAGTTCGTTGGTACGTAACTATGCATATAATTATGCATGTGTCATTTATGCGAAATACAAAGAAATATGTGGCGCGCACTACGTCACGCACTGCGTCATACATACGCAGAGCTACCGACGAAGGGCTTTTACGGCGCCGCTCTAAAGACGCCGGTGTTGTCGACACAACTGCGACGGAGCGTCGTTTAGACGCAGGTGGCCGTTAAACCGAGCCTCATCGCGGGCGGCGATGTTCGTTGACCGGAGCGCTGTCAAAAGGGGTGCACGAAACAAAACAAGTTTATTTCGCAAATATAATAATTGACAAGATGATTGTTTAATTAAAGATAATATAATTAGAGGGAATGCAGGAAATAAGCCGAGTATATCCAAGCGACGGCAAATAACACTACCTCGGTTCTGTCCAGCACGTGGCATTTGCATGATTTTTTTTTTAGTTTGACTCAAGTGAAACTTAATGTACGATTACGTATGAAGCATTGTTGTCCATCTACTGCGCTTTGAATGCGGTGACCAACTTTGAGTGCAGTGATGTCTCATTGAGTTAACTACCACATACAACTGCACCTAGTCCTCTTCATAAAGAGATAAGCTTGTGTCTTCGGAGGCTAGTCTAATATAAGCGTAATAAAAAAATGATCTGTTGCCACGTGCTGCACTACAAGCATATTTCTTTTTCCTGCTTTAATAAACACGACAGTATCAAAAGAACGTAGAAATTTTCACGAATTACTGTGAACACAAGACTTCTTGCTGAAACGTTGACTCCAGTGGCATTCCTTGTTCGACCAATGTTGATCACTTATGAGCAAGGACTTCATACAGTAACGCACCATTTACTGAATTCCAGTAAAGGCTAAAAATGCAATACTCAACAATCATCACTTTTCACATATTTTCAAAGTCAAAAAGAGGCACTGAGCATTAATTTGCACCACCTGATGGCTTTCAGCTCTGTGAACATGGAGAAGTGCATTCAGATCATAATATTTAACCTAGCTGTTATAAATCATTCATGATGCTGCATTACATGATACCTAACTTTCACGATGTCCTGTGGAGACCACAACATCAAGGATGCTTCAAATTCGATTAAATATATAGATAATAAAATAATGCAGGAACTACATCATCTGGCGGTTACTCCACATATTGCCAAATATCCACGACAAGGGGAACAAGCAAAGGTAAATGTTCATGTAAACATGCCTATCAGCTGGTAAAATTATGTGTCAAAGCTTTATTGGATTTATGCAGAAGTTAATGCCGATGACTGAAGAATATATATGGCATGGATTCTCAACATAAGTTTTAGCTGTGCATGTTCAGATGTTCAGGCACGGTGTAACAACGTATTACACTTGCTCTAATAATGCACATTTTTACATATAGTAGTTAAAAATAATAATAATAATAATATTTGGGGTTTTACGTGCCAAAACCACTTTCTGATTATGAGGCACGCCGTAGTGGAGGACTCCGGAAATTTTGACCACCTGGGGTTCTTTAACGTGCACCTAAATCTATGCACACGGGTGTTTTCGCATTTCGCCCCCATCGAAATGCGGCCGCCGTGGCCGGGATTCGATCCCGCGACCTCGTGCTCAGCAGCCCAACACCATAGCCACTGAGCAACCACGGCGGGTGGTAGTTAAAAAGCATGACGTAAACTGTGCGCATTGAAAAGTCAACAAACCCATCAACTTTTAAGCGCGTTAGTGGGCAGAAGTTCTCGTTGAAAAGACTGTTAAGAAATCTTTCCCAAGGGAATAATGGGTGATGCAGCAGGAGTGGCTAGCCATCTTTTAATCATTTTTCTCTGGCTACTGCAAACACTTTTGTTTACACTATACCCTATCCTAATAATATTTTTTTACATAAGGCTTACAAGTAAATTCAGGGGAGGAGGAAAGAGAAAAGTAGAAGGCAGGGAGGTTAACCAGGATAACGTCCGGTTGGCTACCCTACACCGGGGGAATGGGAAAGGGGAAAACAAAGATCACAGGGAGAGAGAGGAGGGAAGGAAAGAAGGAAATTGCGGTGAGTTCGCTGACGCGTGTGCTATTACAGAAATTGTATTGATAGTCACATGTGGTCGCACAAGCCCGTCGTCCTTCAGAAGCACAAAAGCGCCTTCACCGCTTTATGTGCCAGCGGGCGATGGGGGCGGTGTTCCAGCAGCACCTGCACAGAAAGCGGCCGATTGTCCAGTTTTTGGAAAGCTTTGCCAAGTTCTTGTCTCTCTGGGGCATATCGTGGACAGTGGCACAGCAGGTGGTCGATGTTTTCTTTGGCGCCACAGACGTCGCATGCTGCACTGTCAGTCACTCGAATTATTGTAGAGTATGCCCTTGTGAAGGCAACTCCAAGCTTTGTGATTTATCTGTGTATCTGGTCTAGTAACGATGAGCGCGTAAAAATACTTACGTAGATTTAGACTCAATGAAAAATTGAATCAGGTCCTGCAGCGTGGTAAGCGATTGCCTAGTCTCGGCACCACGCCTACAGCTGAGAACGGGTCCAGAATACGTGCGACGGTAGAGCGGAAAAGCACCGCCACAGCCATGCTGTCACCATAGCAACGCGCATGCGCGCCTAGCACGTCTTGTTCTCCTACCCGGCCCACTTGCCCCCTGCATCTTGGCCTCTAACCAGACCGCAGCAGTCGGAGGTTGCTTCGTCCAGAACCGAGCCGGATCTCCAACTTCGGCTGGTGACCAGCAGGCAGAGGACGTCGTGGCTAGGCACGGCCCGCACACCACTACCGGCAGCCTGGAGGTCACCCACAACCGCTGTTTTTAAAAATTTTCCTTACTTTTGGCCTCCTCGTCAATAAATGTTTTTCACCACAATCACCATCTCACACGTATACGACTAGAAGGCCTCGAGGGACGCACAGCGCATTTGGTCGCAAAAACTAAGAAGCCAAGGAGACGTGCTGTCCCGCTCCGCAGCTGTAACGGAAGTTGAATAAATTGTGTGAGCTTTGCGAATCCCTTAACTGCATAACTCGTACAAACATCATAGATACGTTCTCTTGAATTCCTTAAAACATTGAAGAGTATTCTTGGCCTTGCCAGTACAGTTTTATTTCCGGTTATCTACCTATCCCACCAAAACATTCGTCCGATCCCAAAGACAATGCAGTCCAAAAATAAGGTCGATTCCATAAGGAAGAGCAGTCTAAAGATTGTGCTCTGATACCCTGGATATGTGATGCTCTCCAAGGAACCTCTTTGACGCCTATTTAGGTCGCTGTGTATGCGCAGGCAATAGATGCACCAGATGATTGTAATAGCCGTTAAAAGATGAAATTGATTGATTGATTGATTGATTGATTGATTGATTGATTGATTGATTGATTGATTGATTGATTGATTGATTGATTGATTGATTGATTGATTGATTGATTGATTGATTGATTGATTTTAATGTCCCGATGCAACGCGGGGATTATGTAAGCGACACCGTATGCAGAGAGTTCCAGAATAAGATTGGAGGGTGCTTAAGCTTCGCCTTTAAGAGCGGAACGCGACAGCGTTCAGAGACCCCTCAGTGCTTTTCATGCTTCCCAGCAACTGCAGCTTATGTAACGGTAACGTTTACCGGCAAACGCTGGCAGCGAACGCTATGCACGAAGGAAAGCTTTCTGGTAGAAACGCGGCCTCTTGCGTGGGTCGATCTCCTGCTATCGTTTCGCACTTTTAATATTTCGGTCTGAGAAGAGGTAATATAAAGGATATGCGTTGTCTGTGTTTTTATGCGTAGCATATTACTAGAGCTCAACCCAGCTCCTCAGGCGCGGCGGTGTCGCCTTCAATACCACGTGACACCGTGACGTCACGACAGAGGAGAAACGGGGCTCCAACTCGCGCCGTCACTCGCGGCGTCGCCTTCAAGGCTGACCACGTGACACCGTGACGTCACGACAGAGGAGAAACGGGGCTCCAACTCGCGCCGTCGCTCGCGGCGTCGCGGGGGTGTATAAGCAGCTGCGCTTGCCTCTGCTAGACACTCACTAGGTGAGATGCCTCCTGGAGACAGAGCTGCTCGTTGGAATGAGAAGCGAAGGTTGCGGCGTGCTACAGAGACTGTTTCTAGGTGGCTTTGCTACGGCGCAGCGACTACGCGCCCCGCATCGGACGCGGTGAGCGTCGAGCAACGCAGCGTTCGGCGCGACAACGAAGTGTGCGCCTGAGCAAGCGCCGCACGCCTGAGCCGACGCCGACGACACCGGCTTTTCTGCGACACGATCTCCTTAACGCTGTCGCGTTAAAATAAACGCTAGTATGCTTCGCATCCTGGGCTTAAGCTTAGCTAAGCCACAGCCAGTTTTATTTATTACATCTGTTTGTGCGCTGCCGTTCTCAGAATTCCGAGGAAAATAACTTTGTAAAGAATGAAATACAAGGTATGAGCAAGGTTGGGTATGCGTGATTCGGAATTTGGTGTGAAATTCCTTTTGCCGAAACGACGTCCGACGCCGATGCGGGACGCCGACGCCGACGCCTGATTTTCTGTTATCGCGTCAATAGACAGTTTTAGTACTGCGTCATGATGATACGTACGCAGCACGCAAATGCTTTGTGGTACGTAGCAGCGCATGTCACGTCAGCGCTTTTGGTACTGGGAAATGCCTACGTACGTAAGCGGGCGAGCGTTGTTAGACGCCGGGCACGTCGGAGCGCGTTGGCCGCGTCCGACGCGCTCCGACGCGCCCAGCAACCAACCAACGTGCGTCCAACCATCGGTACAACTATTGACGCTGTTGTTCTCGCTAACGTGACGTAACGTGTGCGCGCAAATAGCGCACCCTGAACACTTTCTCAAAACCAAAGTTAATATTTTTTTTGCTATGGGTTCCCACCGTGCAGGATCCTGGAATGGGATCTGCGCGTTCACTTCACGCAGCAAAGCAAAATCGTAGGCCATGGAGAAATACAGCTTTCCGCTGGTCGCCTCTGATGACGTCATCTTGCGAAACAACTTCGTCTCGCGCTCTCGCGAACAAACGAGAACAACGAGAGCAGCAAGCAAGGCTCCCCACGTACGCACGCGCGAATCGGATGCGTGCGTATACGCAGCGGCCGCGTACGCATCTCGTACCATTCGTGTCACGTTCTACATATGCGCACTTTGCGGAACATAACGATCTTACGTACACAACGCCGTTGCGTACGCAACGTACGCAGTACTAAAACTATCCAATATTAATCTCGTGCTCAGAAGCATACGCCCCAGCCACTCAGCGCCTGTGACAAGTTTAGAGACCTTATCGCCTTGAAAAAACACGCCGGGAAGGAAAATGAAAAATTACCGCGGAGGCTGTTACTAATGTTATACCGAGAAGGCTCACAAAGAAAGACAGCGAGATAAAGAGAAAAGAAAGGCCCGTTAACCAGGCTAAACCTTCGGTCGGCTACCTTTCACAGGGGAAATGAGAAAAGATACGAAAAAGGATACGCGCGACACATCCCATCATGAATTAGGCCAAGCAGGATGCCCTCCCCGGAGTAGACTAACGACGATCGTCCTTACAAGCGCGCCGGAAATGGCGCGCCACGGAATAAGAAACGGAAGCGGCGTTCGGCGGAAGCCAAGCACTGCGAAAAGCGCAGGAGCACCGGCCCTAAATGCGAACTGTCAGCCTCGCTCCGGGAATGCATCTCCGCGGTGTTCATCTCCGTTTCTTGCTTCTTTTGACGCTTGCCTGGCGACGGCGATAGTCTCGCGGGAGGCACTCAGCGACGAGCCAGCGTCGTCACGCGCCTAATGGGACGCCGCAAGGACGCGCCCCGCGGGACAGGGCAGCGACACCGCGAATGCGGGATTCCAGAGACGCGTCCTCGTATGCCCCAGGGGTGCCCGAGGCAAGCACGGAGTGCTTGAATAAAATAACGCAGAGCAAGCGCTTGCGCAAACAGGAAATAAACGTTCCACAGCTAAAGAAATGCGCGCGTAAGCAGCAGTCTGTCCCTTTCGTTGGCTGGGTGAGCCTGTTTTTCTCAGAGAGCTACTCTGATGACCCTTTTAGACCGGTGCCAGGTCGGGTTTACATCCGTTGCATGTAACTGATGCACCCCTTTTGTGTTTTACTTAGAATGCCTTTCATATAGCAACATTCCGCTGACGCGCAAGGTGACAGCGCTTGCATGGATAGGGGGAAACGGTGTGGCATTTTCCACCGCTGTCATCACGCAGCATTCTCGCTCAGGAAGGTGGTTGTCATAGCGAATGTCCTGGGATAACTGTGCGTGACACCGAGCATCAAAGGGGATCCATGTAGAAAAAAAATGGCTGTGGCTTAGCTAAGGTTAAGCCCAGGATGCGAAGCATACTAGCCTTTATTTTAGTTGTTGAACGACGGTTTAGCCTGGTGAACTGCTGTTGCTTGGCTATATTTGGTTCGGCTAGACGAAGAAACAACTCATGCAGGCGAGCGCACGAGCTGAGACCCGGCTATGTAGCTACGCGGCCGCAAGCGAGCGCACGAGTTGAGCCTCCGCTTTTGCAGCTGTCTAGCTTTTAACGGTTTTACATTTCTTGTTGCTCGAACTCTGTTGGTGTAATTTGCAGAAAATCATATAAGAATTGCGCAGGAAGTATAGATGAATACTTGACTGCTAGTACAATAAAGCGCCAGCCAGGCATCGGTCGTGCCCTGTGGGACATTCTTGTGGCTGCCTTTCATTTTCTTTTTGCTTCAGGCAACGCGCGCTTCAATGAGCTCCATCTCCCAAATAAAGTTATTTACTTCAGCGTCTCTAATACCAAAGCTCACAACGCACCCCAGGCAACACATTAGGCTTTCTTGGTCTAGAATTTATGAGAGACTGTTTCTAAAAATACTTTTCTGGAAACTGAAAATGAAAACATACGAATACTAGTACAATTCTGGGCGAAGTTGACCCCTCGATGTACACGATGAAACACTCACCAAAGAGAATAAGACATCCTTGGAAGAAGAAAAGCGGCTGTTGCATGAAAATAACTTGAAGGCAAAAAATAATGTTTCAAAAGTCTGCTTCCAAATGAAATCAGCATCGAAACTCACCAGGTACGATTGCTATGCGCCCTCATGTAGTGCGAGAGGGTTGGAAGATTTCTGAATTTGTTTTCTTTCACATTAGATTCCCCTTGTAAAAGGGAAAGCTAACTCCACCCAGTACAAACTCACATGCTGGGCACGCCCTGATCCAAGTGAATCGGAAATCGAATTCATCCTCCGCTTGTTGCTAGGCTTCCTTCCTATCCATGCAACAGGAACAGGGGATCTCGGTAAAATATGACTGCAAATGTAAGAAAAAACCGAAGCCTCTTTTCTATTCCTGAAAATGGTTCTCCGGGCACGTCCTCCAAAGTTCTCTCCGTAGCAATAAGATGTTACCCAAGCTGAAAAATTGAAGATGGAGGGGAAAATTTGAAACGTAGCTGAACGAAAGATGTAGGAGCAAGGAGCAACAAAAATGTCGACGTATTTTGTCGTACTTAGAAACATTGGGAAAGAACCTGTGGTACGCGGTAACGTCTGTCAGTTGTGAGCTCTTGTAAAATTTAAATGTCAGGAAACAATTGTACCGAACTGAAGACAATTTGGATTGCCTTGTGGGCACAAAAGAAAGCAAGCAGCAGTCGCGAAGCGCGGCAGGAAGAAATACCGAAAGAAAAAAGACGGAAAGGAAAAGAAAGCTTATCGAGCACAGTCCCTCTTGCCTTTAGATGTACTGTCCGGGTGCCCTCACTATTAATGGCGTAATAGTGAGTGAAAGAAAAACGATTGGTGAACTGTCAGAAAACAATAACACGCCACGACGACGAAGAGGATGGAATTCTGATAAGCAGCATGAAATAGACACGACAGATGTTTGGCCTCGAGAGCAGTCGCAAAGGCACTATCAAATAAAAAGAAACGGACACTGCAAAAAAATGCTCCGGGCTAGAGAAATTTCGTGTTGGGGATACATTTCTACTTGGGATAAAGAACCTACATGATGCAGAGGTGACGAGGAAGGCTTTTGAAACCGACTAACGGAAGCGAACGCAAATCTGCTGAATGGTATGAAACTTTGTGATGCGCTGGGTAAAAATAAACATTTCTTCAGTTAAGGCAGAATTCGGAAAGTGTTGGAAAATCAAGTATTGCGAACAGCTTTATGCTTCGAATAAGTCATAAAATTTTAGCACCAATCCGCTAGGCTCACGCAGAAAGAAAAAAAGATATTGGAGAAAGCCCCTCATGGGTTCCCGAAAATTGATCGCAGCAACGGGACCCGAAGCGTAGACGGAGAGGAATATTTCGCAACTTGGGGAGGTTTTCGTTTAAGTAGATTCTTAGCACGGTATGCAGGGAACGCCCCCATGAGTGCCAGCCCTTATAATTTCGAGATTCTATGTTATAATTTCTTGAGCGAGGTTTCTATAGGAGAAACCTCGCTATAGGTTTCTATAGGACAATGTTTTGAAAATCCTTTGCCCTTCTCCGTCCGCAAACGCCGTATCGATGCCCGAATGCTGAGATCTGTCCAGTAGCCCGGACACCTTTTCCTTCAAAAGTCGCCTACCCGAATCACGAGTCAAGTACTTGTTTAATACTTAAATTGTTTCCATTCACCATGAAGAAGTGAATTTGCGTGGAAAATTTTTCTTATAGAGCTCGTATAAATCGAAAGAGAAACACAGGGAGATGGAACGCAGGGAGTTTAATCATGTGTCCGGTTTACCACTCTGCACTGGAGTGAAGGAAATATGGGTTAGAAAGCGGACAGAGAAAAAGAAATAGAGAAAAAAAAAAGATAAAAGAAAGAAGCAGGAAGGGCGTTCCAATCTAGAGGTGTTCCGACAAGCCACTCGATCTCAAGAACCGCAGTAGCGCTTGCGTGACCTTCTGATGCGATGTTCAGTCCAGTCGACGTTGTAGAATTCCTTCTTCCGACACAGGCTGGTCGTGCAACTGGTTGAGCACGACGCAAAAGCAATTCGCTCTGCACAATGTAGTGCAGGATTCGGCCCAGAACATGAAATACTTCCTCGTCGCCGCAATGGCAAGAGGCTGTGGTGTCAACCATTCCCATGTGGAACGCGTAGGCATTGGTAAAAGCGGTGCCCAACCATAACCTATACAAAAGGGCAGCGTCTCTTCGGGAAAGTCTTCTTGGAATTTGAAGGCTTAAGGTTGCACCCAGAGTGTATACAAACGAGCATGCACAAAATATGGTTCGCTCCGTTCTAATGTGATGCACAGGCGTGCAAGTAGGTGGAGTACCCTTGCGACAACTGTCCTAGACAGCGGGGTTTATAGGCAGTTGTGTTGTACCTGAGCTAAATGAGCCGCTTGATCGGCACGCTCATTGCCGATAATACCACAGTGACTTGGTAGCTACTGAGAAGTGATTTCCTGTCCTTTCTCAGTCAGGTGCAGCATGGCCGCTGTTGTTTTGAACACCAACTGACTATGCGGACCGCAGGGTAAGGGCGACAGAAAACACCTCAATAGGTATAAAAGGACAGAACACAGGAAGCTCGAGCGCTTCACGATTCGAAAAGAATGCTTTAGAAAACTTGACTGTAATTTTGCACCCTAAATATCGCACTTAAGTTTCAGTAGGAAGGACGTTCTTTACCGTAAGACCACTTCAGGAAAGCGCAACTTCAACTTTTACGTCTGTCGGTCAACCTAAACTTTGACATTTATGCGACGGACCGCAATCAATTGTAGCTAACCCTGCACGAGAACACCCGATGAGTATAGATGGCCTACTACATGCATGCCCCCGTTTCGTGGTCACAAACAATAATATCACATCAAAAAGAAAAGGATATAAAACTTCTTAGCAAGACCTAGGTTCTTAAACAGCGAGGGCGCCACAATAGTGGAAATACGTGAAGAATATGAAATTACGTCGGTTTATTGGTATTTTGGAAAGACACCTAAAAGAACAATGTCATGCATCTACGATCAGAGTGTTCGAATAACTATATCAACTGTTAATACGAAAGCAAAAGTTTTTCTGAAATAAAAAGAAACCTTATCTGCCGTCTCCTAATAGTCATGCAGTACAAACCACCTTGCCGAGCACTAAACATATAAGTTTCTCTTTCTCTCTCTGTATCTCCTTGGTCATACAATTTAATAGGGACGTTTCGTTTAATGGGAAGATAATATCTTTCGGAAAGCACGAAGTCATCTGTTTTGTTAATGGTTGTTGCTAGTTCTTCCTCACAGCTTCTTTAAAGGACGTGGTTTGGCGCTGAAAGCTCCAACAAAAGGCTTCCTGAAATTTAGGTTGGACGTTCTGCAGCCAGCAGCATTTTATCATTCACGATGCCATATTTCCTGCTACTTGCGTATTAGAAAAGTGGTCTAGTGCATGCTTGTCTCAAGGTGTCCTCGAATCAACTCGTGAGCAGTTAATTGCAAAATGAACTGCCTACAGCACTTTTGGAAAGCCAACAAGCGTGGCATACGGTACGCGTATAAGAAGACAGGACCACTGCCTATGGGCTCCTTCTTTCAGCTTGTTTTATTATCGTGTTTAATTTTAGCTTTGCTTTTTTGCCATGTGTCATATCGCATTTTTTTAAAACTTTGAATGCAATGCGCAATGGCGTTGAGGTGAAACTCATCTAGTGTATAATTGTTGAGGATTAGGTTACTTATATTCTTTTACAGTCAATGCGGCTGCCAATATTATTTACATGGCACAGTGCAATTTATTTCTTAGTACAAAACTGTTCCGCCTTTATATATTTTGGAACGAAATTGCAAAAAGAATATTTTTACCAAGTACTCCTCAATTTTTGTCTAATCTTGGCTTTTCAAGTCATTTTACCTTGAAAGCCGAGACAAGTTTCTGTTTTACCAAGTGTCGAAGTTAAACTGCGCCAGAACTTGCTCGCATGTGAGATAGTCTGCACGAAAACATGAAACACCAGTTGCTAAACAAAACGTCACAGGTTATACTGAAAGCTTTTTGGAAACTTGAAATAGCGGAACATTGTCACTAGACATATCGAGAGTGAGCAGTATTATCAGTCAATGATTTGGCGTCGCTTGAAGTCTGCGGATACCTGGTCACACACAACGTGTAGACATATGAATGAAAAGTTTGTAAATGATTGCCAGCCCTGAAATATGATCGATAGGATGTCAGCTGCATGAGCGCTCCTCATCAAAGAGCACAGACGCTAGCTGCAATATAGGGTATTGGTTCGTCAGCCGTTACACCAACATCGTCCTGAGATTGGTGCTCCTAGGAGACCAGCTCAGGCGGAAATATCAGCGGCCCGATTTTTTTATGCTTATCGCGCATGAGGTAACACCACCAAGCACAATCATCATTGCGGGTTCCATATTACGAATCAGACACCGCCTGTGACCTTTACTTCACCGTAATGTGCGATTTAGTGTTTTCAAGTACCTCTTCACTATTCGTTTATTGTTGAGGGGAGGAGAGGCGGGAGGGGGGCGGGAAGAGAACGAGGAGCTCTTAACTACATAAACTGAACGAATTTCTTCTGTAGGCTTTATTTGTCAATATCGAAACTTAGGGAAGTTCACCCATAGAATATTCATTACAAGCGTAGTTGACGTCGCTCCAACTTTTTTGCAGCAGAATAACGCTTAAAATTTCTATAATGCATTCAAAGTAACGGAGGTCACGGAATGTCAGAGGTATCGTTTATTTTGGCAGAAATCCTTGTCTCATTATGTATGACTACTGTCTATAAGGATTATAATCATGCCAGGGAAAACAAGGGGAAGGCGGGAGGTGGAAATTCAAGACGATAAGCAAAACGAGAACAGGGTCAAAGCTGGAGCCAACGTTTCGACAAGTGGACCTGCCTTTTTCAAGGCGACATGTGCTTTCCTCACCACAGTATACATAGGTACGGTTCTTCTAAAGGGGGGAGGAGGTAATGCGGGTCGGTGAGGCAACGAACGAGAGTGCGTTAGCGGCAAGGGTGTTGATTTGAAAAGAGACGTGTGCTCTCCAACATCGGTGGAGAAATGTGAGGTAGCGTCGTGTGTCAGTAGGAAGGGGTCTGGATGACGGGAGGGGCGGGTGGGGGGGTTGTATGCTTTTGGAGGTCAGTGAACCAGCTATTGGCTTTCTGAAAGAGAAAAAAGAAGTAGAGGAAGAAAATGTTGCTCGAGGATGAAAAATTATTAAACGGATAAATAAAAGAAGGAAAGAAAGGAAGCGTAAAAAAGCTAAGCAACCCGATTAGAAATTTAAATAACTAGGTGATGTTGTCTATAATTTGAAATGTAACATAGCGAATAGATTCTAAAGCTCGCTTTTAAACGTTTATTCTTATTGGTCGCAATGTTTTGAACTTATGGTTGAGGTATGATTCTCTGAATTTTTCAGTCTCACTCAAAACGGAAAATTTGGCGTTAAGGTATGTGAATAAAACTGCTTGAAGGAGAAACGAACATCCTTTATTCGAGAAAACATACCTCCTCATTTGTCACAAAAATTACAGGCGTTCTTCACGTACCATCGCAGCAATTTACTTGACATTCTTTCTTTCTTTTTCATCGAATTTCGCAAGCCATGTCACTTAATCCCGTGGCAGACGTACTGCATTTCCTATGAGCCTATCACAGCGGCGGAAAATGAAAGAAAAAGTAAGTGACAAGCAGAATAATTTTCTCGGAAAGAATCCGTCTTGCTACGTGCCTTGCTTTAACTCTACCGGTTCGCTAGCAAAGACAGTAGCTGTTAGAGGCACGCTATAGTGTCAGGTGGTATATTGACTCAAGATACGCTCCTGAATAATGCATTTCCCGAAGAGAGTTCATTATAAAGCAAAACTTTGAACTTCAGTATTGAAGATTAGCTTGCCTTCTGATATAAAAAAAAGCTTGTCCAGAAAAAAGGAGTAAAAGATATGCAGATTTAAACTTTATGCTATTGTTTTCTCTGTAGTGTTTGCTTTTCTCGAGGAAAAGTTTGTAAAGCGTGAAAGCCGTGCCTAAAAATCTCGTGCACGTCCGTCTACAAAATCTTGCTTTCCTGTGAACACTTTCTTTTCATGAATATTCTTATTTTCTTAATAAGATGAGTATATTGCACCAAACCCGTTTTCGCCCCTTCAGATTAAACTCCGTACAATCTTTTATTTTTTTATTCATTTTTCTCTTTTTCTCGGAAAGATGGAGCTTAGCTTGCTATTAGTGGCGAGTTTCAAAAGATGTATTTACCGGATTGGCCAGCTCGTAAATTTGTTCAGGGTTTTCCTGGTCTGTGTTCACCAATATTACACAAAAATATGAAGTCTAAAGGTCTAGATTGTGGTCCTGATTCTTCCTTCGGTGCAACTATTGCATCGGTGGCTTTGCAATACCCGCTTTGTTTTCGCACTCGGCAGATAGAACTGCTCCAACCCTCATGCTATACTGACAGTTTAAAGAATGAAGGGCACAAGAACAGGGGCCACGTAAGCTTTCGCGGAAGGTAATGGTGAGTTCAATTACGTCTACTTCGCACAAGATGACTTAACTAAAGCCGCTGAAAAGCTGGTGACCGAAAGTCGCGGTGAAAAAGATTGTTTTAATATCTGACAGAATTCTATAACGCTCAACAAGCACAGCGATTCACCACATTCCCAATATTACTTGCCTGGTTACAAAATAAGAAGTTGACCTGATTGCCCAAGCTTGAACAACAGCAGGGGAAAATTTTACAGCGTTCCACTGTTCATTCATGACCTTAGGAACATGCTACGAAACGCCTCAGTGAGATCACCAGCGTCCCAGCCCGATGACAAGACAAAATTACCTATTTCGTGCATCATGGTCTGAAACCCAAGTGTATGTGTCAGCTTGCCACAATGTGAAGAATCATTGTTTGACATCTTTTACCTTGTTTACATTGTTTGTTCTTAAAATCTATCGCGCAACATCAAAATCCTACGCGCCGTCTGAGGAC
Source organism: Dermacentor albipictus (assembly GCF_038994185.2). Classification (NCBI taxonomy): domain Eukaryota; kingdom Metazoa; phylum Arthropoda; class Arachnida; order Ixodida; family Ixodidae; genus Dermacentor; species Dermacentor albipictus. The sequence continues at coordinate 172,341,972 of NC_091822.1, forward strand.
TGCACTTGTGTCGGCGGAAGCTTGTGCGGGTGGAGGGCCATGGAACGGAGAATAAAAAAATAGTCGCAGAAATTTACGGCTCCAATGATAGCTATTGCACCGAGAATGGCCAACAGAACACTCTTTCTGAGCAGAAATGAGCGAGAGAGAGAGAGAACTTTATTTCTCAGAGTGAGGAGCTAATTCATGGGCTCGTCAGGAAGGCCAGATGACCGCCAGGCGATGCGTTGCGGTGACCTCTTCGGCTCACTCCACGAGTAGGAGTTGCACGTTCGGGCTGGAGCTAAGCAGCACTTCCTCCCATGACGAAGGTGAAGGAGAGGCCAGGAGATCGGGGCATCTAGCCTCACCTAGCGGCGTCCTCTGAAGGCTCCGGCGAAACCGGATATCGCGTCACACTTACCTGCCTCACAGCTTCCCGCCCTTTGCGAGTGATCGCAGAACCTCTGGGTGTCATTGAAAAGGCAGCGCCTCAAGCAAGGCGCTGTGCTGTCTGTTTTCTCGAGGAAGTGCAAGGACCAAGACGTCACAAGCGTGTTTGAAAAGAGAAGGCGAATATGCATGGGTCTGCCATCGCAAACACCAGAGACCAGCGGAGCTGGGGGAAGGTCAGTAAAGTAGTGCCAAACCGCACACAAGACGCAGAAGCTCCGTCAACAATTCCTACGGCGTCCGCCAAGGCCATCTACAACGGTGTCGGCGATTCGCATGGCCAACGCCGTAGTAGACACACTGATGCGATGAATGAAGGGGGGATCGGGCATGTTAGCTAGCGCAGAAGGAATGTGCTGTGCTGAGGTATATGTTACCTGACTGGTCACTTGTGTTCGTTGTAGCTGCCAGTTCTGCAGCCTGTGCATAGAAACTTCGTTCCTCTGTGTTTAGATTGATCGACTTTTTTGTGAAAGTACGGAGGAACCAGAACAGGCGCCTCAAGCACCAGCTGCTACCTTTGGTGGAGTGTCAAAGGAATGCCATTCGTTCCAGTCGTTGCCGGTCGTTCAGTAGGCCGCTCATCGAAGTAGGAGTCATAATCTCCGCTCACGCCATCCCTCTCACTAGAAGTTAGCACTGTGCGCGGCGCAACGCGGGGACAACAAGACAGCGCGCAGCTGGTCAGTTCACCCCCTCGCTGCTGTAGGTATATCTGACATCAGACCCGCCTCCTTGTAGAGGGGAGTGCGTTGCGTGTGACCCGGTGGCCGCTCACAGAGTGTCGAAAACAAAGCCATCCGCTCAAAAATCACCCGAATAATGACTATATACCAGAGCAATCGTGTCCTAGGAACGCAATTATGGTGCTCTCGCAATGCTCCTGAATTTTGATTCTGTGTCCCTTTAAGGGAAGCAAAGGCGGTATCTGCTTCTACATAATAAGCACAGGGCGCTGAGCAACCAACCATTGTTGCTCGGGGCAAATTCAACACGAAAGCGTTTTATGCCGTAGTCCGAAGTACTGCAGTATGACACTAACGAGCGCCGACAGTAAGTGCTTCGGTAGTCTCAGTGCAGCGGAGACTCTAACGCGGTGTAGTGTAGCCTGTATAGGTACTCTGTAAGAGTGTACATAGTAGACATGCCAATTTGGTCTGCTGCTGAGGAGCAGATTGGCTGTAGCATCCCGCTGCCGTGGATGCGCAGCCCAGCCGAGCCAATCAGGACTTGAACTGCAGACGAAGTGGACGTGTACACTAGGTGGACTCTTACAAAGTACCTTCTCCGGTGTAGGCGGTGTAGGTCTTCTCCTTAGATGATGACGCAGTTTCCGCACATTGTTTGTCTTTCGCGTCCTATAGGTGATAGGCGACGCCTCATCGCCTACGAAGTGCAACTGCAACATACATTAGGAGTGCTTACACACCGCCTACTGCTTCGCTTGCGATGGCACCAACAAATAATACTGCTGCGCTAACGGCGCAGAAAGGCAACGACGTCGACGGGCGAACCTCGCTTTGGTACCAATCCCTCGAGAGACACGGCAGCCGTGAAGCAGAAACCCTTCGTGCGTTCGTGGCGCACACCGCGAACTCTGTCACTCGCATTCCTGAAGCTGAGCACGTCGCAACTCAACTGGCTGCCCAAGACACTACGGAGCCGGACCAAAATGCTCGTACCTTCGCCGAAATGAGTGGGAAGCAGGACGCCGCTCGCCAACAGGACAAACCTGCAACACGGCCGCCGGCCCGCAAATCATGCTCCTTTCGCTGCAGCGGACCGCGAGTTAACGAAGCAAACATGCAACAGCTCCTGTGAAGACGCGTCTCACTCTCGTGTTCTACTGGTTACTATGAAAGAGAGGTCAACCATATCTTTATTTTTTTTTTTGCGACCACGGGCTGTAACAGGAATTCAAAGGACAACCTTCAGTGACATGAAATACTTTTTACTAGTAATAGCTCAAAAGGGAACCCGAGAAGCTCAATTATTTCTTAGTCACAACCATACGGAGTAACGGACAACGAAGTCGCTTGGAGCCATTGCGAGCATGTGCTCAAATTATTAAAGACCGGCATAATTCAGGTGACCCGAGCTTACTGTTGCCGTTTTTTGATGCGAAAGCGTCACATGGCACATTGACGGAAAATCCAGCGTCCGTCGCCTGTAGCAGCGAAACGGCAGGTGAATTCCCCGTTGGCTGTGACGTGACGTCACGAGCGCGCCTCAACTGAGCAGAGCACGCGAAAGGTAGTGCTCACGGAATGAAACGCGGCACGGAGCATTTAGTAGAACCCTGCATATGTGCAAAGTACGCGAGAACACTATGTCATGTCGCTAGGAATTTGGTCTCCAAAGGTGCCGAGGAGCCCGATGTAAGTGTACGTGCCAGAAAAACGTCGATACGACACGAACTGCAGCCGGTGAAAACGAAAGTATGCGCACTACTTAACCCTAAATTGACGCGTTTCATTCCGTGAGCACTGTACAGGCACCCAAATCTTTAACTGGCGTGCGCGAGCGGCGACTTTTCCGTTCCACTCCGGACGGTCGCGCGCACCCGAGCCCGAGTTCGCGTTGATGCAAGACGAAGCATAAAGGTCAATTCGCTCGCTGCTGCTGCCACGCTTCCTCGCTCCAGCGTTCTGACATCGAGTTTTCGCGGTCATCGAGTGAGATGTGTTCACGTTTGCTTGTGCGCGCGTTACACCATGCTTGTTAATTTAGACAGTATGCCTACGTTTTCAAGTATACCTTAATTTGCAAAACTACTATCCTTACTTCGTATAGCTAGTATTTGCTGTCACAATCGATGCTTCGCCTTTCGGGTGAAACTGCGACATTTTTTTTCATTTTTTTATTATTGCTTTGTTTCTTCGCGCGCAAATATGGGTTAGAGCTTTCGAAACAAAGCGTGCTTTTTCGATTACGTTGTCTTACATTGTTGCGTTATGCACTCCTATCTCCCAATAACTAACGAGTAGTGATATTCAACGGAACTGACATGGAACCAAACTAGCCCGGACCACAGCATGGACCACATTTCACATAATTTTGTTCCAAATTAATCAAGTGCCATTCTGCCACTTCTGATAGAGGCAACCTCACAACACAATGGAATCTCGTTCTAATCGAAAACATCAAACTTACAGCAATCTAGGCGTTAAGTATAGTGGTTTTAACGCGAACTTTTTTTTACATGGGTAATGTGCTGTATACATAATCCGCCACTTCATTCCAGTCGCTAAGGCGTTGCGCTACTGGGTTGGCGCTTCAAGTAACTTATAACAAACAAAAACAAAGTGTTATATTTCCCCATGTCCTTTCCTAAAAAAAGCATTATGTTTGATATATTATAATTAATACAGAACGGAGAACTTGTCGAGATCAGTTATGCGTCCCTTTCTGCGCAATTTGCTGCCAAATCGTCTTGGGAAGTTTTAATTAGTCAAACGGGATTAGTCAAATTAGCCTCGGGAGATGATTTAGTAGTGTTGGCTAATTTGGTCAGCCATATTCCTGGGTTTGTGCGAAGAACATCGCAGAAATCAAGCATAAATGAGGCCCTTAGGCAAGCTATATTTGTTTTTGTTTTATAACTGCCAAGTTGAGCGGACGTAATTGTTGAAATACCTCCCGAGTTTACATAGCAAGCTAGTCGTGCAAAGACAACTTTATGCCATTGCACAACGATTGTGGTTGAGGGAGATTTTGGAATAGTGTGCTATGCCGGGCCTTTTCAGCGGCTAAAAGAAGCTATACTAAGAAGGCTAATAACGTCATGGTATTTTGTTTTATTTCTTATATGCATTTCTTTAGTTGTTGTGTGCCTCTCCCCATTTTTTTTTTGCATTGGTAGCTGTAATATCTTTACTCTGTCCTTTTTTTACATTCTTTTCGTGCTATTTTCTCATTCCTGTATTTTCAATATTTTCGTTGCTGATAGCCGCAGTCCAATGTGTTAATAACTGGACCTTTTGCTATGAAGTCTCTGCTCATACATTCTTTTGAATACCGTTATACTTTTACTATGATGCGCCTGTTCTGCTTGGACCCTGTTGTGGTCTGACATGCCAGTGACAGTAATTAAACGACAGAACAACGCGGCACCAGGTGCACGTAGATGTTGTGCTTGTTGGAGGTGCAAATAATACTACAGCCCCACACACCGTTTTATAGGAGTGACAACATGGCGAGACTGACGAAATAAGAAATTGAGGCTGCAAATTTTCCAAAATCGAGAAAGTAAATTTGCACACAGGTTCCCTAAAAGCGTGTTATTGCTATTTAATGCCTGAATATTATGAAGAGAAGCCATCTGCCTCCTGCGTTCGCAGATAATACCAGGTGGCTCCGCACAATGGTCGAGGCTCTCCTGCTCCAGAATCGTTCGGAATGGCCATACTTGCGATGGTCTCTCTCCTTCGAGAGGGCAGTAGGCGTGGTTGTTTCTTATACCAGGTCTGTCAGAAAAGTAACTGGTTTGATGTCACCAACAATTTATTTCTGGGCCAAATGGCGAACCATTTAGTACCCTTTCAAAGTAATGTCCCTTCTTTGTAACGCACTTTTCCATCCTTCTCTGCCACGCCTCGATGGTCTGCTGAAAATATTATTCTGGGATGTTTCGTAGCTCCGACGTTACGGGTCTCTTCATGACCTCGACGTCTTCAAGATGGATTTCTTTGATAAATTTCTCGACCTTGGGGAATGAAAGAAAGATCGCAGTGGGGGACAAAATCAGGGGAATAGGGAAGTCGCTCCGGAATAGCAATGTTCCTCTTGACCAGAAACTGCCGAATGCTCAAGGCGTTCGGACTTGGCGAGTTGTCTTGACGCAGCAACCATTATTTATCCGCCTAGGGCTCCGGTCTCTTCTCGCACACAGAGTGAAACAAACACCGTGATATCTCTTTGCAAACTTACTCACTTATTTCCCAGCCATGTGGCAAGAACTCACTTTATGCCTCTGATATCGAAAAACGTGGACAGACTACCTCCCGACGTTTGACTTGTACCGCCTTGTTTCCTTCGGCCTCGGCAACAAGAGTCTACGTTCCATCACTGCTAATGACTCGGCAAAGCAAATCTGACTCAGTTTCAAGACGTTCAATCTAATCCAGGCACATGTGCAAGTGGAGCTCCTTCTGATCCAAGTGCAACATCCGGGGCACCATTTCTGCACAGATATTCCGCATGCCCAAATCTTCAGCGATTATCCTCCAAGGACTGTCCTTTCGCGTATTTAACTGGCTAGTGATCACTGAGTTAGCTCCTGAACAGCACTTTTCAAGTGCTGAACGCGGTTTAAATCATGAATCCGGAAACTCAAAGAGATAGGACCTAATGCTAACGCATTTACCTCTAAATCGCCACTGAGTTTCATTTTTCAGTCAGTGATGGCTCGCAAGTGCTACAGAGGTTGCTCACCGTCACTCACACGATTGTGACTCTCTGTCATCAAAGTTGCGCATTTCATCGTATCAGATCGGATAGTTTCTTATTCAAACGGTAGCTTCTGTGCCACTTCATCGTCTTTGTGTGATTATTGGTTGGTAATGACGCTTTTAACCTAAACTCGGCTGATCGGCTAACGCATGTACTGAACTTGGGAGGACTGGTAGGAGTGAATGTGTGTGTTTCTCACCAAGTAGAAGGGAAAACGAACCAAATGCTGATTAATCATCTTGCATGGTCATATGCACGTCCCCTGCGGATCTGCTGGTGATCGTCTTTCTTCCTTACAAAATTACGGACTGAGCGAACAAATAGTACCTAAATATACTCTTCACAGCAAACATCCGCCTCCAAGCGCATTATTGTTCTCATTAAAGTAAAGCTTTCTTTGATTACTTCCACCAGGTTTAGCCTGTCTGCACCGCCAGTTTCACGCCCAGTAAGGTTTCCCGGTATAGGAGACAGCGTACCAGTGAATTGGACCAATTGCGAAGATTTTGTAATGAAAATTTCGTCGATTTTGAAGGCTGTGCATTCAGCGGTCGCGTCGGTTACATAGGTGGCCGAGCCCATGGGCGCGTAAAAACCCGCATTGTTATCACTGTCAACAACTCGCCAGTCGGGCGAAACTGCGATCGTTTTATTGTTTCTTTGTTCCATTCTATGACCGTCTATACTTTCTTTTTCCTTTCCACAGTTAAATATACCCAGCACTCCTCTTAACCTACCTCCTCCGCTTAACCTACCTGTCGTTTCATCATTTATCTCGGTCTGTCTTTCTCTCTCAAAGAAGTCCAAACTCGGCAACGGTGCTTTCAAACGCGTCTTCCGCGCTCATGTATTATGAATGCTAGCTTGTAGATCGGCCGCGTTCTGCCATATCGCGGAACCCCTTGACGGTTTATGTCTGCGGACGCACTATATACTTACAAATGCACAGCAGCGCTCACCGCTCGATAACGGCAGGCGTTCTGTTTTGTGGATTTGTGTTGTCTTGGGTTTCTTTCTTTCATCTTGCCCCACATCTTTCCACGGTGAAAAGCACGCCGTCAACCGCACAAAGGTCTGTGTTCAATAAAATAGACTCCCACTCCTTTCGTTGTCATCTGATACCACGCTTCCGTTTCGTCATCACATCGTTATTTCTTTCTTTAGTCCATTTCTCTCTGCGCTGTTGTCACTGGTGATCTCCATGCGCAGCTATACATGGTACACATTGAGAAGAAAGGGCTTTAAAAAACACAATCGAACACGAGCGATTGTTTCGATACGTGCACAGTTTTACCTCTCTGTACTGGCTACAGACAAGGCGTGTCGACATGGTAGCCGTTTTGGTGGAGGCGACTTCAGGATAGGTCGATATCTCTATCGCGCTGCGTCTCGTGCTTCTATATTTGCAACATTTCGTGCGCTTATGTTCACTGGTAAAGCAGCGGTCTACTAGTGAGTACATGAGTTAACCGTGCTTATTTTTTTCTCTCTCTCTCCTAAGAGGACCACTCACATGAGAATTTTCGCAGGATTTTGTTACTACGGCAGGACACCTATAACTCGCCGCTGAAAGCATTTTTTTATTACGCGATATTTAGGACATGTTGCTGCTAAAGTAGCGCTAACTGCTACCTTTCCCATAAAAATTGTACTTACTCTATATAAGAAAAAAGCTACCTCATATAAATACAAAATACTATGAAATGGCGGTCACAGAAATTGTCGCATAAAACGCATAGAAACTTTAAGTCAGGTCGCATAAACGTACAAAAGATAGAGGACAAGAACAAAGAAAAGCTAACAAAATGAAACAAAAAAGAACAAGTAGTTTAGCTATAAGGCCACAAAAAGCAGGTCACTGAGAATAACAAGAACTCGGATCAAATAAAGCACATACATTGAGCATACGTAGAGAATGCAAGCTCTAATAAATATTGCTGCGATATTTGAAGGCTACTGGACTGAGTCAGCGTCTGTGACCCGGACTGAGTGACCGAACGATATCCCCAGTGGACTTTCTCTTCTTCTTTTAATCTTTCAGTCCCCTTTTCCCTTTCCCCAGTGTAGGGTAGCCAACCGGGCTCAGTCCTGGTTAACCTCCCTACCTTTCCTTTATCATTTGCTCTCTCTCTCTCTACCAAGATTATTTCTCACCTTCGGACACGTCTGACGGCCCACCAGCACTCGCCTTCATTGTGTACGTGCAGGAACTTTAATGCCATTACGTCACATATTGGCGCCTGTGAGGCGTACTGGTGTTCGGTACTGTTTGGCGCGCTTCTGCATATTCCAGCTTGGTAGAGGTGGTCTCGCAATAAGTCAATCAGCTTCAGCCGTTCTCTGCATAATCAAGGTGTCCTTCTCGAAGGCAACGAACGAATCCATGAACTCACGTCTCCAGACGTACACTACATATTACAAAAGGCATTGTGATGTTTGATTTGCTCAGACGCTGCAGCACCGGATGCAACAGAACTTGAATAGTGCGCGTGGGAAGGTCTTCATACAACCAAGGCAGCTCTTGAGGGATTGTTTTTGAAGGCCCAATCCCCCTCAGTCGCTCCTTCCAGCCTAAATGGCTAGGTTGTGATGGATGCCTAAGATACGAAAACGACCACTGAAATTGGTTTGCAGAAATGAGAATACGACTGGGTAATTTGTTTATCAGCGATACCGAACGCTGTAAGAGGGAGCTTTAGCTCGGCGGCTCCTAACTGCATCGGAAAGGAGGAATCATTGTTCTCGAGCCCTGGACTAAGGGCAGCCGACCGTTGTGCTAGAAGATCGACGAAGCCATCTGAAGACCGCAGAAGACCAGCGAATCTAGAGCTAATAAAGTTTTCACTCACTCACTCACTCACTCACTCACTCACTCACTCACTCACTCACTCACTCACTCACTCACTCACTCACTCACTCACTCACTCACTCACTCACTCACTCACTCACTCACTCACTCACTCACACTCTCGGCAACCACTGCACCAAATTTGACGAAGTTTGTTGCGTTTCAAAGAAAAAGGTTAAATCTTAGTGACTGAAGGAAGCGGATGTGTTATTTAGGTTGTTATTGCTTTACTATAAGATGTTGAAAATTATAAGATTTATAAACATGAAACTACCAAGTTTGTGACTCTGCAACTCAGCAATAAAAACACTTGTAAAAATTCTGCAATCTGCGTTGAAGGTTAAATAAAAAGATGACACAATTCATTTTTTATACATTCTTGTGAAATACATGAATAATTTGGGGATGTGACTTTCGCAAAACCTATTGTAAACATGGTTATTACAAATCCATGTAAGCTGCAAATTAACTTACCAAGTTTCATGTGTCCGCTTTAGTTGATCTAACGCATGCATTTTGCAAAACCGTGATATCTGTTTTTGCTGCAGAGTTGCGGATTTGTGAACTTCGTACTCGCACATTTTTCGAGCTTACCAATTCTTGCCACTATTTCTGAAGAAGTTCAGCTTAAATCAAAATTCGGCTGCCCACAGTAACTAGAGCTTACCTTCTCTCTCAAATGTAATAAATCTCACTAAAATCGGTCCAGGGGCTACCCGAGAAATGCATTTCTGCCTTTTGAATATATTTCAATAGTCCTCATCGGAGTTGGGTCCGAGTGCTAAAGCTTCCTCATAAGATACCATGCCGGCTGCTTGATATTCATGAAAATTGACATCAGTATACGAAAGAATAGCCCCAGTTAGACGCTTTTTTAACGTAGTTGCTGGTTTTTATTCTCAAGCGATTTCGCCGCGTCACCTAGCAATACTGACTGCTTCTCATGTCGTGTTTTCTTCGCTGAGCTGACAAACTGCCCTTTAGAGAAGGCCATAGCACTAGTTGCACGTATTCTTTTTTTTCTTCGTAAAAGAGTCAATGAATAAATTACTGTTTTTGACTTGTAAACGTCTCGACTTTTGTATTAGCTGCAAAAAGTGGCTCAGCAATTGCCCTGCTGAGCTCCAGGACCCGGGTTCGATCCCCGCCGCAGCGTCCGCCGTTTCGATGGGAGTGAAAGTAAGGAAACGTGCGTGCACCTAGATTTAGGCGCACGTTAAAGAACTCCCCGTGATTAAAAATAATTCGCATTCGCCTACAGCTGCGTGCCTCCCAATCGGATTGTGGTTCTGGCACGCAAAGCCCGAGAACTTATTCAGTCAAATATGAAAAAAACATTTGCTAACTCAAATCGTTGGACATGAAATACGACAAGAACACAAGAGTTAGCGGAACAACGAAACACCACCAACATAAACCCACTGGTGAAAGCAATTGTTTTCATTGAAGACGAATATGATGGGCCTTGCACAATGGGTGCGCTGGATGATGCAGAACAACCGGGCATTTCATCAGCATTCCCAAGAAATATCGAACAGTCGACGACACTCCAGGCTGCGCAAGCGAAATGCCACAGGAGTAGAGCTTCCTTGCGCAACACTGGGCCAAGGGCCCAAAAGCCATGCATTCGCGTTGCGCGTTTTGTAGCACGGCGTGCACTTAGGAATGAAAGAACGAAGCGTTCTCACAGCGTCGCGCCAGGCCTCCTAGAGCACGTTCCATCGCACGTCGCTAACCGAGTGAAATACTCAAAAAAGAAGCTGGCATCGCCGAGAGCGTGAACTTGACGTGTGTCTGCATTCCGCGTGCCACCTGATTTAACACCCGCGAGAAGCTGGAACTTTTTTTTTACCATTTTACTGCCGGCCACTGTCACAGAACTCAGGGACGCTGTCTCTTCTTGCGAATTCCGGCGTGCGTGCCAGGAATACGTTGCCAATATTTCTTAACAGGCATTTGCTAGCTCATTTTTAGGAAAGACCGGTATACCGGACACTTTTCTTTTTATAGCGTCAGAAGCTGCCTGCCTGTTAATGTATTGCTGTGTGTTGATGACCAAAGGCCTAAAATGTGAATGACTGAGGCGTAAATGGCCTCCCACTTTTCGTAGTGCGCGAAAGTGTGCGCTTGAACGTATTTGATTTCCTCCAAGAAATTTATGTCATGACCTTTAAGAGGGCATCAGGAATGTTCACTTGAACAACATATAAGCCATATCAATCAATCAATCAATCAATCAATCAATCAATCAATCAATCAATCAATCAATCAATCAATCAATCAATAACTTGATTGACCAATTAATTATTGAGTCAAAATTGAATAAGTATATGAATTTCTGTATGTAACACAAAAATGACGGAGGAGCGGTGGACAAAAGCGGCCTTTGGCAAGCTTTTATTCGGTGGTCCAATATGTATTATGCAAACGTTTCGCAAGCTTCATGCATAATTCCGTATTTGACACATTTAACCGAGAGCGAGCTCTTGCTGGATATATCAGCTCAGAAAGATTATTCTCTGCCTGTTTTCTAAGGAATTAGACAGAGTGGTTGACATTTCGCTATCTCAGCCTGTAGATATTTCAAGTAAAATGATTGTTGTTCCGAGTAGTCTCGCAGCTGCCAAACGCGTTAGGTTCCGGGAACCAGGAAAAAACGCAGTGCGTAAACTCGTAAACTTTGCACATTTGGGACTTCTTGCGACGAACAGATCCATGGCCCATGAAGCCCTTTTCCACCCTTTTCCAATTAAAAACTGATGTAAGATGGAAATTTACCAGCGTTTGTCACATACAGCGACAGCAGATAAAAGCTGTAAAGCACATTTGCCGTGTCCTTTCGTTCTTTTTTGCAATGCCATCGCCGTCATTCCGCCGTCATCAGGATGTCGTCATTAGCCCCACATCGGCATTACAAATTTCACCCTCTATGTGAGACGAAAACAAAAAGCCGCACCCCCACTAGGGATCTGATTCACGCCCCTGCAGCAACATGCACTTATGAACAAGACGCAATATTCCCTGCACGAGTGCGCAGCGTAGGATTTGTGCGTCACGTAGACTCTGAGAATGGTGGCGTCTGGTCGCCGATCTCAGAGGCCACAGCAGGCTATATCAATCAATCAATCAATCAATCAATCAATCCGTGTATCAATGTACATGGAGGGGTGAAAAGAAAAAAGCTGCCGATAAGGTGCTTGACAGGTTCTCATCCCCGTACGTTTGAGCAGCAACCGTTTAAAGCAAGGAAAAATTAGTAACAAAGAATAATGCATGTGCAAGCATTTCGCTCAACTAGTGCAGCTATAGTAATAACATGAAGTAGAAGATTAAAAAAAATAGTAACTTGTATGCCGGCTCATAGAAAGTTCAAGTAAAGTGCAAGTTTGTGAGCCATGTTGAACTATTTAGGAACGATTGTACAGGGAAAATAAAGCAAATCAGGAAATAAACGACACGAAGAAAGAAATGATAAAAAAAGCACCCCTAAGTTCTAGTGCGGTCAAATTTTCTAACACAATACCACGATCATAAAAGCAATCTAACAGTTTTAGAATTGTACTTTTGTGCATCTCCTCTCCGTAATTACTACGGTTCAGAGGCACATTCCAGCTTTCCCAATTTCTTGTACTATATATGTGTATCGGTAATGTTGGTTTCACAGGGCAGGTTAGACGCAATACGTAAATATATACTGCCGCGGATGAAGACGACGCTGTGCGCTTCGCGTAGATCGCCTCGTCTTCGTTTCGTTCATTCTGCTTTAAAAGTATAATACTCAATTCATGCAGCTCGCCTGCCACACTCTCATTCTGGGCCAATCCACGTTAGTAGCTATGCGCCATGGTGCCAATCACCATAATAGTCACCGTCGCATAGTCGTCCTCGTCACCGTTCAGAGACGCAGGTATCGTATAATGGTAAGTATTACCTTTCCCTTTGAAGTTTAGGACCATTATTTTTGACGGTGGTATCAAAGCAAATCTACCGACAAGGGTGGTGAAGGTGCCATAGACACACTCTTTCACAAAGCGGTAAATGAAGTCATTTCCCAGTACTAGCCCGGTTCGATCCCGCCTCTTTGTGGTCTTCCCGTCGCTTTTGTACTAACCTGAAGAACTATCTCCCATGGTACCGAACACCGAGTGCCGCTATTCATTGGCAGCGACAGTCATTTGACTTAACGAGGACTCGATTGTGCTCGCAATGGGAGCTCTATATGAGTGCAATTAGCCGACAACGCGGAAGGACGCCTTTCTGCGCCGTAGCCTAAGTTAAACCAAATGGCGCCTTTCAGAGCTCCTTTACAGAACCTTGCCGATGTATTCGTTTGTTGTTTGCTTTCAAAAAAATTGGGACAGGCAGAAAGGAGAAAAACGTCGGCACGTGCCTATTCTTCCGGAAGATATAGGCGCGTAAAAGACCCGAAGAAACTAAAGGAAGCCGGAGCAAGTTACAAGATAGCAAGTAAGGAAGAATAATGATAAACAAAGACAAAGGGAATAGGGTACAGCATGAGAAATCAATAAATCTGCTTAGATCGCAGTAGTTCAAGCACGGAAAAAAGAACATTAAACAAAAAAGATAGAGAAGTAGTAGATCTCGTCACTCAAATGTTCTAGCCGTACAAGTACAAAAAGAAACAGATTAACTGTACAAAAAGACAAAATAATTCCTTCTAAACGCACCCTGTATGAACCCCCAGCTGCAAATACTGCATGGAGCGCCAAAGTCGGGCAGCTCAATTTTTGAAGCACCTTTCCTTTTTCTCTCTTACATGCGCGAAGGTCTGTACAGCTTTTGTGGTGACAAAGATCGGAGTCTAGTAGTGAATCCGTGTTGCCTGCAACCACTACTACAACATTTTTTTTTATTCTGAACAAACTCCAGCCGTTTCTATATTGCCCTAGTTAGAGGTATCAAGCCCAATACGTGATGTTTTGCGACGGCATTTAGATGCGCGAAAGCGGACATGCGATGACGGCCGTCATCGTTGTCGTCCAGTCGCCATCCTTCCAGTCGTCCAGTCACCAGAAAAACACCAAAAGCAGGACCAAGTTGAGTGAGATAGCCCTCAATAGCCTTCAAAGAAATTTCTAGATTACGCAGATCGGCGATAGCGGAGCACCGCATTGCCTTCGTTGTTTTGTAACTCTATTCTTTCTTTCTTTCTTTCTTTCTTTCTTTCTTTCTTTCTTTCTTTCTTTCTTTCTTTCTTTCTTTCTTTCTTTCTTTCTTTCTTTCTTTCTTTCTTTCTTTCTTTCTTTCTTTCTTTCTTTCTTTCTTTCTTTTTTCTAGTGTGTTTACTTCAGGATCTAACGTCGACCCCTTGTAATGGTATTTCGGTGTCTTGCAGGTGCTTAGGCAGTTGAAGTGTAAATTAACTCGTTTCCTGAATAAATTTTCCGGTTGATAGTCAGCACTCGTGTTGTGTCTACGCCTTCCTTCGTCCTCCTTTACATTATGCTGCCGTTATTAGCCATGAGCCATCCTGATCTTGTGGTCGTCCTAAGGCCGCCCCCTCACCCTCTTTGACATTTGCCGCATGACGAAGGAGGATAAACGTGCCCACTCGCTAACACTTCTATTCAAACTCATCTCCATGCGGCATTGTGCGGCTAGATGCACCCAGTTACGCAAGTTCGGCGCTAGGTAATCTGTGCAGGATTTCGTGCACCACATAAACTCAGAGAGGTAGCGTCTGTGAATGTATATATAGTTCGGAGGCCACAATGTTAGGCAATACTCCAGCGAACGAGGACGACGCTGTGCGCACGAAGATGAAGCTCTTTATGAAAAGACAGTGCCATCCGTTAAAGGTGCCTGCTGCTTTCATAGTAATTAATTTCACAACCGGAGTAATTAGTAAAGTTTGCTTTTCTCCCTTTCTTCCTTCTTATTCTTGCCTACATTTGAGCGTAACTTTTTGCAAGTGTGCCTGTGTCTACGTTAACTGCTCGGCCATGCTGAATTATGTATGAGAATAATTCAAGCAAGGCACGTAGACTGCATGGCAGGGGGCGCCTATACTTATAGGAAATTTTATTTACGATGTGAGCCCGCCTCGATCGATAACTTACTCATAGCAATGTGTAGGCGTCGACGTTTGCGATCGGTTCTACTCTGCAGCTAAACCATTTGAGGTTGCGTGTCCTGTTTGCGATCTGCTAGCATGTTTTCATTATTAGACCGTTTCTTTCTCCGATCACATTTTTTATACGTTAGATTTCAAATTCGAGGTGATGCTTACGTCTTTCACGAGGTTCTGACCATTCTTTTCTATACGTTAAACTTTAAATTCGAAGTGATACTTGCGTCATTCACGGGGTTCTAATCATTCCCGAACAAGTTTCAGCTTCTTCCGTGTTAATGTGTGCAGTGCGAAAATAAGAGAGCGGCACCAAGGAATACCCACAGTACTTGCCGGAATATACATAGGCTGCGCTCGTCTGAAGGTTTTATTTTAATACAACGCAAGACAACTAAACTTGCATGACATATGTAGAACTCAGGCGGTATTTGAATTCCTTGCATGTCTGTAATATGTAATATGGCAAACCGTGTCATTCTAAGCAAAATCAGGAATACGTAGTAGTCGTAGTTCCCAAAGTTATCGCTGAAACCATATAACAACTTGGTTTGTCTTTGTTTAACAACACGGCAATAAAGCATACACAAAAATTAATCCATCTAGATTTACAGGACACAACTGCGCGTGTTTGCGTACAGCTACAGCCACGTTAAACGATTTCGTGAGAATAAATGAACCATGCCCTAATTATGAGTCATTTCTTGGCGAAGAGAAATCCTCAAAATGCAGCTGTATGTGAAAGCAGCCGTAGGCTGCCTAATGACCGACATTGCATTAATAAAAGGACGGTTGCTCGGTAAAGCGCTCTTCTTTTCTTTTCGTTCCTTTTCTTTTCTGTTTCTTATGGGGGAGAAGGGGGAGGCGAGACGAGAACGCGTGCTTGAAATGAAAAGCACCGTAAAGGAAGTGCGGGAACGAAGTACTATTTGCACATCATGCAGACGCTTGCTTTCTGTGAAAAGGATCACTATTTCATCAGTAGAACCACACGTCATTAGGCAGGAATCATTACTAGCGTGCGGTTGCACTTATGACGACCGCGAAAAACTCAGTTTGTTCCGTAAGAATGAACGTAGTCAATACCAGACGACCTGCCACATTAATGTGTGACCCGACTTGTTTTCCTCAAACCACGTTAAGTCCTAATGCGGGTACCGGCTGCGAACTCGGAACTTGAATCTGATGTACCGGATGGTCGCAGAAGGGCTTGTATTCGTTTGAATGGCGCCTTGGGTTTTGTTTTGAGAGTCATGGAAACTCCTTAGGTTCGCACATCAACTGCCACGGAGTGATAGCTAAAAAACAAAAGGAATAAAAAATTGGCTGCAAGCTCAATGACAGGCACAGCAGCAGGTTCTACTTGCATGCGAACACTGCCATATTCTCGATAAATCTCAACACACCCACACACGCACCTACACAAAACATCATCATCATCATGTGTGTCCTTCCTTTCATATGGCCCCTCCAGAGTCCAAAAGAAGACGCAATTTCATGTTGCCTCTTGTCTTTTTCCTGTCCGTAAACTGAGGCTGTACGACACAGTCATCACGAACCAACTTGCCCAGACGAAACACAGCGTCTTCTTCGCCCGTCACAGTGCTACCTGCTGCCGTCTCCGATACGCGAGTACAGATGCCACGGCTGACCTTCTGGGGCGCAGCAAACTCCACAAAAGTTGCCGAACGCATTGGAGCCGTGTTCTTCTCCTTCCTTGACTGAAATGAAAAAAACGCTCTGCGCGACGTCAGCAACGCCCTGTCCCAAAAAAACTTCTTACTTAACGTAACTTAACCGCGAATAGGAGTTCCAAGAAAAATAGAAGAGAGAAGCCATAATAGTTGCGACAAGAACGTGCAAAGACCACAATCGCCTTTTCAAATTACCGAAACAGGAAGTTTGGTTAGGTTTAATCCTCGCGAAATTCCCAGACGCAATTACGAAAAACGCTTATACGCTTTCGAAACTGCGCCGCAATCACTTCTTGGCAAATCCCGTAAAGAGTTAGCAAAAACTGACTTATAAATGAGGATAGTCAGAAGCGCTGTCGAAAACTTAGACGCCGTGAAACGGGAGAATATGAAAATGTAATCCACGTGCCCACACACTGGTCAAATACCACAATTCTGGCATGTAGGAAAAAAAAACAAAAGTAATACAAAGTTATGTGCACTCGGGAGGTAGTGATAGCAGATTGTTGACTTGGTAATTTCAGACATGAACTAAAAACTTTACTTGGCAATAAGTTTTCTTTATTTAGCTTCTGCACTTATTACTACTAATTTTGATTGTGTTTATCTGGTACAGTTTGGAAACGTTGGCAGCAATTTCTTCTCTTTCCGATTTCTCCAAGAACATTACCAAATAATGAACAAGTGAAGGATAGTAGCACGAAGCGATATTAGAGCATTCCAGCAACAAAGCGGGCAGTCTTTAAATGCGTGTGCTAGACGGTCGTTTAAATATAGAAAAGTAAACGTAGCGTAAAACGGCTATTTCTCTAGGTTATGCGAATGTAAACCAGCCAATAAAACAGCAACTATATTACCTTAAGGATTAATAACAAAAGAAAAAGCATGAAAAGTCCAAGGAAATCACTTAATTAGGAAGTAGACGGGCTCAGGAAGAACGCCAGCAGGCAAGCATTGCATTCCCTAATTTTTTTCTTTACGAACATGCACTGAATATCTAAAGTATGATTTAGATAAACTAGGGACCGAAATACAAATTGCTGCTTTTATATGCAACGCTCGGAACGGAGTCTCCGTGGTCTCCGGAAGCTCATGGTGCTGGCAGCAAAATAAGCAGAAATAAAGAGAAATTTTTTCAGATGTAGATGTATATCCCGACTTTTGTTTCGTTTGTTAATGCCGTTTATTTCTATAATATGCATCACCCGTCCTCTTCATTTAAAAAAAAAGAAAGACATTTCGTGCTGTTCTATATTTTGTTGTTCTCATTTTTTCACCGCCCACCCCAGGCGAGATTACATTTTAGAACAGCTCTCACGCAATTACAGAAAACATTTGTCTGCCCGCATTCCAACGTCTACGAGAGCTAATGTGGCGCTGTAGCTCTAATTGGATAGCCGGCAAGCTGGAAGGATCGCTGGGTACGTTAGATGCGTTGAGAAAAAGAATACCTTTGGCAATCATAGCTCGGTTCTGAAGGTCTACGTAACTGTAAAGTCAATTACCATTTCTAAAAAAAAACATATGTTTTCTATTCGTAGCGTTCGTATAGTCTGATCGCCTTCAATAAGCGTCTTAACGCTTTAAGACGTGTCCAGTATAATGTATACGGAACGTCATGTTACGACAGTTTTTAGGTAAAATTTAAGGAACGCGTGGAATAATTAGGCTATTTTTAGAGATTGTTAATTAATAGGGTATTGACGTGTGTACTTGTTTACCCTTCTTTCCGGGGACTGTATTTCGCCCGCCAACCTAAAGTTATTGCTCAGTGCAAGACGTGCGTGCATGATTTCGATTTTACCCGAATATTATCGTTGACACTCTCTGTTGCGTGTGTTCTCGCCGAACCTTGTATGATAATATTGTATGCGCGACAAGAATTGTTTAGTGCTTTCTGGAAATCACGCGGGCACCAGCAATTACACTGGAAGGCTCAACGAGTCATGTATAAAAGCCGACGCGCTCGACCCGCAGGTCAGATTTTCGACGTTCGCAGACGATCCTCGCCGCTATCGCTGTGCTTGACTATTGCTTGTTTTTTTTTGTTTGTTTCTGGGCACAGTTTCGCCCAATAATGGGTTCTAAACATTTTTTTCGCTACTTTGTATTTTACCGTCACTACAACGTGACAGTATTAAAATATTAGAATAGCCAAGATCGCTCCCAGTGTCGACAGATGCTTTCTTCCTGTTATGCTAATGTTAATTAGTGCTAACAAACGCTATGTATCCGAAGAACATTCATTCTGGGCTGTACCCGTTCCCGACTCTCGTAGGGTACGGATATGCAGCGACTCTGATGACGGTGGAATGCGAAAACGG
Source organism: Dermacentor albipictus (assembly GCF_038994185.2). Lineage (NCBI taxonomy): Eukaryota > Metazoa > Arthropoda > Arachnida > Ixodida > Ixodidae > Dermacentor > Dermacentor albipictus. The sequence goes on from NC_091822.1 coordinate 172,360,809, forward strand.
TCATGGACCGTTGGCTACAAAAGTTTGCTAGAAACGGTTTTCATAAAAAGAAATGTGAATTCCTGCTTGGCTAAGGCATGACGATTGTAATTTAATGAAACATTTTGGTGGTTCGAAAAACGAGAGCGTGAAAGCTTCAATTAGAGGCTAAGTGCCCGGTTCTCGCATGGACTCAGCCTTTGCTCAAATCCTGTGCCCCACAAACTTTATTGATTAAGTTTATGTAGACCTAGGTAAACGTCAAAGAGCTTCATGTGGTCAAACCAAACGGGACGCATTCCACTGCAGCATCCATAGTACTACCCTCTCCATAACGGGCTCTGGCAGAACGACCTAATAAACTTTACATGAAGCTGCTTGTCGACACAGTTTCTGGTGGTATGAAACTTCCAGCTGTGAAGAAAGTGCCTGCGTGTTTTAAATATGGTGTCGGTTACAAATGACATCTTCGGGTGGTCACCGTTACCCTCCGAATCCGAGCGGCCCGATTCGGGAGGCCCTATATCGAAATACGATATAACTTGTGCCAAGCGGACAGCCGGTTGCTTTTTGGAGCAATGTGGGCGAAAGAATAGGAAGTTGAGGCTGACTACACGGCCGCATAATTGTCCCCGCGAATGGAGCGACAGTCCGACTAGCCAAGCGCAACCGCTAGAAAGAGCGCTGTCACGTGACCGGAAACCGACTAGATTTCTCAGCTGCTACGACGGCGATAGGAGGAGCGCTGCTCGGAGCTCTGATCTTGAGTCGGCCGACTGGAAACGACCCCCCGTGTTTGGCAGGATCATTCGTTTCGACCATCCGAACAAAAATAGGCCTTTTGGGAGCGCTCGAAGAGCGCTCGAAAACGACAGTTCAAAGATGCCATAAACTTGCGATTCGGGGTTATGAAGCTCGAATCCAACTTTTGCGGACCCAGCTTACCTTCTGCTAAGCTAATAACACACGCAGAGCCCTTCACTTTGGGACACCAGGTGCAATTGAGGTCGAGAAAGCGAAACCATGGCTTGGCGTTTTTAATTCAACCAAAAAATCTTCGCGCGTTTCTTGTAATATTGGTTCCTACAAACAACTGTTCCACTTCTTGAGGCACATAAATAAATAATTTGGTCTGGCACTCATCACTCGATCGCCTCTGAACATCGCGGCCCCAATCTCTGTATGGCAGTGAAACTCCGTTTCTGTCTTTCGCTTCCTTGGACGAATTCCTGAACTCCTATATCTTGTATTACCCAGAATGTTATTTTGTCTAAATGTTACCCAGTGGAGGAAGCCCACAACTCGCGCCTTATTCGTGCACAACGTGGCTTATTACACCATAGCTGCTTTGTACATGACGCAGTTATACATAATCCTTACAATGAGTTGTGCCCTGGTCTTCAAAGCACGATAGCTTCGCTGTAATTAGCACTCGCTTAACCATTAAAAGCCTTTTTCGTCTGAAACGCATGCCTAAAACGCTAATAATCTTTCTGAGCTACGACTACGAGCTTGTTTACACAGAGCAGCTTGCCATTACATACGGCCTGCGTGAGCACAACCAAGCGTACGAAGGTGGAGCTGGCATGTTACTTGTCTTGGACACACACACAAGCTCGGACACACGCTCACGCACACGCACACGCACGCACGCACTTATAGCATACCCAGCTATGTGACATGCATTGCGTTGCACGAAAACAGACCAAGATGTGGCATTGCATCTATAGCTCTGACTTTGACGCTTTCAAGACGCGCGATCCTAGATGTATTGTTGTCTCTCCAGCAAAATTATGCAGCGCTTTTCTTTAGTTCTCTTTCTCCCTTTTTATCTTTTGCTGAAATTATGCATTGTTCGCTCGCTTGTCACGCAAGCGACGCGCACAGAGAACCCCCATTAGTTGCTCTAGTTTCCATTATTTCTCAATCTCGTGTTGCACTCAGGGCTAAGAGAATTGATTAATGTACTGCACAGCGTTGGAGTCAGTCAGTCAAGAACTTTATTGAGGTCCTGAGGGGCCTAAACCGTTGGAGATCGCACGCGGCGAGCTCCTTGGGCCGAAACCGTAGGCGACGCCCAAGTCGGGACGGGAACGTGGTGACGCTCCGCCAGTTCTTGGGCCCTCTGGACGGCCTTGAATTGCTGTTTGAGGTCCGGGCTTTTGAGGGCTTCTTCCCATTCGCGCTCACTGGAGAGAGGGCCCTCTGGTAACGCGGTACATTGCCAAAGCATGTGCGAGAGTGAGCAGTAGGGTTCTGGGCAGTCTGGGCAATTTGCCGGGATTTCTGAATTGTAGTGGCTTAATAGGCCTCGTGACGGATACGAGGCCGTTTGCAGCATTCGAAACGCGGCCGCCTGCGCGCGCTCGAGTTTGGCGTGCGGGAGCGGGTATTTCATTCTGCCTTTTCGATAGTGTGAGGTGATTTCTTGGTATGTGAGTAGCGGGTCATTAAACTGAATGTCCAGCCCCTCGGAGGCCGTGGGACCGTCGCGGCGGGCAAGTTCTCGCGCACGGTCATGGGCCGTTTCATTGAGGTTGGGTTTTTGCGGGTGGATGTCCTTCCCCATGTGAGCGGGGAACCAGGAGAGGCACCGTTTGCACTCGTTTGAGCTCGCTAGTAATATATGCGCTACCTCTTTCGGTACATTGCCGCTTTCGTAAGCCCGAATTGCAGCACGCGAATCCGTGAGGACATGGGTAAATGTGGGGTCTGCCATGGCGATGGCTACGGCTATCTGTTCGGCTTTAGCGCTAGTGGTCGATTTAACCGATGCCGCTGACCGTAACGTTCCGTTGCCGTCCACAACTGCTATCGCGAAAGTTGATGTATTGCCGTACTGGGCCGCGTCAACAAATGCTGTGGCTTCACGATACGCGTCTGTGCGGTCGAGAATCGCGCGGGCGCGGGCCCGACGCCTACCCACGTTGTATAGTGGGTGGACGTTTCTGGGAAACGGTGAGACTCTGTAGTTGTCTCTAATTTCACTTGGTAGGGTAACAGCGTGCTCGAGATAGGGAGATGGGGAGACATTAGCTTCGCTTAAAATTAGTCTACCGGCTTTGGACGAGGATAGGCGGAGTATTTGCGCCATAGTCTGAGCCTCGATCACTTCGTCGATGTTGTTGTGCATGCCTAGCTGATCAACCTTTGCTGTACTTGCTCTTTGTGGAATGCCCAAGACCTGTTTGATGCTCTTGCGCATGAGTGTGTTTAGTTTCGTCTTTTCTGTTTTCGTCCAGTTGTGGGCAGAGGCGACGTAATTAATATGGCTCATAAGGAACGCGTGGTATACGCGCAGTAGGTTATCTTCGCAGAGACCCTTCCTGCGCCCTGAGACTCTGTGGATGAGTCTGATCATATTTTCGGTTTTGGCGGTTAAGTGTTTGATCGAGTGTGCGTGGCATCCGGTGGCTTCGATTAGAAGCCCAAGAATGCGAATGTGGTCGACTCGCGGAATCTGTTGGCCGTCTCTTGTATGTAGTGCGATCGGAAGTTCGTCTAGAGGAGTTAGGTATCGGACTCCTTGGCAAGACTTGCGATATAGTAAGAGTTCCGATTTCTTGGAAGATAGCTTCATTCCTGTCTCTAGTAGGTACTCCTCCGTGGCATCTAGGGCAGACTGTAATGCCTGCTCCATGTCTGCCAGGGAGCCTCCCGGGCTCCAGATGGTGATGTCATCTGCATATAGAGCGAAATTTACGTTCGGGATGTCTCGTAGTTTGTCTGCGAGTCCCTTCATCACTATGTTAAAGAGTAATGGAGAGATGACTGAGCCTTGCGGTGTTCCGACGGAACCCAGCGTGTAGCAGTCCGACTTAAGTTGTGAGACTCGCAGTCGGGCTTCTCTGTCTTTTAGGAAGGAGCGCACGTACTCCTGAAATCTCTGGCCGAGGCCGAGGCCTGCCACAGACTCCAATATGAAGCGGTGCGAGACGGTGTCGAATGCTCTCGTGATATCGAGGGCGAGGATGCCTCGAACGTCTTTTGTTTTAACGTCAAAGACCTGTCTTTTTAGGAGCAACATGACATCTTGCGTGGAAAGGTGGGGTCGAAACCCTACCATGTTGTGTGGGAGGAGTTCGTGTTCCTCAATGTAGCGTGACACTCGGTTTTGAATGACGTGCTCGGCTACTTTACCCACGCATGAGGTAAGAGAGATAGGGCGTAAATTGTCGAGGTTAAGTGGTTTGCCGGGTTTTGGGATAAGGACCACCGTGGCCGTGCGCCATTGCGTTGGTACCTCTCCTGTTTCCCACACGTGGTTGATGTCTTTAAGGAGTAGTGTAATGGCCTGGTCGTCTAAGTTACGTAACATTCGGTTGGTTACCCCGTCGGGTCCTGAGGCCGACCTGCTGTTGAGGTTGTGTAGCGCCTCTCGAACTTCTGCTTCCGTGAAGGCAGCGTCTAGTTCGGGAGTGGTGTCGCACTTTATGCTCGGGTAATCGTTGGGGTGAGCGTCGCCTAATGGAAGGTAACGTTTGGCGATTTCTGCCAGGAAGGACTCTTCTGTTCCCCCTTTCGCTTTATGTAAGTGTAAAAGTCGGTCTAGCGCGTGGCTGTGATTGTCCTTTGTTTGGCTGTCGTCTAACATGCGTTTCAGGAGGTTCCACTTACCTCCGGTCCGCATGCGGCCGTCGACCGCCGAACATAGTTCCTGCCATTGGAGTCTTGTGAGCTCCGTACAGTATTGTTCGATATCTCGGTTGAGTATCGCGATGCGTTTGCGCAGGCGTCTGTTGAGACGTTGTTTTCGCCATCGCGCAAGTATCGAGGCCTTGGCCTCGAGTAAGTGTGCGAGGTGAGGGTCAACCCTTGGGACCTCCAATTCCGTTTGTATGGTTTTCGTGGCTCTAGCTACGTCGCCCTTTATCGCAGAGAGGAGCTCTGCGAAGGAATCGTACGTGTTCGTGTCTTCCTTCCGTAACTGGCGGAAGCTATCCCAGTCTGTAAGGGTGAAAGACCGGGGTGGGGCCGCCGTGTTTGGTATTTCTGTGCGTATGACGAAGTGATCGCTGCCCAGGTTCTCTTGCGTATTCGTCCATGTGTAGTTTGCTACATTTCGGAGTAGCGTGAGGTCCGGCGTAGTATCGCGTTGTGTCGACGTACCCAATCTGGTGGGGAACCTGTGGTCCGTCACCAGGGTGAGGGACAGGTCGTCGATCGCGCGCGAGAGGTTGTTGCCGCTAGGCTTGATTGTGGGGTAACCCCACGACGGGTGGGGGGCGTTGAAGTCCCCTGCGATAATGAGCGGTGAGTTTCGTGCCAATGATGTGGCTTTAGTAAGGATCGCGTGGAAAGATTGTTTGTAGTGCGCAGGGGAGCTGTAGACGTTTAGTACAAAAATGCTTTGTTTTAGGAGTCGGTTAGGTACGAGCTCGATTAGGATCGCCTCGATGCGACTGTTTTTCGGAAGGACGTTATGAACGATATGCGCGAATTTTCTATTAACGAGCGTGGCGATGCCTCTCCTGGCGTCCCCTCCTTTTTGGGAGACGGGGCTGTACCCTGAGAGCGTGAGGGTTTCACATAGGGTTTCTTGTAATAGTATTACGTGCGGCTTTTTGGGTTGAATTTTGAGGTACTGTTGCAGCGAGGATTTGCGTTTCGCGTAGCTAGCGCAATTCCACTGCCAAATTTCTAAGGTGTCCCGTGTCGTGTTAGCCATGATGGTTTTGCGGGGGATTTATTGGTGACGAGGGGTGCGTCGTCGTGTCCATCTGTTGTGGCTGACTAGCTTTGTTTTTAATTTTTATGGCGACTTTATTTTCGACCACCTCTACACGATTCGTTAGGATACGAATACTTTCTAGGTTCTCTCGCGTGAGGCGCAGAATTTCGCCTAGGGTGTCTTGCGGTGCATTACTCTCTTCTTCCGTCTCTGGGAGCGGAGGGGGCTTGCGTTTGGCTGTGCTAACTTTTACGTTTGTCTCCTGGGGTGGTGCTTGTTTGGGAGCTTTAAGGTTTTGAATCTGCTGTTTTGCGTCATTAAGCTACGCTGTAAGCACTTGTATGGTGGCCCGGAGACCCGCTAGTTCCTGTCGTAGGGCTGTGACTATCTCGCTCTCATGCTCGGGCAATGAAGACCGCGTTACCTGTCTGGTAGATGAAACGTCCCGTTGCTGCTGCTGGTGATGTCTCCCTCGTACTCGGTCGGCCCACGTCAGTTCCGTGGGGCCGGATGTAGGGCGCCCCCTGGAGCAGGACCGGCTGCTGCGTCGTCCCCTGGAGCGGGAGCGGCTGCTGCGTAGGGCGCTGCGGCGCTCGGGTGTCGGCGTGACCGAGCGACTCCTTGTGGTCGCTGCGGAAATACCCGAGGTGGCGGTCGAGTCCCTGTGACTGGCGCCGCTTGGTCCTTGGGAGCGGCTACGGCCGCGTCGGTTGCGTCTGCGGCGGCGTCTCTGTCGAACGATGTAAGGGACCTGAAACTTGCGCTTGCAGTCCTTGTCGGCGGTGGGGTGCGGTCCGCCGCACAGGGTGCAGTGAGGGGAACACTGGTGATCTTCCGCTGGAGTTTTGATGCCACACTTCCGACACCACGTCGTTGGAGGGAATAGTTTTTATATATGTAGTAGAAAGTCGAACCGCTCGCTGTGATGCGTACCCTGGAGAATTTCACTAAGCTCATTTTTCACTGCATTGTTTTTCCTTCTGACTTCCGCGTTCATGTTGTTCACCATATTTACTTTGGTGAATCTGAGATGATGAATGGCGTGAGAAGCAGTTTTGTTTCACATTTTTCTACTCATTATTCCGCTTTGTTTCGTTGCGTCGTTTATAGTATGTGTTTGCTGAATTGCTTCAATGTCGGTTTACACAGCAAACACATACTACAATGTCGCGGTTTTCTCTCCAGCCTCTCATTAAAGCTTGTTTCTCTCTCTCTCTCTCAATGTCGGGTTGGATCGTCTATGCCACTGAAGGGACAAAATTACAAGGTTTGTCGGCACATTTTATGGAAATATTGGGGTGAACCGTATCGATACTGTAGATAGCCTCAGCATTCCCATTATGCAGAGTGATATGAGCACTGAAACTTTCAATCGCGCTGTTGACAACATTTCGGATGTAATCATCTCAACATTAATTAGTAGCTATCCTAAATTATTTAGTTGACATGTGAATATATAAATTGGCCCATCGGCACGATCATAGTGTCATCGAAAAAATAATGCCACTGTTTGTCCGCCATACCTTCTTTAAAATATTCCCTGAAAAATTTGGGATGCCTGACTTAATTTTTAGTCTGCGGGATGCAACGTATTGGAGAACGTATTCAGTGTCATTTAGGATGTAAGGCACAAGTTGTGTAGACAAATTGAACCGACGCTTGGCTACACTTTCCCCTCCCCCTTTAGGTGTAGATACACCTCATTTCCGCTCCCCAGTATGAAGTGAAAAATTGGTGCATTTGTTCTTTCTCTTTTTGATCTCTCTCTCTCACTCTTTCTCTCTCTGTACTACGCTTTTCTCAAACAGAAAAAGAAATGTGTAATAGCGCCAGGCAATTCAGCTTAACTTAATCCACGCGCGCTTACTGAAAGAGAATTCGCCGTATCCTTCGCAAGTCGACGGACGGATAAACACTGGGCTATTTACTGCTCAAACGCTTCAGGCTTAATTATTTCAGAAATCCGAGCGAAACTGAGCCTGCCGCTAATGGCGTAACGTGCGCTGGAACCTTCGCATTCAGTGTAAGTCGTGCCCATACTGTACGCACTTCACTTGAGCGCCTGCTGCAATACATTAACATTCGGCGCTCATGCTCGATGGGTACTCAATTACGTTTATAATGAATTCGTAATGTGTTGCAACCGGTTTAGATATTTTAAAGGCGAAGCACTATTGGGATTGAGCCTCTAGTATCTTCGTGCGTCTATCGGGGTGAGCGAGCAGTGAGCTCCATTTTTTTTAAGTGCAATGAAGCAATAAACCACGACATCAAACTTGGGATGAACTTAGGCAGTTTTCTGAGAGGTCGGGCAAATTTTGCTGCACCAATATACAACTGTTCTGTTTTCCACAAAACGTTAGAACTTCACTTTATTACGCATTTATTCACTGTCACTTGCAATACTGCATCTCAGTTTGGGGAAACACATATTGCTCGCACATAATACATCTACAGCATTTACAAAATCAAGCCTTGAGGATCATTACTTTCTCCAGTTACATGTCACATGCAGTACCAATCTTCAGTTCCTTAAAAATACTACCATTACGTTACATGCTCCAGCTCAAATTGGTTTTACTAATATACCGCACACTAAATCATGAAATAATTTCAGATGCATTTAATAACTCTGCTATTACCAACACTAACAATACGAGATTTTCCTCTAACAACAATTTTTTACTCCCTCGAATAAACACTAATTATGGAATGTTTACTTCGCTTTTTACGGCCATTAAATACTGGAACAAACTACCACCCCATATTAAAGCCTGCCGCACAACATTAACATTCAGGAGAGAGACGAAGAAATATTTACTAACGACACTACTGGCTACTGATTCATTACTATAAGTATATATTGTGTACAAATATATTTCCCAGTTTTCAATGACTCTGTACTTACCTATTGTATCGACAGCCTTTATTTATTCGTTATTCTATATCTTCCTATGTCTTCTTTTTTAATCCTTTCTTAGACACTTCAAATTTTTTGTCGCATAGCCTATATAACATTTGTACTTTGCGTATTGTAAGCATATATTTATTTTTAATTATCTGTTGCAATAACCCCGTGTTCTTTGACATGTGTCATTTCCTGTGTTTCATTAACGTGTCAATTACCACATATTTATTTATGCATACGCTGTATCTGTTTTATTTGCTGTATTTTGAACTTCAATTATTATAAGCAACTTTTTGTATTTGTTAATTTTTTTCATTAACTTCGTGTTTTCTGATGTCTGTCGTTGCTATGTTGCCAAAATGTATTAATTCATGCAATGTTAAATTAATAATAGGAGGTCCCCCTGACAGTTCTTGTAACTCCGGGACCTCCTTCTGTACTAATGATGAATGATGAAATAAAAAAAAAAGAACGCCGCTGTTGCTAACTTTTTGAATGGTTTTAGACACTTTCACGGAATGATTCCTTCGTCTTTCGCACCAGACTGAACTTTTGGTATTTTCTTGTCTTTCTGTATAAACGACGACAACTTGGAGGATCTCCGCGTAAACTTATCTCGTCCTTAAAGAAAGAACAACTATATCTTTCCTCTCTCCCAAGTACGTCTCTGCAGCTACAGTTTCCTTGTTGCGGCGAAAGATACAAATGCTTGCGTTGGCGATTTGCCTGATTCCTTAGTGTGTGGCACAATTTTTTTTGTTTTTTCCGAGCCCTTCCATACAAGAGTACTTTCAGCACTTCCGTATAGTCTTGTTTCTGTCCTTAAGGCGTAGACAACCACTTCTGTGTGTCTTCCTAGACTTCCTCTTTCCCTTCGCTGTTTTCCAGGCGCTCGCCTAATCTTTCTGGCTTATTTACCAACGAAAGCGTTCCGTTGGCGCGTCTCGCGGCTTTGCGGGGTACAGCGACACGCCTTGCATTTATTGTGTTTAACCCGCGTGTGTGGAAACACGTTATTCGCCTTTATCCTGCGAGGCCGCATCTTCTTCCTGTTTTCTAGCTTTTCTCTTTTCTCTTCAGTGCCTTGTCATATATAACACCTCTGCGATTATACCGAACTTCTCTTTTCAAGCTCCCGATTTCGGCTCTTCTTTGTCTGGAGTTCCATCCTTCTCTCCCATACAGAGACCACTGTCTGCGGGGGGTTGTAAAAACACGTATACCGTGCTTTGTCTTTCCATTCGTCGGCATCTCGTACGAATCGGAATCCAGACGCATCGCATTTGCTTTCAGTAAATGGGATTTTTCTTTGCACCTCGATATTATCATGCTATATTCTATTCTTCGATACGCATCCTTCATATTGTTTGTCCAGAGCTTTCCTCACTTTCAGCAACTTGTGCTATAGTGCCTACACAGAGGGAAAAATAGATAGCATCTCGTTTCTATCCCTGGAGGACTCCTGGATAATATGGATAAAACGTGTATCTTCCATTCCAATTCTGCTTCTGTTCGGCAATCTCGTATCAGGTAACAACTTCCTAGATAGCTTCACGAGGTGCGTGTTGCCTAGGAAGTACCTTGCCAGTCGTTGAATAGATCCCGCTTGCTGTGCATCAGCATAACAGCGCTAGTTTTCTTATTGTGTTGCCATAGCAACTATATGGACGCTCCAGGCGCATTTCCGCCGTTGGCGTCGTTGCGGCCGTGAGGTTCCGTTTAAAGTCCAAGGGCGATAATAAAATGGATGTGGCTTAGCTAAGGTTAAGCCCAGGATGCGAAGCATACTAGCCTTTATTTTAGTTGTTGAACTACTGTTTAGCCTAGTGAACTGCTGTTGCTTGGCTACATTTGGTTCGGCTAGACGAAGAAACAACTCATGCAGGCGAGCGCACGAGCTGAGACCCGGCTATGTAGCTACGCGGCCGTAAGCGAGCGCCCGAGTTGAGCCTCCGCTTTTGCAGCTGTTATGACGTCATATGGTAGCTAGGCGGCCGCGCGCGGCGCAGCAAGGAAGAGCGTGGTTGTGCGGCTAGTATGCTTCGCATAAAAATGGCCAGGCTTAGCTTGGTTAAGCCAAGAATGCGTTGCATATTGCGCGAGTTGGGGCCCAGCTTTTCCTCCGGCTGTCGTGACGTCACGTCACGTGGTTGCGCTAAAGGTCAATGGTGGCTGCCCGGCCGCCCCCAAGGGCTGAACTGAGTGATTGCATTATGCATCGCATAAAAATAGAAGCAACTTAATAACAAACATAGCAAACTTAAAAGAGAATAGACCCACATATGAGACCGCGGAGCAATGAACAATGGCTCATACCCTCAATGGTAGCTACGCGGCCGCGCTCGGCGCAGCAAGAAAGAGCGTGGTTGTGCGGCTAGTATGCTTCGCATAATAGGCGCTGCGGGCCGTGTGCTGCATGTGCGAGTGACAGCGTGAGAGTGTGAGCCAGCGATCGGCGGCTCAATCTCGCGCATGCAACGGCGGAAAGCGGAGAGGAAGTGCGCCGCCTTCCGTCGCGTTCAGAGGTAGGGTAGGGAAGAGGTGGGAGAGTCTACTCGGGGTGACCCGGGCGTTCGCGCGTGCCCGGCGGGCCCGCCCCAAGTACCATCTGCGACGGGTACAGAGTCCGCGCTGGGCTGTTTTTTCAAGACGCAGTTCACGTTGACGCGAGCGGCTGCACGAAGGTCAGTTAGTTCGCTGCTGCTGCTGCTGCTGCGTTTTCTCACTGCAGCGTTCTGACAGCGAGCTTAACCCGATCACCGAGTGAGATGTGTTCTTTTTGGCTTGGGCGCGCGTGTCACAATGCTTGTTAATTTATTTATACTCACGAACAACTTTCTGTGGCCTGAAGGGAAACCAATGGAGGCAAAGCACATACAAGTGAGAGCACTTCCGAAGAGCCCCGCGTTTTTATCCACCTTAGGTTAGGCTGAGGAAGAGAAAACATAAGTACCTTATTATCAACCATTAAATAAGGCACAACACGCCGCTGAGTCTAAAGGTTTAGTTATTTTGCGGCTTTTCCTTTCGCGTCTGACGAGATGCGAAACCGACGCACGTGAAAGCTGCGTCGATTCAGCATATGTTCCGAGGGACCAAACGCACTCTCAAACGCTGCCGGACTACTTGACGCAGTAACACATTTCGCAGCAGTCACACGCCCACAGCTTTCCTTTCATAGCCACAGTAAGTTGCCCGCGAGTGTAGTATCTCTGTATCTACAATTTTACACGGCCAATAAAACTGCCATCCTTACTTCGTATAGCTGTCCACTAATTTGCATCGCAATCGATGGTTCGCCTTGCGGGTGAAAGTGCGTCTTTTTTCATTTCTTTCTTTCGTTGTAAACTAGTGGAAGGAAACGCGAACTGTACGACTATGCTTTAGTAAAGGATAATAAGAAGAAAAAGAAAGGAAAGAAGCTCGTAGAGCAAGCTCTCCAGTGGAAGTGTTCCCCTGAAAAAAGTCGTGTTGCGTTTTGCGAACGGTTCTCTGCGTATATAATAACTAAAGTGGTATACTTTTGTTATTTCATTATCCCTGTATTACTACCCTTCCTGTAGGTGTCGAAGGGGGGAAACCTTAATGGTTAGAGCTTTCCTGGCGGTCCATGTACATGGAAACTTAGCCTGGTTCCCAGCCTGACGCATTGATTAGCTGTCACCTAAGCAGCCTTGGTCGCTGAGTGTGGAGAAACGAGGCCTTGCCCTGAAGGCAGCTTCCGACGACGGCAGCGCAGCTTGGCTTTTCTCTTAGCTTTTTAATCAGCCTATTTTGTTAAGCAACGGCCAGCTTGTCCAGTTTCACTCTTACCACGTCCGCGTGGTGTTTTTCTTCGCGTAAGGACATATTTGCCGGCTTCTCCGCTCGGTCTACGCTTGCGAATACTTACACAATGCATGCGCTCGTGACTTCAGTGGGTGCACTAAGAATGGCATCACCCTCCGCCCGTGGTTTGTTAAGTAGAAGTGATATAGCAGAGGAGTTTCTCTTTTTTTCTTTCTTTTCGTTTTTCTTGTTATTGAGATGGCAATTAATGAGAACTCCGGGCGCATTTTTGCCGTCGCCGTCGCCGTGCTGCTCTGTATAATGTCCAAGGGCGATAACACCGTCACCGCGCGTCGTGTGCTGCATGCGCGAGTGAAAGCACGCAAGGGAAGCCGACGATCGCAGCTCAATCTGGCGCGCACGAAGGAAGAAAGCGGAGAGCAAACGCGTCGTCTTGCGTCGCGTGAAAGGCCAGCAGGGGATGGGAGGTGGGGCGGTGTTGTGCTCCGGCAGCAACTGGGGATTTCGCGACCGGGCACAAGGGGAACTGACGATCGCGACTCAATGTCGCGCGCCATATACGGAGGAAAGCTGGGGGCCAGCGCGGGAGGGAGGGTGCGGCTTCGACTCCGCCAACGAGTGCGCACTTAGCCGTGCGGTTGCTCGCGCCGTATCTTGAAAGGAATCTGCGGACTGGCTGATGCCTTTTTGTGCGCTGTGTTCTCGCCGCTCTTGCGTTGAAGCGATGGACCGGACGACGGTCACTTCGCTCGCTGCTGCTGCCGCACTTGCTCACATCAGCGTCCAGCGTTTTCCAGCGAGTGTCCGTGCTCATCGAGTGTGGTGCGTTCATGTTTGCTTATGCGCGCTGACAACATACTTGTTAGTTCAGTTTTACCCGCCGTGGTTGCTCAGTGGCTATGGTGTTGGGCTGCTGAGCACGAGGTCGCGGGATCGAATCCCGGTCACGGCGGCCGCATATCGATGGGGGCGAAATGCGAAAACACCCGTGTGCTTAGATTTAGGTGCACGTTAAAGAACCCCAGGTGGTCAAAATTTCCGGAGTCCTCCACTACGGCGTGCCTCATAATGAGAAAGTGGTTTTGGCACGTAAAACCCCAAATATTATTATTATTATTGTTAGTTCAGTTAGTAAGCGAATGTTTCCAGATTTATACGGTTGATTAAACTACTATCTTTACTTCGTGTAGCTGTTCACTAATTTCCAACCGCAATCGACGCCTCGCCTTTCGGGTGAAACTGCGACTTTTAGTCCGGCACTTTATGTGCACACACGGCGCTACAGCTTCAATAAACAGCGTCCGTCTCGAATCTCACGTCTCATCTTCTTGGTATGGGTTGTAGTCAGTGAGAACCCCTTCAACTTCACTTCAAAATCAGAATCAAAATCATGTTTATTTTTCCAAAGAACTTTGGAAGGAGGCCCGAACAAAAAGTGGAAGCTAGTCCACTTGACGGGGGTTCACATCTTCACATCTTCACAACGGGGGTTCACACTTCACATCTTAATAGAGTTTCTGGGAGTGTGATGAAAAAGGCCAACAAGCAATTCGGCTTGACGGGCTAAACGCCCCATTTAGAGTTGTCGTAAGCAAATACAGCTGCTGCGACGTATCTAAAACAAGTAAGCATTAACGGAGAATAACATAAACAGAAGAAAAAGACCAGGAAGTGCCGCTACAAAATAAAGATAAGATAAATCGCGCGACAACAATGAAAACACGCTGTCAACTTGAAGTAACCGAGACAAAAAAACAGCAACAAATACATGTACACATATATGTATTACAAGCACAACAGAAATAAAGCAAGGAGAGCAAGAACAGTGTAAAATAAGCAGTTCTATACGAAAACCTGTCTCTTTCTCCAGGAAACGCAAGGAAACTTAGCCATAACTTCGAATACGAAAATGCCACTAGTAGTACTTTGGTGCATTTCCTAATTGGACTACATTCATTCCTACACGCCAACAAACCCTTTAGAGCGCTTAGCCACCGCTCTTTCCACGATAATATACCACATTGGCGTGGCCTTCGGAAAAACACGTTTATCGCTGCGTGCCGCAGCGCACTACCCTGCACACAGGCACATTACTCCACAAACTGCCTGCTCTATATTTTTTTTCTTTTTTTGCAGTTTCGCGTTGTCTATTAGAAGAGCCTTGCCATGCACCAGACGCGCATAGCAACCGCGCTGCAGAGCATCGAGCTCACTGTGGGGAAGTCATTTACGATGCGATCGCGGCGGCGAAAGGTTAATTTAGTGTCTCCGGAGAGTACTAGGCTGACTTCGCGCAAGTTCGGTTAGAGGCGGTAATTAGGGATCTCACTAACACCGCTCACTGACCTTCAAGTGTCCACAAGGGAGCCTTTCATTATGCGCACCCTGCCGCAAGAGAGCGCTTCACATGCCATTGGCAGATAGTCTGCGGCCCGTAGGCAACTCTGCGAATTCGCGAATGTAATGGTCTATAGTAATTTCGCAACGCTGGGACGATGATGAAGACGGCTACAACGATACGTGCACGACGACTCGCATTCGCCTGGACGGAATCTAATTGCGGCTGGAGCCAAGCGTGGTCTCCCGGTGACTTCTTCTGCTGGGGTAAAAATGATGACAAATGTCATGATGCTACCTGTTAAATACGCAATGGTCAACAAGTCATACTTGATTTAGCTTCTTTTTTATGTCATGATGATTATTCGCGTTTTTTTATTGTTCTTGCTTTCTTTATTTTTTGTCGTGTCGTGTGTTGCACTGTATTTTACGTGTGTTGTATTCTGCGGTTGTCCCTGCGCGTAATATTTCCTTCATTAGTGTTGTCATCGACAGTGAAATGTTAGGCATGCCGCTATGCAAAATTTAGTTTTCCTTGAAAAGCACACATCTCTTTCTTTCTCTCTCTTTATCGCTGTGCTGTTAACAACTGTCGCAGTGACAATCAACTAATAAGAAAGATGGGGTTTCTATTAAAGCCAGTGTTTAACTTCGGCAAGCACGCAAATGTCTTATACATGAAATT
Source organism: Dermacentor albipictus (assembly GCF_038994185.2). Classification (NCBI taxonomy): domain Eukaryota; kingdom Metazoa; phylum Arthropoda; class Arachnida; order Ixodida; family Ixodidae; genus Dermacentor; species Dermacentor albipictus. The sequence goes on from NC_091822.1 coordinate 172,376,178, forward strand.
TATGCGGATTCACACATGTATATAGAGTGCAGCCGAGGCTCCGATGCCGTTATAGTGGAAAATATAGGAGAACTGGTGCTGAATGGCTAACGAGCGCTAACATGTGGAAGGCTATTGTAATGCTATTGTAATACTATTACGCTACTGTAATGCTACTGCTAGCGTCATTTTCAAGGGTGTACTCCTTAGAACGACAGAAAGCTGAGCCAGTTGGTAAGGATTCATTATGCAATAAAGAGCTGATGCGTGCAGACAGGATACAGGAATGTGTCCTGTCTCTTGTGTCCTGTCTGCACGCCTCACCTCTTTTTTGCACAGTGTACACCTTTATGATGCAAAACAACAATTACACAAAGGATTGCGAGAAATTGTCATTGGCCATAGGGTACCTACCACTGCCCCATCCAAATTTCTAAATAGTATTTGCACATGATTCAGGAATAAACAAAATTCCGCCACCATTCAGGCAACGAAACATAAATGGGCGCAGGGAAACATGGAAAAAATTCGTTGCGACAAATTAGTCTCAATAAAGCCTACAGTTAAAAAACGAAACTCGTATGAAACAGGGAAAAAATTCACCGACGATTACGATACTTCCTAATGCGGATTTTTAGCGCAGCTGTTTAGGTGTGTTGAATTGGTGATGTATTGAGGGAAAGAATTTGACTCTTAACCACTGGGTCCTCTCGGTGGCCTCACTGAGCCTCTGCTCGGGCAGCTCGTTTAGCGGCAGCGGCAGACGCAGCATTTCCACCGGCTGTGTCGCTCATTGTTCAGAAAGAAAGTTGAGCACGGGAACATGTGGCTCGCGCGGAGCACATCCTCTAGCGGCGGCGACGCAGGCGGAGTAGCGCATGCGCAGTGTGTCCAAAACCCACGCGAGCGCTTTGTTTCCATACATGTTGTCGGCGGACGCGCTCACCGCATGCTTGGTCACCGCCGTTGAGCACGTTTCGTGCGCCGGTCTGCTTTCCTCCTCACCTTTTCCTCATAATCTCCTCCTCCGCTTTCCTTCTCGCGCTTTCTTCGCTGTCACCCTCTTTCATCTTCCGCAGCGCTCCGCGTTCGCTTATTCATCCTTCGCTTGCTCGTTCGCTCGGTTATGCCGACTCCTTTGGAATTCGTTAGCCACCGTGGTTGCTTAGTGGCAATGGCATTGGGCTGCTAAGCGCGAGTTCGCGGGATCGAATCTCGGCCATGGCGGCCGCATTTCAATGGGGGCGAAATACGAAAATACCCGTGTACTTAGATTTGGGTGCACGCTAAAGAGCCCCAAGTGGTTAAATTATTTCGGAGTCCCCCAGTACGGCGTCGCTTCTAATCACATCGCGGTTTTGGCGCGTAAAACCCCACAATTTAATTTTTTGGCCACGCCAAGGGATGAAGACGCTCAATGCAGGAACGAGCGCCCAAGAGCTGCGCTCTAGAAGATGTACAGCTCAACCTGCGAAGCCTGCACTTGGGATGTCGTTGACGGGACCAGACTCCACCTGCTGTCCACGGGAGCAGAGCTTCCGAAGTTTCGCGTCAGTGAATGCACAGCGTGTGATTTCTACTCAGGTGGAATGTACTGCTGCACATCATCACAGCTGCCTTCTTTCAAGCCTTTAATTCGATAGGCTTGACAGGGGGAAGTTGTTGGCAAGTAATTGTTGTGTGTGTGTGTGTGTGTGTGTGTGTGTGTGTGTGTGTGTGTGTGTGTGTGTGTGTGTGTGTGTGTGTGTGTGTGTGTGTGTGTGTGTGTGTGTGTGTGTGTGTGTGTGTGTGTGTGTGTGTGTGTGTATATATATATATATATATATATATATATATATATATATATATATATATATGGAGAGAGAGAGAGAGAGCAATTGCAAATAAGTTTATAGACTTGTATACGTGAATGTGCAACAACACTGCCACTGCTTAGAATGCCCGTTTCACTTTCTTATTATGACGAATTTCTCTCAAACAGCGATCAACCAATTGTTTGCCCTTCTTTCCCTTCTTGCATTTAATGTGACCACTTTTTCATATCTTTGTGAGTGAGTGAGTGAGTGAAAAACTTTATCAGCTCTAGATTCGCTGGTCTTCTGCGGTACATTTTTGGCCAATTCTCTGTAATGGTTATGTGCCACTTTGACAATATAGGTATGGAATGCCTAAACAGAGCATTGCCCCCTCTTTATGTGTAATTTACTCGTAGCTCAAATCTCGCGTGTTTTGCATGTCTTTCGTAGGTATGTACGTCAAGTACCAGGTCGAATGAAGTATCTCGTAAGGCTTTCTTACGACTGCTTCTAATTAAGGATAGTTGGCTCTTATTATGTGCGCCTAAATTTTGTGGCGTGCCCTGCTTTTGCCTGCTGTAAAAATATGCGGCCCACGTCAAGTGTTTCTCGCTTTCTTTATTTACACGCCTTCCATCAGCATGTAATGATGAGAAAATAAATAACAAATAATATTATTGTGTAGCTAGACAGACGTCGTACTTCTCGGTTCATGCAGTCCCTCTCGTCTTAGTGTCTGGACAAACTTGAAACGTCGCCTTCGTCGTCGTGACGTCATTGCGTAGCCACCTCGCGGGCGTAGGCGCGTCTTTCTCATTCGGTTTCTGCATTTCGGCATGGCTTGCGAAAAGTGTCATTCATAAATATAAAATTTGCGTTAGGTTGTACGTCGTATAGTATGAAAGTAAACCGTAACTTTTACGCATTGGAATGAGTTGTATGAATTTCAATTAACGTCTTCACTAAAGCTTTGCTTCACATGTGTTCCGACATATGTGCGTTGGACGCGTACAATTAAGTTTTATTTCTTAGTCACTGGGTTTGATATCTTTTATGTTTGGGGGATAGCAGGCCCTCAGACGAACAGTTCTTTTATATCAAGCTGCTATGGGCAGATAGATGCAGAAAATACATTGGAAACGAACATTTTTGTTTCTCAGACTCCTGTCATCTAATTATAAAACAAAAAGAGCAAGCGATGAAAACACCAATGTAAACTCTGCCCTGCTGGAACCGTAGAGCGGTCAAAGTACACTTGGCGTTAAAAGTTACACGGGGAGAAAGCTCAATATTTGCTTAACCTGGGCAAGCGTAGCCTGTACTTCAGATTTTCTGCCTCTACTAAGGTCCTTAACGTACACGTAAACTTATGTACACGAGCGTTTTGCATTTTGGCCCAGCGAAATACATACGCCACAACCGTGATCGAACTCACTACTTCAGGCTCAGCACGATGCCAAAACTATGCAAGTGCGTTTGCTTTCACTGGAACGCATGACCCCGTGCCATGTACAGCGCGCTCAGTTCTTGTATTCCTTAAAAAGCTCCTCTTAAATAATTGTTTCACGAGCCAGGATCTGAACACAATGAGTATATTCTTTTAGCTTCTCTGGAAATTCAAAGCACATCAACTTTGTCAACGCTATTCTCGCTAATTGGACGGCGCAAATGCAAGCTGCACTTTCTAATCAGCCTTCAAAAATATAGCCGTAACCGAGACTCATTAGCGCGAATGAATATGATGAGACACGTGTCCCCAGCCTCTTTGAAGTTCTTGACGATTTCGTTTGATGCGTTAATGAAATCTCTGTTCCTTTGTTGAAGTCACAGAATCTCATGTTCATAAGTAATATACTTTCCCGTGCATAAATAAATTGCAGGTCGTGATACACTCTCCCTTTCTAAACATTGAGTGCATAATGTGCCCATCGAATAGAATAAATTACAAACTGACGACAAAGCTATAAAAAAGCTAAATTCTTTAATCTTCAAGAGCGCGAGATAATACAGCTATTTTTAATTCGCAGGCGCTTATTTTCCGCTTTCGTGCGCTTAATGCTAAGGACTCGCACATACGTTAGTTATAATGACGAAAATTGTGTACCATAGTTGGCTCCTTTCTTTCTTCCGTTTAATATATGGCATATTAAACACGGCTTTCGGAAGAACGAATGTCCAGAAAACCTACTCCTGCTCCGCGGGTGATGCCGGTTCAGTTCTTCTAGACCCTAAATGCATTGTTCGACCAAACTAATTTGCAACGTCGTCGTCTGCTTGCCTTAAGATGCACACTCAGGCTAGGTTGGCAATAATAACTACAGAATAATAATCGGCCCTCTGTTTTTTTTCTTTACTCTCTAGACAAAAGTGCAGCAAATCCTTGAGGACAATCAGTTCCGGCTACCCACGTTTTTTTTTTCTTTTTCAAGGAAAAGAACAGCGCAAGCAAAACGGTACAGGAAATACCACACAGAATCAGTGACTATTTTTGTCCCGTTCTTTTTGCGCTGTTCTTCGCAATGAATCGGTGCCAGCAAGATTAGTTCCAGACCTTTTTATGGTTTTTTTTCCTTTGCGGACTGAGATTCGCGGCACCTCATTATTATTAAGCTCGACACAGCGTGTGCAGCGTATCTTCCATCGGAAGGAGTCACACTGGAGCTTAGGAAAAGCACGACAATTTGCACTGCGCTTTCCCCCAATGTAATTGCAAATAACCAAAAGGCCACTACACTATCAAGCGAAATAAAACTTCAGTTCTTTTGCCTTTATAGAAAATAAATAGAGGATATATCGAGAGGAACACCATGATGAACGTCCTGAGAAGTATTCAAGCTCTACAGCAGCTTTAGCAGCACCACCGAACAAACTGCGTATATAATCAAAACTGTAAATCATATACAGTAAAAGCTCGTTAATTCGAACCGCAAGGGGAAGCCGCTTTAGTTCGAATTAACGAAAGTTCGAACTAACGAAAGTGAAGGAGGGCAACAGTACACTGCGGTTTGGAAGCAGTAGGGCATGTCAGAAATTTGGCGTGTCAGAAAGTGATGGCGTGTGCCGCCGGCACGCGCCCTCTTCAAGTCGAAGCTCTGGGTCCGACTGTGCCACACCACCGATGTCCACCGAAACGAACGTTAGCCGAGGCTTAACACCATCACAATGAATCGCGACGGCCGATACCTCCTAAGCTGAAAACAGAGGTGCCCAACCGATGAGGACTGCCGAGACAAAGACGCTGAACATGTGAAGGTGGTGAAGGCCCTGATTCGTTGGTTCTTGATTGCAAACGCAGCTGCGACGTACTTGATTCGCTGTGTTTTGGAGCTTGCGGTGCCATCTCCGTACAACATTAGCAGCTGTACAAGATTTGCAAAGCCTCCGAGATTCGCAACGGGCAAGAAGTCTCGGAGGTTACGTAGAACGGAGAGGCGGCAGCCGCCGCTGCCTTCTGGCTGACCCCGCGTCGGTTAGATTTTTTTTCGATTTTGCCTCCTCTCGCCGTTCTCTCCGTTTCGGAGGCAATACAGCCTTGTGTGTAGGCAGTAGGCGCGTTTCTCTGGCCGTGTACCAGGCGAGCGTAGTTCGAATTATCCGTGAGGGAACCTTCTCGCGTTCGAATTAACGGACTTTTTTATACATAGACTTCTATGGAGCTTGGCCGGACCAAATCGTACAGTTCGAATTATCCATAAATTCGAATTATTGAAGTTCGAATTATCGAGCTTTCACTGTACAGTGAAAGCTCGTTAATTCGAACTTCAATAATTCGAATTTATGGATAATTCGAACTGTACGATTTGGTCCGGCCAAGCTCCATAGAAGTCTATGTATAAAAAAGTCCGTTAATTCGAACGCGAGAAGGTTCCCTCACGGATAATTCGAACTACGCTCGCCTAGCACACGGCCAGAGAAGCGCGCCTACTGCCTACACACAAGGCTGTATTGCCTCCGAAACGGAGAGAACGGCGAGAGAAGGCAAAATCGGACAAAGATCTAACCGACGCGGGGTCAGCCAGATGGCAGCGGCGGCTGCCGCCTCTCCATTTTACGTAACCTCGGAGACTTCTTGCCCGTTGCGAATCTCGGAGGCTTTGCAAATCTTGTACAGCTGCTAATGTGCGGAGATGGCACGGCAAGCTCCAAAACACAGCGAATCAAGTACGTCGCAGCTGCGCTTGCAATCAAGAACCAACGAATCAGGGCCTTCGCCACCTTCACATGTTCAGCGTCTTTGTCTCGGCAGTCTTCTTCGGTTGTGCACCTCTGTTTTCAGCTTAGGAGGTATCGGCCGTCGCGATTCATTGGGATGGTGTTAAGCCTCGGTTAATGTTCGTTTCGGTGGACATCGGTGGTGTGGCACAGTCGGACCCAGAGCTTCGACTTGAAGATGGCGTGTGCCCGCGGCACACGCCATCACTTTCTGACGCCAAATTTCTGACATGCCCTACTGCTTCCAAATCGCAGTGTACTGTTGCCCTCCTTCACTTTCGTTAGTTCGAACTTTCGTTAATTCGAACTGAAGCGGCTTCGCCTTGCGGTTCGAATTAACGAGCTTTTACTGTATACAACTAATGGAAGCAAAAATTACTAGAACAAATATTCACTGCTTCATTACCAGCAATAACAGCAGATATGAAACCAGAGTCGGTGGTCTCAGATGTCAGTGAGGAAGCAGATGAAGACCAGATACAACACAATATACCGCGACGTCGCTAACGAAGTACGCAATAAATGAGCTTGAATAACGCTCTAATGAGCACCGAAAGACCTAAAATGATACATGCCTTAAGCATCTTCTTATAAAAAGTTCCGAAATTTTCAGTTTATACCAGTCATTTGTGTTCACTAATCCAGAAATCTCAATGATGCACATGATATACGTTTGTCATGTAAGTTAAACTTTCTACATATATAATTGAAAAGTCGGTGCACTTCTTTCAAAACAACGGCTTATTATGTCAACGTTACGACCGGAGGCCAATCTCTCTCAAGAGCGAAACAACACAATAAACAGTTGTATTTAAAGAAGTGCAGAGGAAGAACCCCGTATTGACATATACGCAAAGAATGGAGAACCAATCAGGCAGGTGGAGACTATTAGAGTGCTAGGACTTCTCCTGCAAGCGAATGGATCTAATTGCAGGATGGTACAACACATCTCTAACAAGTCAGAAGAAGTCATTAGGCTTCTGCGTAGAGTTACCAACAAGCATAAGGGGCAAGGAGAACACAGTGCCATAAGATTGGTACATGCATTCGCCTTTTGCCACTTCTCGTACGTGGCTGGCATGCTACAATGGACACAGGCTGATAAGAACAAGCTAAACGCTTTAATCAGACGACTTATAGAGACTGCACTAGGACTTCCCATCAGCACGGCTAACGATAGCTTATTGCGCCTAGGGCTGCATAACACACTAGAAGAGATAGCTGAGGCTCAGCAGGTGGCCCAGCAGGAGAGACTGATGGGGACACGACCTGGAAGGGCTCTACTTGAAGAAATTGGCGTAGAAATTAACAACCACACCAACGAAGGAGAATTATTAACGCAATTGCAAGCGGGACTACGAGAAACAATAAAGACGACCCCGTTCCCTAGGAACATGCACCCGACACATAACCTCGAGAGACGAAAGGCAAGGGCGAAGGCACTCCTTCAAGACATAGATCAACATAAGCAGCAGGTGGTGTTCGTTGACGCTGCCTGGGTTAAAAATAAGGATGCGTGTACCTCCCTTGTTGTAGAAGAAGGAGAAGACAAAGGAGGGGAAAGACAGGGAGGTTAGCCAGTGTAAGTACCGGCTGGCTACCCTGTGCTGGGGAAAGGGGTAAAGGGAATAAAAGGAGAAAGAAGAAGAGGGGGAAAAAAAGAAAAAAAAAAGAAAATTCACAGAGTAACGCGAAACTACGCTCTACAACGTTCAAAGGCGGTCACACAATTCGCATGCCCTTAAAAACTTCAACAAAGCCCTTAAGGCCTTCAGTGCCGAAGCCCGTCTGGACCAATGTCCTAGAGCTTTTTCCTCTGTAAAGGGGCGATTGTCCAGTTTTGCGAGAGCGGTCACAAGCACTGTTCTTCGCACTGCGTAACGGGGACAGTCACAAAGGAGGTGTTCAATCGTCTCCTCGCAGCCGCAGGTGTCACAAGTAGGGCTGTCGGCCATTCCGATACGGAATGAATATGAGTTCGTGAACGCCACGCCGAGCCACAGGCGGCACAGAAGTGTTGCTTCCGCTCGTGGCAACCCTGGTGGTAGGCGGAGTTGCAGACGTGGATCCAATTTGTGGAGACGTGCGTTCGTGAAGTCACTGGTGTTCCACAGATTTTGTGTAAGCTCGCGGGCGAGGGAGCGAAGACTTGTGGCTGCATCTGTTCTTGACAGTGGTATGGGTATAATCTGGGCGCCATCATGAGCCGACCGGGCAGCGTCGTCCGCACTGTCATTTCCTGAAATTCCACAGTGACCCGGTATCCACTGGTAGATGATGTTGTGTCCCTTGTTGATTGCGTGATGGTGGAGTAGTCGGATGTCTGCGACTAGTTGCTCATTAGGTCCATGGTTGAAAGGGGACATCAGACACTGAAGAGCTGCCTTTGAGTCACATAAGATGGACCATGAATGTGATGATTTCTGAACAATAAACTCCAGAGCAGCACGGATAGCTGCGAGTTCTGCAGCCGTCGATGATGTAATGTGAGATGTCTTGAACTTGAGGGTGACGCACTCTGTGGGAATCACCACTGCTCCAGCTGAACTATTAGAGGATACAGAACCGTCAGTGTAAACGTGGATGCGTCCTCTGTGTTGTTCATGTAGCACTGAAAGCACGGTTTGTTTGAGGGCAAAAGTTGACATCTCTGTTTTCCTTTTGATACCGGGAATAACAAGGACAGCCTGGAGTGGATGGAGGCACCACAGCGGTTGAGATGGTCGTGCTGCAGGCGTGAAGTTTGACGGTAAAGTTCCATTGTTGGCGGCAATAATCTTGCTAAACGCTGAACGAGGTCGAGCGGCAGGAAGGGAGGCGAGATGATGCGATGGAAGTCGGGCGAAGTGCCTGATATGCATCCTCAAAGTGTCGACTTGAAGATACGTGTTGATAGGGTGGTCATGCGCGATGGCTATTGTTGCTGCCGTGGACGCACATCTAGGAAGACCAAGGCAAATTCGCAGAGCTTGAGCTTGTACAGATTGGAGGGCACGGAGGTTGGTCTTGCCGGTCCCACCCAGTACAGGTAAGCTATAGCGCAGGAGACCGAGGAACAGTGCGTTATAGAGTTGGAGCATCGCACTCACAGACGCACCCCATGACTTTCCCGCAAGAAATCTGAGCACGTGGGTTATCATGACTAATTTCCTTTTTAGGTAGGAGATATGAGGACTCCAGGAAAGGTCTCGGTCTATTATCACTCCTAGAAAGCGGTGCGTCTTCTCGTAGGCAATTGGCTGTCCATTAATTCTGATAACGTATGGTTTCATTGCTTTACGCGTGAAAGCGACTATAGAGCACTTCTCGCAGGACAGCTCCAGACCTCGTGCTCGAAGATAACCTGATGTTAGTGTGGCCGCTTTTTGAAGTCTGGCGCGCACCTGAGGACGCGTCGCTCCTGATGACCAAATGCATATATCGTCTGCATAGATCGATACATGGACGGATTCCGGAAGGGTATGAACCATGTCGATGAGCACCAGGTTAAATAGAGTGGGGCTCAAGACTCCGCCTTGTGGTACGCCTCGGTAGGTTTTGCGTTGTGATGACGCACCGTCCTCTGTTTGCACAAAGAATGACCTGTCCTTCAAGAAGCTGGATATCCACCGAAAAACAAGGCCGCCTAGGCCGACATCACCCAAGGCGTCCAGGATGGCTTGATGGGTTACGTTGTCATATGCGCCTTTAACATCCAGGAACATCGCCGCTGACAGCTTCCTGAGGCTTTTTTCGTGCTGAACAGACGAGACAAGATCTATGACGTTTTCTATAGAAGAGCGTCCGCGTCGAAAGTCTGCCATAGCGTCAGGATATAACTTGTAATGTTCTAGATACCACTCTAGACGCGTCAGCACCATCCTCTCCATCACCTTTCCTAGACAACTGGCCAGAGCAATGGGACGATAAGACGCCACGTCTAGGGGTGATTTACCTGGCTTGAGCAAAGGCACAAGGCGGCTGGACTTCCATGCAGCTGGAACTTCTCCTTCACGCCATGAATTATTGTACACGTCTAGAAGTGCATGCCGGGCTGTGTGACCGAGGTTTCCAAGAGCTGCGTATGTCACCCCGTCAGGCCCAGGCGATGAGGAACGTCTGCACGCTGCCAACGCCGCCTGCAACTCCTCGATGGAAAACAGATTGTCCATACGAGAATCCCGCGAGATTGGAACATCACGGGGATCACGTGTAGCGAACGATGGCGGTAGACCAGCGACCTTGACACAGAAGTCGTCCGCTACGTCGAGCTCTCTGCGACCTTGGTAGAGAGCCAGGCATTTGAAGGGGTGGCGTTGTTGCGGTGATGTTCGAAGACCACGCACTGTTCTCCATATATGTGACAGGGGTTTATGCGGATCAAGGGTATCACAGAAGGTTTTCCATCTTAGAGACTGCAGGGCGTTGATCCGACGCTGGATCTTCTTCTGTATGCGTCTCGCCTCCCTTAGGTCGTAGATGGACTTGGTGCGCCTGTACCTTCTTTCCGCGCGACGGCGGATTGCTCGAAGCCGCTCCAATTCTGCTTCGAATTCAGAGAATTTAGGAATAGGCCTAAAAGATCTTGTGGCTTCTTGAGCAGCGGCGTTAATTAGCTTCTCGATGTTGCCAGGCAGACAGTCCCGGATCTCTTGGCAATTCTTCTCCATGAGCAACGTGTATTTAGGCCAGTCGATGTGATGAAGAACTGTAGTAGAGTGTGACTTGCGTATGCCGTCGATTTTAACATACGTTGGAACGTGGTCACTACCATGCGTTTCGTTGTCCGTGAACCATTTCACACTGGCACTGAGGCATCTTGAAACAAAAGTCAAGTCCAGGCAGCTGCTGTATGTCAATCCCCGAAGAAAGGTGGGACTGCCATCATTTAGGCAGCAGCGCTCATGGTCCGACGCGAAGGATAGTACACGTCTTCCTCGACAGTCCATCTTTGAGCTTCCCCATAGCGGATGATGCGCATTGAAGTCGCCGGTAATAACCCATGGTCCAGGTGTCGCTGTTAAAATTCCACCTAGTCTTGCGCTGTCAAATCGACTCGAAGGTGAGATGTAGGCACCTATGAGCGTGAGTGCGACGTTCTTGTATTTTATAGTCAAACACACATACTGATTGTTGTCATCAGGTGCTACTGGGTGTAAAACATATGTGAAATCGCATCTGATATAAACGATGACTTTGCTGCGGTCGGTACAGGTGGCAGACATGAAAGCTTCATATCCTGATAGGCGGATGGCGCTCTCAACGTTTGGTTCACAAATGGCAATTATTGGAAATTTGTTCTTAAAAACAAACGGACGAAGGTCCGAAATGCGCGATTTAATGCCTCTGACATTCCATTGGAAGATAGACGCTTCCTTGACCTCTTTAAGGAACGAATGTAGAGGAGCAGCCATGGTACTTCTCAAGACCGGAAAGTACCGGATACAGGGCATCCAGTATTTGAAGTGCGCCTCGAGCCGCCGGAGTGTGTATGGCAGTCAGTAGTGCTCGTAGCGTGTTCATAAGGGCCCTTATCATGGTGACAACTTGTTTGTCGTTGTCTTGGTTGCTGCCAGAAGGTGAAGCATGATTCGGCGAGCGTGCTACATCTTGTCGCTCCGCTGGTGGATCTAGCCGTGGCAATGGCGGCCACTCCTCGCTTGAGGCAATGAGATTGGAGACTTTCTGCTGAGGAACGTCGTTGCTGCTATTGCTAGTTGTATGCGGAAGTGTCTGGACTGTCAGTGGACGCGGTGCATCCTTAGCAATAGCAGTGGGTTTCCTAGAACTCCGGCGACGTGAACGTCGACGTCGCACCTTAGCGGCAGCCTCCCTGTGCGAGGAACCATCCCTGACCATTTGCCTCAAGACTTTCGCCTCATTTTTCACATGTGGGCAATTCTTCGAAGTTGCATCGTGAGAGCCCTGACAATTGGCGCACTTTTGGTTTTCTGCACGACAGGCGTCGGAGCTGTGCGACCCAGAGCACCGGGAGCACACGGCAGCGTTTGTGCAAACCGCACTAACGTGCCCTATCCTTTGACATTTCCTGCACTGAAGCGGCTTTGGCACAAAGGGCCGTACAATGTGTCGGAAGTGACCGACCTTGACGTGGGACGGTAGGCTGTCTCCTTTGAAAGTTAACTTGACACACTGCGAGTTTCCCAGGCGACGGGCTTGCAATATGGCAATTCCCTCTGTCGCCGGCTTGATGAGTATATGCAGGTCAGCATCGCTTATGGAATTATCTACGTCATACACAACGCCGGCCGTAGAGTCATGATGGTCTTGTTTATAGCAGCGTACGTTGATGCTATCCAGCACCTTAACGTTGCTTAGAATGTCTAGCGCGCTGCGGTTTGTGACATCTATAGCGAGGATGTTCTTACGGGCGTTGATCCTTATATCTTTGATCTGACCCGGAACGAGTGCCTCGAGCGATACAGATGTGGCTTGGCGGTTGATCCGGTTTAGATTGTCGCTAGCAGCCACAGGCACATATAAAATGGTGAGGTCTGATGGCTTTCGCGTCGGGATCACAGTTGCCTTACTTGTGGAAGGAGACGTCCTGACGAGTCTTCTCTTTGCTTTGTGCTTCGCTACGGGCACGAAGTCGCTGTCATCCGAGGTTTCATCACTGGTCCCTGAGTAGATCACAGTGTCCTCGCTGTAGGTGTCACTCGGGCGACTAGACCGCTTTCTCGGTGCGGTCGCTGTTGACGTAGAAGGACCAGGAACCTCTCCAGGCGACTCCTCGTCCATCGCCGTAGTTAAGGGAGTGGCGTCTCCCACTAAGTAGCTTCAAATTCACAGAGACGAAAAGGCAGCGTTCCACACAGGACACTTCGTCGTCGTCCAACCCCTTGTTGTAGACACTCAAGGTAACATACGGGATGCCATCACCGTCTATACCAAGGACCCAACAGTAGCAGAATAAGTAGCAATCGCCTTAGCCATTCGGGCTAATCGGTGGACACATATTTACAGCGACTCTAGAACAGCCATACGCAACTTTACCAATGGATATGTGACACGGATAGCAAAAAAATTACTAGAGAAGGTCAACAGTGAGAGGATTGAAATCCGCTGGTTTCCTGCACATCTGGGGGTAGTGAACGGAGCTCGGAGAAACCTCAATGAGGTGGCAAATGAAGCAGCACGAGGACTTTCTAGCCGTGCTCTTCAAGACCGAGCAACTTACACTTCACCCGGGGAACACAGGGATCGATTATTAGCATATAACGAAATCACGAAGCATTATTATTTAAGCAGAAGGGAGTACCCATTGCCACACGGTCAGCTTTGCGGAGCCCAAACGGTCACATTACGTTTGCTACAGACTAGAACATACCCAAGTCCAGATTTTATTAACAGGATCTATCCTGAGAGGGAAACTCAAATCAACTGTAATAAGTGCAATGGCATCATTACTCTTGACCACATGCTTTGGCAGTGCCCCGCGGTCTTCACAGACTGTGACAAGGAAGAATAATGGTGGCGGCAAATGCTACACAGCGAATCCCTCTCTGACCAATTACGGGCAGTCCAGAAGGCCCGCGATGTGGCTGAAGGGCTCGGCCTGACAGTCCCAACGTGGGAGCGGCCCGCGTCAACCTATGGTTGACCTTCAGGACCAAATAAAGTTCTTCATACCATACCATACCAACTTCTCAATTATAACCTTGCGGCATGGAGGAAGGAAAGCACAGGAGCGGCCCCGACCAACACGAACGTGCTGTAGAAAGTGTGGCGGAAGTCACGTGCTGTTTTTCTCAAAGGAGCACTGAGAGTGGTAACCCAAACGTCGACGTTGCCATAGCGACGGCGCTTCTGGTGTTCTCACTGCTGCTGTAGGGTTCTGAGAAGCGTGATAAATTTTTTCGCCCGTGTCTTTCTCGCAGCTCATTGTGTTCGCGAGATAAACTGACTTTGGAGCGTGGCGCATAAGCTTGAAAGGTGTCTTTAGGGTCTATGAGTGTGAATCTCAGCCAGCAACAGAGACAGACAAGTAATCACGACGCGCAGCTTCGCCATCGTCTTCCAACGGAAAACCACAGGAGCGCGTCTGCTTCAGTAAAATTGTTATTACAAAAGTTTCGTAGGCTTTGCTCTGACGCGCGTCGGCAGCACACACTTTCGGCGGCTCGTATATACATATACATTTATATACGAGGCGCTGCAGAAGCTAACGATGCTGAAAGGGCTCCCGAAGACGTCGATCGGTGATAGTCAAACGCACGGGCTCCATCATGCATAGCCGTCTTCCACCCGTTGTATGTATCTTGAAAATATATTGTTGAGCGTCTTTTCTCCCCGTAGCTATATAGCTATATAGCTATATATATATATATATATATATATATATATATATATATATATATATATATATATATATATATATATATATATATATATATATATATATATATATATATATATATATATATGCGCGCGTGTGTGTGTGTGTGGTTGCCGCAAGGGGCGGTTAGCAATGCAAGTTCGAAGCTGGCGCCTATCGGCTCCTTCCAGCTTCAAAAACGTGACGTCAGGGCCCCACTAATTTTGAGTGTATATATACACATACATATATATGTACATATATATGCATATATATATACATATATATGCATATATATATACATATATATGCATATATATATATATATATATATATATATATATATATATATATATATATATATATATATATATATATATATATATATATATATATATATATATATATATATAGGCGTGTGTGTGTTGCTTGGGAATTGATGAAGGGCGGACGCCGGCCAAAACATCGATAATAACTGTTTGTTTTTGATTTCTACGTGCACCTGCACTTCTTTCAATACGTGTACACATCGACGAGTTACATTTTGTTGGCTACACCTAATATGGATAGTTGAGAATATTTATCTAATTCGTTTATTACTGTGGTAATTGATAATACGCCGAACAAAGGTTGTACACAGGCATCAATGAAGAAGTCGTAGGAAGTGGTAGCTCGTACTTAATTTTGAGCGTCCGACATTGTTGAACGTCGACCTAAAGCAATTGTGGTGCCCGAGTGTCTTACATTCCGCCCCAGATTGTGTGCAGACGCGATGTGGCACTGCACCTGCGTCCTTCTACTTGGCAGCAGAACGCCATAAGCCACTTAGCCACCGTCATGGGTTCGAAAAATCCAGTATTTCAATGCGAAAGTACGTGGGGAACAAACTATTGTATTAGAAAATACGTGACGTCACCTTTATTGCATACTTGTAGGCCGGAGTCATTCTGAATACTGGCAATCAACATCCATGTGAGCCAATCACAGGTATTCATCCAATCCTATTTACTTATATGTGCGCCACTTGCGGTGAAATAGTCTCACAACCATCTAATTTCATTTGCGACAAAGCATAGTCATTTTCTTGAATTAATGTGCGTCATTTGGATCGCATTGTACTTTGTGTGTTTTGTTTGTGCAGTAGCATATCACAGCTTATATGCACTTCTATCTTTCGATCACGTGGCAGCGATCGACCACTGCGGAGGCGTATTGAACAAAAGGATTCGGTTGATTTCCGTACAGCACTCACGAGAAAATATTCTCACAATCGTTTCATTTGCGTCGTTAGTAATTGCGCTCCGGTGAGTATATTGTTAAGTTTATCATCGTTGAAGTAAGCGAGCGCCTTCCATGACATGCAAAGCACAGTAGTTTCTACTGCAAACCCTTTCGGCGCGTTTGAAATTACCGTCCCCACCATTGTTGTTATAGAATATGTTTATGCCATGCGAGCTCGTTCAATACTTTCCATACCCACGTTCTTCGTAAAACTCACGAAATGCCTGCAGCATGAAAACGAATAGAGATTGTGCCCCCATCCCTAATTTGAAAGCCTACGTGAACGTTTGGGCTTGCGGTTCTATACGCTCAACAACTCACTAGTCTACACTTTACCTCTTATTTTTCTTTTTTCTGCCCCTGTCACATACTTTGACAGGTAAATTTGGCAAATTAGATGCTGTTAGGCTTGATTACCCTGTTTTCTGTCTAGTTATTGCCGTCCTCGCCTACCTCATTTGTCCCATACACCCGTCATACGTATTTTGCCTTATGCAAAAAATGCAAAACTTTTGCAAAAAATCTTCTGTGGTACCAGCAAACGATCTTGTCTACCGTATTATATGCCAGTTCGCATACTCATTCACCCTTGATTACCAGATCTGCAAGTTTCCCCAGCTGGATGCTACGTGGGATGAGTAAACAAAAGATACTGAACCATTTAAGGACGAGACACATAACACTAAGACAGCATGTTTATTTTCTATATAAACGTACAAAACACATAAAGAATAAGCATGCTCAACAAAAAGAAAACAAAACATATTCTGCGGAATTCTTTTCAGGATTAGGGGCAAAACCCAAGGCAGGAAACTGGCAGTGGGATTCACCCCAAGACACCATTTGGGATTTGTACAGGCAGCTCTCATCATATGTAAACCATAGTTGTACATTTCGTTTGCTTTACATCACGTGTGTGACACCACTGCAGTCGGAGATCTGACAATGGACTGTCCCCTCCGACAGCGATTTAAAAAGAAAGCGAGTCGCGTGCTAAACTTCTCCGTCCCGTGTTTCTGCTCCAAACCAACAAATGGCACTTGCTGTCTGTCATTCAGTGCTAGCCGAAGATATTTAGCCAGAAACTTTGTACTGAATTCTGAAACTAGGAAAGAAAAAAAGTTTTTTTTTTCCGGTATCTTGCCTAGAGGCAACACTCGTCACTAAAGAAATGCAAGCACGAAATCAGTACTAAGACGCAAAGGGAGGTTGTGAAATCGCAATGAAGGCATTAGAGTTACACAAGTCTGCCAAGCACACTTTGCGTTTCGTGCTCAAAGTGAGCTTACTGCAGCTATATATTTGCTGCTACATGTCCTAGATATCACCCATCTGCAAGTACTCACACAGTGTTGGCCGGCAATGTTCTGCATCAATATTGTGGAAGCGTTCGAAGTCAAGTTTAATTTTCTGTGAATAAACCGATAACATTGCAGCACCTACAGTCGCAAGTCATTTGAAAGCGGCAGGCAGATGAGATAAATGTCGTGAAAATCCGTAGAATAAAAACAGATGAGCCACAAAAAGAGAAAATATACGAACTAAAACAAAAACTTCGACGGACGCAAATTTAAAGTGACATTTTAGAGATACCTTGTAATACTGTATTATGGTAATAACCACTGGCTAGGAAGAGGAGGAGGGGACAAAGCGGGAAAGAAGGGAGCAACCGGTGGCCAATAAATCGCTATTAGTGCGGACCCTTCTCTCAACCCTCTGAAAAGTAGATCCCGCGGTTTGAATTGAAACAGCTATAACATGACCCAACGCGCAGTTATGCAGAAGAGATTCTGCAAGTTGGATGTTAAAAAAAAGAAAAGAAGGAAGTTGCATGCGTCCCATTTACAGAGTTAGCCAAAAAATTAGTTAATACTTCAATCAACTCCAACTTAGCTTGTAAAAAAAGAGATTTTAAGGACATTTTTTGTATCCCTGAGGCGAATTAAGCGCAGTGTTAAGATAAATAATAGGCACGACAAAGTATGTGGTATAAATGTAGCGCCAAACGCAGCTGCTTTTTTTTTCTTGACAGCAGCTAGAAGTCTACAACTGAGCTCGCCACATCCATCCAGCTTTTCTGCTACGTCACCGGCGACTGTCCCCGCCGTCATGATCAAGTCTTTCGTCGTTACTGTGTTGTCACGGTCAGACCACCTCTCGCCTCAACTTCCACAATAAAGCGGAGAAAAGCAAAACACTGCGCGGCCACCGGAGAGAGAGCAAGTTTAATAATACGTAGTGAGGTTAACTACGAGTTTAGCGGCAGGTTGGGCATGCTACTCCAGGTGATGCGCGTTGAGTACCACCTGAAGTTAGAGCATAATATTAAAACGGAGACACAGCGCGTACACACCGAGTGAAAAACGAATACGAATGCACTATAAATCGAAATTGATTTAGAGTCTCATCGAACGCTGCTTCCAGTAGGCATGGAGCCACACGCGTCAATTGGGGCGCATTTCTAACTCCAGACATTGCCACGGTCTAATAGAGTCCCACAGATTAAGTGGTGCGTCCTGTGGCAGGCTTAAAGCGTTTCTCAAGCTATCTCTTGCTGTTGTAAAGTGAGTACAAATACGAATTAAGGGCTATAAGCCTTCGTCAACACCGCAGGTGGAACACCATGGCGTGCTCGACAAATAGCTTTTAAATAAATGGTGTTTTGAGCAAGCGAAATTCGCCGCCAGAGGGATTCAAACTGCGACAAACTGCGACTGAGAGCTGTGCGCGCTAACCACTTCGCTTTCGCGCATCGTTAGCGCTTCATTGTTTGTGAAATTCGTAGCGCACCACGCATACTCTGAGCGGGCTGCTGCCATAAACGCTTGCGTTTTGAAGCCGCAACCCTTAAAACGTAGCGAACGATGACGCATTTGTGCATATCGGAGGGAAGGAGTTGTTATAGGCTGTCTCTGCTGTAAGAGTCTTCTGCATTCGCAGTAAATAAGTTCCCAGCCGGAGCAATCACTGAGGTCTGCTCATT
The DNA here is from genome assembly GCF_038994185.2 of Dermacentor albipictus. Classification (NCBI taxonomy): domain Eukaryota; kingdom Metazoa; phylum Arthropoda; class Arachnida; order Ixodida; family Ixodidae; genus Dermacentor; species Dermacentor albipictus. Next base: position 172,394,746 of record NC_091822.1, read on the forward strand.
TTTACAGCGAAACTGTTAGCCTCTCGTTGGTCGGGATCTTTCTTATCGATTTCAATGGCCAAGAATTTGTGCCCATCCCGCAGGTATAGTGCAATGTGGGGCAGACCCACGCCGGAGGTGAAGCAGGCTTCAAGCACTCAGCATTGTGAAGCGAATCCTGCGTATATTCTTTGGAGCCACGCATACAATATACACAACAGCACTTGTTTCAATAAAGAACAAGCACAAAACAACAACCCTAACCACATAATTTATTATAAGGCACTCGGGATAACAATGCGAAGCACGTAGCGCTGCCCACATACCGTTTCCCGGTAAAGATTACTGTTGCGGAAAATGCCACGGCGACCACTGCTTGCGACGTGCGGAGTGACGTCACTTGCCTTTCGTACATAAAGGAACCAGCCTAGCCATTGATTTCATTGTTCTTGCAGTACCGCTATGGGCAGCCAACGCATAGTTAGGACTCCTGAGGAGCAGCGTGAATACGAGGTGCGGCTAAGGAAGAAAGGTACGGCAATACGACCAGCGTCGGCATGGTGTCAAAATTACCATTACTACCATCACTCTAAATTACCATTACTACTATTACTCTAAAGCAATAAAGCATTCCGTACTCAGCAGTTCTAGTGGTGGTTTTCAACAGTTTCGCTGGACATCGACTTCCACAGGGCCACAACGGTGAGTCAGTTTTCTATGTTCCTGCTCGTCTTGCCACATACGCGACCGATCCACGTGGTTAGGAAAACGTGTTCAGCATTGTTTTAGATTGCTTTGGCTGCGCTATAACGATGCATCATCGCTTCAGCAAATCTTGGTTAATCAGTCGCTGCCGATGTAAATGGAGGATTTAAGTGTAATCGATAAATAGATTGCCTCATTCTTGACCTCTTGACCTGGATACAGTAACAACATACTTTTATTTTAGAATCAGAATCAAAATAAGAACATTTTATTCAGTTACAAAATGTGTTACATAAATGAAGATACAGTACGAGGTCCCAGTGCATGCAGCTTCAAGGGAACCTCCGGTTAATTAGTGCATAAAACTAATAACAATATTGACAGCAGGGTAATACGAGTCAGGTGTACAAAATAGTAAATGCAGAAACTACAAGAAAACACAAAAATACAATCCAATTACATAAACACAAGTGCATATAAACGAGTTTGTGCAATATTGCTCTAACCTAGAAAAGAATAGTAGAGATTATGCTGATAGTTAACAACACAACAAAATTTATATATTATAGATTATTTACCGATGATATTTAAAGAAGTGAAAAGGACATGCAGATTATTAGTAACGCCTAGAATGTCATACAAGAAGAACTCAAAATTTAGTGAGTAAGCGTTCGTGCAAGAAAGGTGAGAAGAAAGAAATCAACCAACTATTAGAAAACGAAACAAAGAAATTCCCTTCTAAAATGAGATAACGTAGTTTGGTTTCTTTGACATGAGTCGGGAGGCCATTTAAAAATAATATGTTAGAAAAGTGCATTGTTTGTCAGCCGTAGTTGGTTCGAATTGAAGGTAAAAGCAAATCTAGTGGTATTATCGTTAAGAAGTTTGAATCCACGTAGTATATTACATGGCGAGAGCTTATTAAGAGATCGGTACAAAATAATTCCAAGATGAAATTTGTACAGTTGAGCAATCGTTAATATTGGGTAATTGCGAAGTAAGTGAGAGACCCTGAAACGAAATGTACAGAAGGTGAGAATTCTGACTGCTTGATTTTGAATGTGTTGTAATGGGGTTGTATGGGTAAGAAGTACCACCACATGTCGCAATACAGTAGGTAAAATGACTGCGAATTAAAGCGAAATAAACCGCATTGTTGGGGCAGCAAAATGTCGCCTGTCTAGCATCATTCTTATTCCATGAGCTGTTTTACGCAGCAAATTAGCGATGTGAGCGGTGTGCTTTAGATGAGAGTCCAGTATGACGCCGAAAAATGAACACTGAGTAACTGCGCAAATGGAGTGAGATTTAATGGTTAGTGCCTGTTATGTTATAGATATTTATTGAGGCTGAATGGAAAATCATGAATGTGGTTTTAGACGAGTTAATTTCGTGGGAGTTACACCAGCACCTTTCAAGTATGTTACTTAGATCAGTGTTTAGTCTAGTTGCAATGGAACCTAGGGACAAGTCAGTAGAAAGTATAGCAGTGTCATCTGCACAAGGGACTTATTCAGCATGAGTTAAATAATTAGGGCGATCATTAATAATATATAGAAAGAGCCCGAGAATCAACCCCTGGGGTACACCTTTCTGAATGGATAAGTAAATGAATAGTGTTGGATTAATATAAACAGCTTTCTGCCTGTTACATAAATAGCTTTTAAAGGGGCTTTGTGCGGCACCAACAATACCAAACGACTTAAATTTATCAAACATAATTCAGTAAGCTATGCATGGCGTCAAACGCTTTGGTTATATCGATAAATACATCCCCAGCATAGTCACTTTTATCGATGGGCTGTTTGATTTTGTCAGTAAAATATGCGAGTGCTAGGTCAGTATAGGTGCCGGCTCTAAACCCAAATTGTTTAGGTGGCAATATGCGAAATTTAGATATATATTTAGCTAACCGTCTCTCTACGCATTTTTCTGTAGCCTTACTGAAGAAGGGCAGGATGGAGATTGGTCGAAAGTTAGAAGGAATGCTTCTGTCCCTCTTTTCGTGTATTGGAATCGCTTATGCATTTTTTAATTGCTTTGGAAATGTCACTGTCCAGAATATGAAAACGATATGTGAAAGAGGAATAAATATAAGATACGCCATCATACCTATATCTGCGGAATTAATTTCATCAACACCTGCAGCGTGCCGGATACATTTACGTTATTTACTATGCTTAAGACTTCATCCAGGCCTGTAGGAAAGAGGTAAAATGATTGTGAGCAGCGCTGATAGGATTCTTGAGGAGTGACAGCATAATTAGATGCACTACTGCAAAAGAAGTCATTGAACGTGTTTCGATATCTGAGGGATTAATGAGTAAAACAACGGAATAATTCTTTCACCAATGTTCGTCTCATTGTTAATCTTATTCAAAACAGAATTTATTATCTTCCATTGCTGTTTGAAGACATCAGCATTAGAAATTTTAGATTCATTGTAGTTTCTTTTAGCTTCCTTAAATAATTTCTTAAGTGTGTTGCAGTACATGTTGTACCGTGGTTTTAACCGCGTGTTAAACGTACGGTTTTTTTTTTACTTTTTGCACAAGTTTTTCTTTTCTGTGCATACATTTCAGTAAACTGTTAGTCAGCTATGAGCTGTGATTAGCCAAGAAGTTCCTGTGACATTTTACTTCTCTCGAAGTCTCACTTATACACTGACGGATTGGTGCTGAAAACTCGTGAAATGCGATATTAGCGCCTGATTTACTTGTTATGGAGGACCATTCTATTTGAACAATCCGGTCAATTAATTCTCGTTTGTTAAGTGTTGTTTATTTTAAACGAGCGAACAACATTCGCTGAGTCATGCTGAAAGCGGAAAAAAATCAGATAATGGCCAGTAATATTTCGTTCAAGAATTCCGCAGTCATCACGTACAATAAAATTAGAAAATGTGGGTGTTAGAAGATCGAGGAATGCATGAAGTGGGTAGTGTTACAAGCCACTCATATCCATACCTCTGAGAACAGTTAGCATATTAACTGGAGTGGGGATCAGTGGCATCAAGAATGTTTATGCCGATGTCGCAGACAACCACACATTATTATTCCAAGCACAATAGCATTAAAGATAGTATTAAGTTCGGTGCAAAAGTCTGTAGTTTACAATGATGGCGTACGGTAGATGCAGCCAAGAATAACGTTTTTCGGTTGAGAAGATGAATTCAACGCTTGAGAAGATGAATTCAACGCAAATGGATTCCCAATTAGTAGCAGCAATGGCTAGATCATTCCTGAGCTCATATGCAGGAAATGATGAGATGTATATGGCTACACCCGCATGATTTCCAGATAACTTGTGACAGTGTTCGCAAACATACGACGGCAAACAAATTAATTTTTTTTCATCAGCCGATGATTGCAACTTTTCAGATAGACAACTGAAGAAAAAATGATGATCGAGTGAAAACAAACAAACATGATCTCATCAGAATGCTTTTTAAGGCTTCGAACATTGAGATAGATTCCTGACAAAGTGGGAACTGATTTTTTAAAGAAAAATGTGAAGCCATGACAGCATGTTTTCTTGGTTGCCGCAAGGAAAAGCGATGTCAACTATCGGAAAAGCCCGAGATCGGCTCCCGTCATTATACGGAAAGCTTTCACTAGTTTTCCCCGCTTTAATCTGACAAGTGGAAGTCCACAGGTACTGCCGTATCTTCTCTTTTTTGAGCGACAGTGCTCTGGCGAAAGGCCTCTCTTTTTCAGGCACCAAACGGTCATTCGCAAAGACAACATTATTTCGAGTTCCAGTGAATCGAGATCCGTCGTGTTAAGCCGCGCCGCACGCGTTTTGCTGAGGAACTCTTGCTTCGTTTCGCGCGAGCACAGCCGTGCAACGATATTCTCATGGTCGCCAGCCTTGGTTTGTAGACGACGAACAATGCCAATGTCCCAGTCGTCGACAACGCAGTTTACCCTTGTATATAGCTATCGCTTTCACGATGACATTACAGCACTCCCCTTGTGTGCACTGAATTAGAGATTAGATTATGGGGTTTTACGTGCCAAAACCACTTTCTGATTATGAGGCACGCCGTAGTGGAGGACTCCGGAAATTTCGACCATCTGGGGTTCTTTAACGTAGACCTAAATCTAAGTACACGGGTGTTTTCGCATTTCGCCCCCATCGAAATGCGGCCGCCGTGGCCGGGATTCGATCCCGCGACCTCGTGCTCAGCAGCCTAACACCATAGCCACTGAGCAACCGCGGCGGGTATGCACTGAATTCCCCTCAGTTCAACATTGTGGAATTGTGAGTAATGGTCCAACACAGCTACGCGCGTTGTTACGGCTTTGTTAGCCGTGAAAAAAGTGGCATTTTCCGCCCTGAGCTCTTCCGCGAGAGTGGTTAGCGCGTCCAAGCCCAAGACTAAGCTCTCAACCTGGGACTTCAGCGCTGTAAAACTGTGACCAGATGCTTCCAATTTCGCTTAATACCTTTATGCAAATTTGCTTGCGAGTTCATAAAATCATTTCGCAAACCAGTCTTCGAGCTTCGCGGCTCGTTTAGCAAGATCCGCCGTCGTAGGCATTGTTACAGGTTGGTAGAAACAGTGTACAGTTCGTCATTAGCAGCAGCAGTTAAAGCGAACCACAACAGCACGGTTTTCACGGGGACAAGCTGGGAGAAACGACACAGACGAGCGCTGACTTGCAACTGAAGTTTATTGCTTGAGATTGCAACATCAAACATGAGAATCAATTCGCCTCTTGTAAAGAGGGAGTTGTCTACGCCATTCCGTTGTCATGTGGCAGGCTTTATGTCGGTCAAACGGGGTCAAAGCCTTAATGAACGGCTGAAGGAGCTCAACAACAATGTGCATAATACAGTAAAAAAAAATTAAATTATGGGGTTTTACGTGCCAAAACCACTTTCTGATTATGAGGCACGCCGTAGTGGAGGACTCCGGAAATTTCGACCACCTGGGGTTCTTTAACGTGCACCTAAATCTAAGTACACGGGTGTTTTCGCATTTCGCCCCCATCGAAATGCGGCCGCCGTGGCCGGGATTCGATCCCGCGACCTCGTGCTCAGCAGCCTAACACCATAGCCACTGAGCAACCACGGCGGGTCATAATACAGTAAAAGGGCATCTTGGGGCATTCCCTGTAGAGACTGCGACAGCAGGGCTTGCCATCCTTACTTCGCTCGAACACAAATTTTAAGTAAGCATAGTAACCAACTAACGCGTGAAAACATCGAAGCACATCGCCTGGTCAAAAGACGCATGCGACAGTAGCTTCTCCTTATCGATTACGCTCAAAGAACTGGCATTTTTAGCGGGGGGGGGGGGGGGGGGGGATATGATGATTGCAGTTATCTCCTTTGTTCAGTGCAGCATGTATGATTGATTGTGAATATATGTACGGTTCTTTTTTTTTCTGTTGGTTGGAGCTGTTATATATACTTTGTTCCAAGCAATAAACTTCAGTTGCAAGTCAGCGCGCGTCCGTGTCGTTTCTCCCAGCTTGTCCCCATGAAAACCACGCTGTTCTGCTTCCTATATGTCTTACCTACTCGCCAAAACGTCTGTTTTAACTACATTCAACATAAGGAAACGGTCACCAATCTGTTAAGTCAAGAACGGCACCTGCCCGAGCTGCCGCATCTACTGCTGCTAAGTGGAGCCGGATAATTGCCGGCGAGACATTCAAAATGATAGACGGTACACATTTTTTCAAGCGTAAATTAGATAAAAGGTTTATGCTGGGCGAAGAACTGGGTTATTAGATAAAAGGTTTATGCTGGGTGAAGAACTGGGTTGTGCCACGTAAGCTTTCTTTCGGAAATTTTAAGGTTAAGAAAATACTGTAATATAATCAACGGAGGTACCTAGAGAGAATATGTAGATTATACAAAGTGGTACCTTGTGGCCCTGCCGTAATTATTGGCTCCGTAAGAAGTATGTGAACTGGGCAATATATGCTATAGTGGAATTGTGCCGTGATTGTGGCTCAGTGTTCGTATCGTCTCTTGTTGAATAAACTTTTTCTAAACACACATAGTTGAAGTAGAACGTAGTAAATATGTGGCTTCTCATATATTAACGTTATTGACAACGTTATCTAAAAGTTTCTAAGCATGTAGTAAGCATAATGTAAGTAAAAAAATTAAATTATGGTGTTTAACCTGCCAAAACCACTTTCTGATTATGAGGCATGCCGTAGTGGAGGAATGCGGAAATTTCGACCACCTGGGGTTTAGGAGCACTGGTTTCGACCATCCGTGCACCTAAATGTAAGTACACGGGTGTTTTCGCATTTCACCCCCATCGAAATGCGGCCGCCGTGGCCGGGATTCGACACCGCGACATCGTGCTCAGAAGCCTAACACCATAGCCACTGAGCAACCACGGCGGGCTCATAATGTAAGTAAATATAGTAAGGAAAGTAAGTAGTATGCATAATGGTACAGTTGAGGTAGGACGTAGTGAATATGTGGGTTTAGATACTTTAACGTTATTGACAGGCACAGAACAGTGTTATGTAATAGTTTGTAAGGAAGTAGTAAAACACGCTAATTGATACAAACTGTTATGGGTTGTATGTTTAGTAATCCATAACCATATGTAGCTGATTCTCTTTCACAGTGAAGCTGTTACACTCTCGTTGGTCGATATAGACCGATCCCGGAAGTAGGGCAATACCGGACCGACCCGCGGCAGAGCTGAAGCAGGCTTCTACCAGTCATAAAAGTGGCGCGAAAAGTGCATACATTTTTTGGAGTCACGCATACAACGTAAAGAACAGCATTCGTTTCAATAAAGAACAAGCGCGCAAGCGTCTTAACGCGCTCACTAACCCGCGAGAAATTCATAAGTACAAAACAAACATCCGAACCACATAACTGATAATAAGGCCCTCCTGACAACAATGCGAAGCACGTAATGCTCCCCGCATATGTTTCCTTCTAAATATTACTGTTGCCTAAGCTGCCGCGGCGATGACAGTTTGCGAAGTAGGGAGAGACGTCACTAGCCTTTCGTATATGAGGAAATCAGCCTAGCAGCTGATTTCATTGTTGTTGCAGCACCGCTATGGGTAGGCAATCTATAGTTAGGACTCCCGAGGAGCAGCGTGACTATGAGGAACGGCAAAGGGATAAAGAAGCGGCAAGACGACCAGCGGCAGCGTGTTGTCAAATTTACCATTACTACCATTACTATAGATTACCAATACTATGTCGTGGTTGACACACGCAGCCTCCAGGAAGTCAGACCGTAGAATGGCATGTCTTTATTGAACGCCAAAGCAACCGGACAGCAGCCCGGTTGACGGTAAACGACTGTAGGGTCAGATTACAAGACGCCGCCTCAGAGCAGTAGCAGCTGCTTATAAACACCTCTGTGGGCAAGGGTGATGGCTGATAAGCCCGGTACAAAAAAAAACCATACGTGGTGTTATCACAGGCCGTCACTTATATAATATATACTACCATTACTCTAGAGCAATACCGCATTGCATAACCCACTGAGCAGTTGTAGTGGTGGTTTTCAACAGCGTCGCTGGACATCCGCTTTCACAGGGCCGGGATGGCGAGTCCATCGTTTTTCACTTTCGACTAACAAGTACGTCATCATGCTTACTCATAGCGGTGAACTTCTTCGTATGCACGCCAACTCAAAGAACGCGCAAGCGCGGGAAAACGGTACCAGGCTGTGAGAAGAAAAATTCCAAGATACACAAGCACTACCACCTATGTATTGTGCCGTACCAAAGTGAAGCTTCCTGAACCAAGGCCACTACTGGTCCTGGTGTTATACATATACACACTGACTCTGTGTCTTGGTCAAAGCGGTACACTTTGCAGGCCCAGGCGCTATACTATATCTTCTACGGGCCAGACCACGTTACTTGATTAGTGTCACTGTTCTCTTATAGGCGCTTCCTTAGTAAGTTACATCAGCCGGGGAAATGTCTCTGTGCCAGTTAAAAATTAAAAGCAACATTGCGCAGCACGGATGAGTTGGCTTTCAGCTACGTGGTACTTCCGCGTTTAAACTTCCTCTAGGAGGTGACACGAAGTCTTAACTACGAGCCTCGGCGTGCGTTTACGGTGCAGCCGGAAGGTTACATAAATAAAGCGGTACTTGCTTGTGTACCTGCAACCAAAGAGAATGCTATGTTTAAAGTGCAAACACCAGGGTTGCACCGTGATCGGAAAGCTGTGAAAGGAGCTCGGGGAAGTGGGCTTTAAAGCATAGACGCTTAGCCAATTACGAACGCAGACATTTAACCCGTGTAACACGCAAAACTTTTTGTATCTGTGAAGATTTGCAGAAGCTAATAGATTGATTTAAGGTATAAAGTGGGGGCTAGTTGGTTCGACTAGCTTTAGATATTTATAGCGCTGGTAACACTAAAGCACACAAAATGAGGAACGCTGAACATCAATTGGTTCTACTAATAGGAAGGCAGTATCGTCCAGGGAGTAATAGTAAAAGAAAATTTGAAACAAAAAAATAACAACTCATGGCGCAAGAGGATTGCGCAGCCTTTCAATAAGGTAGCCGTTCTCAGAGCTATAGAAGCGGGCTAGCGCAGTTTCCACTTTTCTTTAGAGTATGGAAGGCTGTGAAGTGACCAAATTCCTTTGCATCTGCGTCTGCATAGGACGTTCGCCATCTGCTGTGGCTTTCCCCAGGGACAAAAGGCACTCGAGACAAATTGCTTAGAGCCGCCAACAGACCATCTCAAAGGCTACGAACA